>NC_091139.1:12043804-12374637 GCF_041381155.1 Argopecten irradians | reverse complement strand
TATTTCATAAGAAATTATACTGGATACATTCACACCATTTTTACCGACTTTAGCCATCCTTGCCCGACTGTTCACTTTAACTTTGTTAATTATGAAATTATTTCGTTCGTACTCAAAAATACCAAATCACATATAATTAAAATCTTAATATGGTACGTTCCGACAAATACGATTTGCTTTTAAATACGAAGGGTCCTTTGCTGTTGGCAATAGATGATGACCTACTGATGGACATGTTGTGACCGTTAGGCTTTTTCCATGTTCCAACTTGATACTGATCTTATTGTTCCGAATGTGTTACTTTTTGTAAGTTAGGTATTGTTAATTTCAAATTGAACAATTACAAAACACAATATAAACAAACAAACAATGAATAGTATATTAAGCGTAGAGGAAGTATAGAATAACTGTAAAGAAACTAGACAAAGGAAGTTTTCAGCTCCTCTGATCATCCTGTCACAAGACTCTGTGGTACATTGATCTCACTAAGTTGGTCAATATCGTCATTTGAATACTGATACCTGCGGGAGACACCTGTAGGGCTTATCACAGCTGGTGGCTGATCTTTAGTGATCATCGCGATTTATGTCTAGTGATAAAAGAACATGCGACGCAGGATCATTTAGACGAAGAAATGTGCTGACAGACTCTACATGTTATATAATCAATATATTATTCAATTTTTTTATTGAAATGTCGCGCAATATATTAAATTCGAAATCACACCAAGGTCTCAAACAAAAAGAGTATACGTGAAAGAAAATTAAAACAAAAAGCAAAAACATAACAACTAGCATCTTCTCACAAAAACTGAGTTCTTTGTCTGCCACTTTTGAATTCAGTTAAAAAAATTGTCCGGGCAATATAATCTAAGAAAACGACAAATTTATGGTCAACAAGACAAATTTTTAATGCATGTAAAGCAGAAAGTGATTTCTTTGGTAAAGGTTATCGCCATGAAAGGTGTTTTTAATGTAATACTCTTACTTAGTATGTATCATAAGCCACATACCAGACTCGACGATCTGACTATTTCTGTATCAGCTCAAACATCACGGGAGAGCGCACCAATGGTAGATATTCACGCACGCAGGACGAACCTAGTGGCCATCTACTTCCAACAAACCGTTACTGCCCTTTGATGTGTATAATGTTGTGTAATGGTGATGTGATTTTTACAAGGTACGGGTTTCTCCAACATTAAGATGGGCTGCATTTTTTTGCATTTTCCCACTTCTTTGTTACATTGCTCTTATCAGATATATCAACTTCATTAGATTTGAAATATAAAATGTGAGAAATTTTTTGTTCTCTTAAATTCCCAATGATAGACTGTTCATACACACCTGACGACTTAAACAACCCTAAATTATTTGGTGGTCCACGTTTTCCGTCGGTAAGCCTGGTAGTCCACGCCTTCTGTCGCTAAGGTCTGGTAGTCAACTTCTTTTGACGATAAGGTCTGGTGTTCCATGCTTCTGTCGGTAAGCCTGGTAGTCCACGCCTTCTGTCGCTAAGGTCTGGTGGTCCACTTCTTTTGACGATAAGGTCTGGTATTCCATGCTTCTGTCGGTAAGGTCTTGTAGTCCTCGACTTCTTTCGGTAAGGTCTGGTGGTCCACGCCTTCTGTCGGTAAGGTCTGGTAGTCCACGCCTTCTGTCGGTAAGGTCTGGTAGTCCACGCCTTCTGTCGGTAAGGTCTAGTGTTTCACGTCTTCTGACTGTAAGGTCTGGTAGTCCACGCCTTCTGTCGGTAAGGTCTAGTGTTTCACGTCTTCTGACTGTAAGGTCTAGTGTTTCACGTCTTCTGTCGGTAAGGTCTAGTGTTTCACGTCTTCTGACTGTAAGGTCTGGTAGTCCACGCCTTCTGTCGGTAAGGCCTGGTGGTCCACGCCTTCTGTCGGTAAGGTCTAGTGTTTCACGTCTTCTGACTGTAAGGTCTGGTAGTCCACGCCTTCTAACGGTAAGGTCTAGTGGTTCACGTCTTCTGGCTGTAAGGTTTGGTAGTCCACGTCTCCTGTCGGTAAGGTCTGGTAGCCCACGCCTTCTGACGGTACGGTCTGATAGTCCACTTTTTTGACGGTAAGGTCTGGTTGTCCACTTCTTCTGTCGGTAAGGTCTGGTTGTCTCCGCTTTCTGACGGTAAGGTCTGGTGGTCCACGCCTTCTAACGGTAAGGTCTGATAGTCCACTTCTTTTGACGGTAAGGTCTGGTTGTCGACTTCTTCTGTCGGTAAGGTCTGGTAGTCTACGCCTTCTGACGGTAAGGTCTGGTGGTCCACGCCTCCTGGTGGTGACGGTAAGAACGGTTATTCATTTATTCAACTGGACACATAATATGAAATGACACTATCAAAGTGATATTGAATCGTGCATCTGCTGTTTGACTTGAATATGTATATAGATCCTAGATCCTTTAAATAGAAGTTATGTTTTGTTATTGTTCCCTGATCATCATCCTTACAAACGTCAAAACCATGCATCATCCAATTAACGTATAATTAGGCCACACCGTACATATATCAATGTAAAACACTGCCAAAACACAGTCCCCGTTGATATACTCAGTAGCTTTAAATCAACTAAGTAAATTATAGGCAAAGGCAGAAAAAAACACATTACAAATACAATCGGACTGGGACGATAACAAGATTGTAGAACAGCATGCTGTTAACAAACCCGCACGGCGTCAATTCCGCGCTGATTGAGAGAGGCTATATAGCTTAGAGGGTACCAGCAGAGCTTAGAGGACAATATAACGACACACACTCCACCACTGACATTCACTGTCGGAATAGATGCCACTGAGAATGCGAAAATGTTACTTCGCCATAACCAAGCATTTGTCTTTAACTTTGTAATGTATATATGGAAAAGCACCTGCGTCCGTAGCGATTAACTGTTTCCTAAATATCTAAATGTCATTTGTCTTCATTGAAACAGAAATATTTAGCATGCAGGATTACCTGAATTTATTTTTCCTGTTTAATATTGAAACAAAACCTCGAGCACATCTGTAATTGTGTTTGTATAAGTCCTAGTTTGATCTTAATGACAGTCATATAAGTATGAATGGAACTTGATCTGAATGACAGTCACATAAGTATAAATTGAACTTGATCGAAATGAAATTCATATAAGTATGAATGGAACTTGATCTGAATGACAGTCATATAAGTATAAATTGAACTTGATCGAAATGAAATTCATATAAATATGAATGGAACTTGATCTGAATGGCAGTCATATAAGTATGAATTGAACTTGATATGTATGATAGTCATATAAGTAAGAATTGAACTTGATCGAAATGAAAGTCATATAAATATGAATGGAACGTGATCTGAATGACAGTCATATAAGTATGAATTGAACTTGATCGAAATGAAAGTCATACAATTATGAATGGAACTTGATCTGAATGGCAGTCATATAAGTATGAATTGAATTCGATCTGAATGACAGTCATGTAAGTATAATTAAACCATTTGTTTCGACTTCCATCTGTGTAGGTTAAACATTCATATTCTTCAAAGTGATATAGACCGTTCATGAGATCATATTTGCATTGATCACTTGTCTTGTAGTCCGATGAATAACGTTGGTGATTCCTGTTAAGGTAAGATTTGCTTCTGACCGTTAATACATCTTCCAACAGACAATCTCATTGTAATTGTATATAAAGAACATAGATATAATAAAGTACAATGTACATGTATTAACAATTAGATTAGATAACAGCCTATTCAAATCCTTTCCAATGTCCGGAAATGACAAAAATAAATAATTTTTATAAATAAATATAATAAAGGTGATGATGAAAACAGGAAAGAAATTTTTAAAAAGGTTGATAACTTAATATAAAGAACTGTGGGGAAAATAAATATGCAAAATAAATATGTAATAGAATACCCAAGCGGGTCAAAAAAGAGTAATATATACAAAAAGAAAATACAAGCAGAATAAATAGTATAAAGTAAATAACAGTAATTCAAGTAACAAATATGTAATAGAAAACCCATGCGGGTCATAGAAGAGTTGATAAGAGTTTGTGAATAACATGATTTATCTAGGTCACAATAAAGGCGTGCACTTCGCGAAAATGGAAAGCTTTAATAACGTATAACACAGATACTCCTACACTGAAAGAATCACTATCAGTTGTATGATCACGTTCAGTTGTATGATCACGTTCAGTTGTATGGTCATGATCAGTTGTATGATCACGTTCAGTTGTATGATCACGTTCAGTTGTATGGTCACGTTCAGTTGTATGGTCATGATCAGTTGTATGATCACGTTCAGTTGTATGGTCATTATCAGTTGTATGATCACGTTCAGTTGTATGGTCATTATCAGTTGTATAATCACGTTCAGTTGTATGATCACGTTCAGTTGTATGGTCATTATCAGTTGTATGATCACGTTCAGTTGTATGATCACGTTCAGTTGTATGGTCATTATCAGTTGTATGATCACGTTCAGTTGTATGATCACGTTCAGTTGTATGGTCATGATCAGTTGTATGATCACGTTCAGTTGTATGGTCATGATCAGTTGTATGATTACGTTCAGTTGTATGGTCATGATCAGTTGTATGATCACGTTCAGTTGTATGGTCATTATCATTTGTATGATCACGTTCAGTTGTATGGTCATTATCAGTTGTATGATCACGTTCAGTTGTATGGTCATGATCAGTTGTATGAAACATGATGCTGACATATAGGTCTATTCAACAAAGAAATGAACGATGTGATTATATTATTATCAGGTGAAAAAACACTTATTCTTAGTAGTAACTACCATGTCGGTTAGAAAAATAATTCGTATGTATTAGAACGGGTACGACATTTCAATAGACCATTCAAACAACAGTTGTATTACACACGAACATATTTTAGGAAAGACACAAATGTACGTTTGTTTCATAAAACTGAAGACAAATATATATTGTCATTGTTTGATAGGTTACTTTATTGACTAATCGATTCATTCATGACTAATGCTTGATGGTTGATTAAATGACCAAGATTTCCATCCAGTTTTGTAAACGTTTTAAAGGAGATGTGTGTCAATTTTGTTGGAACACGTCAGAGAAAAGCACGCCAATTGACACCCAAACAAATCAAAGTGGGAAAGGAAATAACATAACAACACAAGAATTAAAGAAGGCTGGTTTTCTTTGAGATTGCAATTACCTGGAAATTGAAAGTATAAACATATAAATGTTTATGTCGTGTGGTCCACTCAGGAACGTCCGTCTGGGATGCCTTCAACATCAGACATGTTTTATAGATACTTACGTAATGTAACACCCGATACAAAGCGACATTATTCTTATAAACAACACTACCTGACGAAACCAATTATGCATCTTCCTGTTCGTAGCTTTTTGTTCTTCGACTCTTTAGGAATCCTGAGAAGATAATTACATTTCGTTTAAAAACTATAGCAAAAATAACAAAAACAATTATACAACATTTAAAACGACTGAAAGGCAGTGTTGGGGCGAAGTTTCTGAATGATCATAATGGAGATTAATCACCATGGTTACGTGAACTAAAGGAATGCACTTTCTGATTCCAATCACTTCCTCTTTACAGGTTGGCTTTGTTATTTATGAACTGAATTGATCTCAGTCTTTTTATGTAAAAGTAAAATTAGTTCCCTTTGTTTAGTACGGATGTGTACTCCATTGTTATTTTAATTCGTGGTAAGTATTTGTGTTATCTACGATAGCTTACTCCCTAACCTTTATAATAATTCATAGGTAAGTCATGGTCTATATTTTCTGAATGCTGTCAAAGTCTATCATTATGACCGTGGTAGATAACTCCATGACAGAATGCGATCAGAAATGATTATGTTTATAAAATCACATTAACTGTAGGATGTTACGACGGGATTGATTTAGCTGATTATTACACAACTCAATGTACAACTTGTTCCTTCCACACACAAATGATAAAAAACCTTCCTGTTATATGTCAGTTAGTGTGTCGAAAATTTTCCTGTTACGTGTCAGTTAGTGTGTCGTTACCATCCCTGTTATTTGTTCTGTCTGGTTATCTCGCTAACCGGAAGTGGTCGTCATCTGCAACTTCAACCAACAAAGGCAACGACGTATTTTACAACAAAGTCACAGTCATTGATAATGGAGTCAGGACATGTTCTTTACTATCTTTACATGTCATTGACCACAGTCCGGTGGTGTTTATTATGTCATTGACCACAGTCCGACAGATTTAACGATGTGTTTGGCAAATATCATTTCGCGTTACTTTAACCAGAGATAGCAAGTTGATGTTGAATTGAACAAAGGGATGGATTTATTTTGTTCGGTATAATAAAACAATCATGGCCCTTTGTATCAAAATACATCTAGCATTGTCTCACTGGAAAGACTGGGCTGCTCCCTCGACAAAAAATCTCCTTCCATGGAGACAATTTTAGATGTATCCCTCCAAAGAGGGCTATAATTGTATTATATGTATCACTGACCTATTCTCTCATTCCCTATTCCCTTGTGTGATAATACAGGTCACATTAACCTAATAATCGGTATTATTTCATAATGATAGAACCGTTACGATGTCTATCGTTCACCCTCCATTTCCAGATTGGTAGGTCACAATTACATGCTTACTGATTGTATTTGTACATGTTTATTACATGAAAATCAGTGTTCATATGATACAATATTGTTCTCTTTTTTTCTTTTTTTTTGCTGGTTTTTTTTAACACTTTATATACATGTACGTGCATTGCATTACAGCACGCGTCAATCGTTGCATTGTAATAAATGTAATATTAATTGATTTATCAAATAAAATGTACATCCTATTATCCTAGCAATACAATGTATAATAGTGTATAATAGCTTTATCCATTTAACATCTTACATTTTTTTTTAAATTTTACAGAAAGTATCCGTCTTGGTGTCCGTCCTCACGTTGACCGCCATATCGATAGAGCGCTACATGGCCATTTGTCATCCTCTTTCCTTCCGAGTATCCAAGTACAAGACTATCCTAGTGATCGGGATGGTGTGGTTGGTGTCCATGCTGACGGCTATTCCGGACCTCGTGTTCCTGACGATCGTTCCTGATAACGTCATTCCTCCTGACATTGGTAACATTTGGCTGACGGCCTGTTTACCTGCTAACATTCAGGTGGAGTTTGTGTATCAACTGTTCCTAACCGTGGCATATTACCTGCTGCCTCTGATCATTATGGGCTTCACGTATACCCGGATAGCGACGTGTTTGTGGAAGAGTACCCTGGCCGGGCCCGCTACTAATAGTAAGTCCATATTACACTGGCCGGGCCCGCTACTAATAGTAAGTCCATATTACACGGGTAGGACCCGCTAATATGAAGTCCATATTTCACTGACCGGACCTGCTACTGATAGTAAGTCCATATTTTACTGGCTAGACCCGAGCCTATCCCCGCCTCTGATACTAAGTCTATGATCAACTATCCTTACAAATATTGGTATTATCATGCTACTAAATGTACGAACATTATATCATTTCCAATGGTTTTCGACCTTGCAGTTAAAGATAATCGTCTGAATTGGTAATTGAACAGGTAGAGAGCTATTAAAACACAATCCGAAATTCTAAGTATAATTCACAGCACCCTCACACACATATACAGGTAAAAGACTAATCAGTATGTGTTGCAAACAAAAACCAAATACAAGTAGTATTACATTTGTCGGTTTCTGATTCTTAAAGATATCAAATACAATAACATTTTACTTATATTTCCAAATTTATTTAGGCTTCCCATTAATTATGTAAATAATCAAAACGCATCGCAATAAGCGAATAGCTAACCATGGTGTCATAACAGAGTTAACAAATATTTGTGCGAAAACTAAGTCCGGTTGCAGTTATCCCTAATACCTTAAGATGTTACTTTTCCAGCGTAAATGGATATTTAGAGAAAAGAAACAAATAATTTGGATATGCTGCAGTTGTATTGGTTATTTGGTTGATACAAGTGTTAATCAAATGGAATGTCAAGTTAATAAAAATGCTGATGAATGGATTAGTGGACCAGCCTGTTTTTCACATGTCCCTGTTCCCTCTCCGTTCCCACGGCGAGTGGTTCATACTAAAACATGTATTTCAGGTAATAAGGCAGGATTTTTCATACCGAGGCTTTACAACACATTCAATAGAGGTGCAACATGTTAAATCAAAGAAAAACACTTACATTAAAAGATTCGAGTAAGCGAGGAAATGTTAAGGTTCCTAAAGCGATTTTCTTGTCTGGGCTTTTCTTCAGTTCTATTGAAGTGATTCGCTTCCGCTTGGAACCAATCAATAGTCTTGTTGTGTGATTGGAGTGCGTTTCCATTCAGGAGCTAATTCTGGTGTAAAATAGTCTGTGTAAAAACAAATAAGGCATTCACGACATGGATCTTGGGAGACATTTCTTCATTAACATATGAACCCAAGTCTCGTACCAACAAGTGTGTATCTCAACTACTTTCAATGCAATAGCCTTTGTTGGGTTTGATGGTGATTGCATTACCGTATATCGTATGAAAGCAATATTTATCACATGACTTGCCCATCCATCCATGTCATAAATATTGTAAGACACAGGTGTAATAACACTATCATGACGTCTCATGTAATTTGGTTTCGCTTGATTGCTTAAATAACGTCCTGTTAACAACCCGTGTCATTTAAGTACGACCAGCTTTTTATACCTTAAAAATCTTTGCATGGGATTCGAACTCGCAACACAGAGGTGAAGGGATTGTGGTAAATGGTATTGTGGATCCCTATACCTCGTAAATTGGTATGGCGGGTTGTTGACCTAAACCCTATACCTCCTAAGTTGGTATGGCGGGTTGTTGACCTAAACCCTATACCTCCTAAGTTGGTATGGCGGGTTGTTGACCTAAACCCTATACCTCCTAAGTTGGTATGGCGGGTTGTTGACCTAAACCCTATACCTCCTAAGTTGGTATGGCGGGTTGTTGACCCTAAACCCTATACCTCCTAAGTTGGTATGGCGGGTTGTCGACCTAAACCCTATCCCTCCTAAGTTGATATGGCGGGTTGTCGACCTAAACCCTATACCTCCTAAGTTGGTATGGCGGGTTGTTGACCTAAACCCTTTACCTCCTAAGTTGGTATGGCGGGTTGTTGACCTAAACCCTATACCTCCTAAGTTGGTATGGCGGGTTGTTGACCTAAACCCTATACCTCCTAAGTTGGTATGGCGGGTTGTTGACCTAAACCCTATACCTCTAAGTTGGTATGGCGGGTTGTTGACCTAAACCCTTTACCTCCTAAGTTGGTATGGCGGGTTGTTGACCTAAACCCTATACCTCCTAAGTTGGTATGGCGGGTTGTTGACCTAAACCCTATACCTCCTAAGTTGGTATGGCGGGTTGTTGACCTAAACCCTATACCTCCTAAGTTGGTATGGCGGGTTGTTGACCTAAACCCTATACCTCCTAAGTTGGTATGGCGGGTTGTTGACCTAAACCCTATACCTCTAAGTTGGTATGGCGGGTTGTTGACCTAAACCCTTTACCTTCTAAGTTGGTATGGCGGGTTATTTGTCAACACAGCGTTTACATTGTCGGACCTTGTATCTTTGTGTAAGTTGTCGGGAGTCTTTTGTATAAGTAATTTTCATACTTTTTCAAATATTTACCTCGTTTATAGTTAGTTTTTCCTTTATATTTCGACGTCCAACTGTGTGAATGGTAATGGATGATAGAGTTAAAGCCATTTCAACAGCTTATGACATGTAAGGACAGCCTGACTTGTATAACGTCTTATCTAAAGGACAGCCTCACCTGTATAACGTCCTATCCAAAGTACAGCCTCACCTGTATAACGTCCTATCAAAATGACAGCCTCACCTGTATAACGTCCTATCAAAATGACAGCCTCACCTGTATAACCTGTATAACGTCCTATCAAAAGGACAGCCTCACCTGTATAACGTCCTATCAAAAGGACAGCCTCACCTGTACAACGTGCTATCAAAATGATATACCTCCTAAGTTGGTATGGCGCGTTGTTGAACTTAACCCTTTACCTCTAAGTTGGTATGGCAGGTTGTTGACATAAACCCTATACCTCCTAAGTTGGTATGGCGGGTTGTCGACCTAAACCCTATCCCTCCAAAGTTGATATGGCGGGTTGTCGACCTAAACCCTTTACCTCCTAAGTTGGCATGGCGGGTTGTTGACCTAAACCCTATACCTCCTAAGTTGGTATGGCGGGTTGTTGACCTAAACCCTATACCTCCTAAGTTGGTATGGCGGGTTGTTGACCTAAACCCTATACCTCCTAAGTTGGTATGGCGGGTTGTTGAACTAAACCCTATACCTCCTAAGTTGGTATGGCGGCTTGTTGACCTAAACCCTATCCCTCCTAAGTTGGCATGGCAGGTTGTTGACCTAAACCCTATACCTCCAAAGTTGGCATGGCAGGTTGTTGACCTAAGCCCTATACCTCCTAAGTTGGCATGGCGGGTTGTTGACCTAAACCCTATACCTCTAAGTTGGTATGGCGGGTTGTTGACCTAAACCCTATACCTCTAAGTTGGTATGGCGGGTTGTTGACCTAAACCCTATACCTCCTAAGTTGGTATGGCGGGTTGTTGACCTAAACCCTATACCTCCTAAGTTGGTATGGCGGGTTGTTGACCTAAACCCTATCCCTACTAAGTTGGTATGGCGGGTTGTTGACCTAAACCCTATCCCTACTAAGTTGGTATGGCGGGTTGTTGACCTAAACCTTATACCTCCTAAGTTGGTATGGCAGGTTGTTGACCTAAACCCTATCCCTACTAAGTTGGTATGGCGGGTTGTTGACCTAAACCCTATACCTCCTAAGTTGGTATGGCGGGTTGTTGACCTAAACCCTATACCTCCTAAGTTGGTATGGCGGGTTGTTGACCTAAACCCTTTACCTCCTAAGTTGGTATGGCGGGTTGTTGACCTAAACCCTATACCTCCTAAGTTGGTATGGCGGGTTGTTGACCTAAACCCTATACCTCCTAAGTTGGTATGGCGGGTTGTTGACCTAAACCCTATACCTCCTAAGTTGGTATGGCGGGTTGTTGCTAAGTTGGTATGGCGGGTTGTCGACCTAAACCCTATACCTCCTAAGTTGGTATGGCGGGTTGTTGACCTAAACCCTATCTCTCCTAAGTTGGTATGGCGGGTTGTTGACCTAAACCCTATACCTCCTAAGTTGGTATGGCGGGTTGTTGACCTAAACCCTATACCTCCTAAGTTGGTATGGCGGGTTGTTGACTTAAACCCTATACCTCCTAAGTTGGTATGGCGGGTTGTTGACCTAAACCCTTTACCTCTTAAGTTGGTATGGCGGGTTGTTGACCTAAACCCTATACCTCCTAAGTTGGTATGGCAGGTTATTTGTCAACACAGCGTTTACATTGTCGGACCTTGCATCTTTGTGTAAGTTGTCGGGAGTCTTTTGTATAAGTAATTTTCATACTTTTTCAAATATTTACCTCGTTTATAGTTAGGTTTTCCTTTATATTTCGACGTCCAACTGTGTGAATGGTAATGGATGATAGAGTTAAAGCCATTTCAACAGCTTATGACATGTAAGGACAGCCTGACTTGTATAACGTCTTATCAAAAGTACAGCCTCACCTGTATAACGTCCTATCAAAAGGACAGCCTCACTTGTATAACGTCCTATCAAAAGGACAGCCTCACCTGTATAACGTCCTATCAAAAGGACAGCCTCACCTGTATAACGTCCTATCAAAAGGACAGCCTCACCTGTATAACCTGTATAACGTCCTATCAAAAGGACAGCCTCACCTGTATAACGTCCTATCAAAAGGACAGCCTCACCTGTATAACGTCCTATCAAAATGGCAGCCTCACCTGTATAACTTGTATAACGTCCTATCAAAAGGACAGCCTCACCTGTATAACGTCCTATCAAAAGGACAGCCTCACCAGTATAACGTCCTATCAAAAGGACAGCCTCACCTGTATAACGTCCTATCAAAATGACAGCCTCACCTGTATAACCTGTATAACGTCTTATCAAAAGGACAGCCTCACCTGTATAACGTCCTATCAAAAGGACAGCCTCACCTGTATAACGTCCTATCAAAAGGACAGCCCTACCTGTATAACGTCCTATCAACAGCTAAGCTCATTACATGATAGATTTTGACAATGTCTTTGGCTGCATGCTTCAGTTAGATAGCAATATAAAAACGACAACAGTTCCACAATTACAAGAATCTAAACAGTGGAAAGCTACTCTAAAACGACAACAGTTCCACAATTACAAGAATCTAAACAGTGGAAAGCTACTCTAAAACTTTAAGAGTACTGAAAATGGAGTACTACTGTAGTACAGAAGAAAACATCGACCGGACTGGTGATAAAACTCGCTGATTTAATTAAATCTTCTAATTTGTTCTGATTTCTTTGGAAAATAAAATTGCTCAAATCTAACTACCATTAACGTCCCTTATGCGCTCGTCACAATTAGATTTTGTTGAAATTGCCCGTACTCTTACGTTGGTGAGTCGATTCATCATGTCATTTTCTATTTAGCATATCCTTTATTCTTCCGACGGAGGACCGAGACAATATTGCGAATTTGTCCATTCTGTTTCATTTTATCTTGATATTATCAAAACGTACCTTTACAAAGACTCTATTAAATGATTCTATTCGTAGATTACATAATTCTCTGACAGTACAGATGAATTGTAATAAAACATTTTATTGATTTTGTATAATCCGTAAGGTGTGTAGACTCCCACATAACACTGTAAATTTTGACGTACTTTTCTTGTTATAACAATACTGAAGAAAATTGGATGGCCTACATTTAACACTTAACATCTATCCATTCATGTTTATTGGAGGGCTTTGAAGTGATGTCAGTTTATAATCGCTTTTGTAATAATTTAAATAATCAATTATGTTTCTAATGGCTGAGAAAAGACTTTCTAAGAACATTAAGTGGTTCTCATGTCACTATGGCTGTTATACTTTTACTAGTTCTGTAACTTGTGTTAAGAATGAATGCAGAAAACGATTACTCACGCAAAATGGATTAGTCAGATATGTCAAATTGAGTTTCTGCGAAAAATCACCCAGAAAATAAATTACTGTATTAATCAAATTTCATATTCAAACAGCGAATAGTGTGTAAATATCTTCATTTTCAGTACAGAATTTTAAACAATATAAGAAATTCAAAAATACGGCCACTGTACTTCGAATTCGATTACTGAATATGCCTACACGTCATATGCACATCACTAGCAAGTTATTAGTTTAGATATAGAGAGCTCGTTCGGTGAGAATGAAAAGAAAAGAAAAATTGGTGCAACGTTTTCTAGCGAATATTCGAGAACATTCTATAGGGTTATTTTTAGAAACATACCTAAAATCTCTGAAATATAGACCTTTTTTCAAACCACTTTAAAAACCGTTTCACATCAATAATGAAATAGACAAAAATATGTTTAAACTTGTTTATATATTGCAACGCAGGTTGCCAAATTGAAGCATTGACTTCAAACTAAATGAGATTGAATAGTCTACCACCAAAAATGACAAGTTAGTTTTTTTGCCTCTTTCTCTCAAAATATCCAGATAAAAATGTAAAAAAAAACAATGATTCAGGTTTTTCGTTACCAAATCGCTATTGTATGATGTGAAATAGTCTATCGTATTTATAATTTCTTTCCGAGGGACATATGATACATTATCGCATGCGTTATCCTCCATCTACCCTTCATCCTTGATTTGTTTTCTTCCCTCTCTGGTCTTGTATCCTACGGACAAGCTCTAACTGGCCGAATCAGTGATAACAGCCGGAGAAGACCTATTAAGACAACCTTTCCACAATGTCCCAACAACTCTTTGATGAACAAAATGTATGTATCGTTACCTTAAACGTTCTTGACAAGTCCGTGTAGATAACAAGGTGACCTTTACTCCATTATCGAGTTATCTTGTAATACACAGTCAGATGTTTCATCAGATTAAATTGCGATGTGGGATTTGATTGACTGATTCCAGACTGGAAGTATGATGTTGCACACCAATCCTGCTATTGTGGTCGATATAGACAGATATACAAATAGGATTTATCCAAAACACATTTTCTGATGTACATGATATATCACCAAGAGGTTAATGATATCAATGTATTGAAGCACCATAACATAGAAACATTTAGGTACTTTAAAGGTACTTTTTGATACTTCAGTAGAGTATGTAATTCCGTTCGTTACACCATTAAAGATTCCCCGTAATATTATAGGGTTATTTAATCAAGGTCTGTAATATTGGCCCGAGGCCAATTAATTGGCTGATTAATGATACTATTATTAATTAACTACTTGCATATTTAGTAATGACAACAATATATGTAATCAGTTCAACAAATTTAATAACAACAATATATTTAAATTTAACAAAACAGATTGAACAGCAATCATTACATGTACTACTGGTATGATGGGTTTAATTAAGTTCTTCTTGAGAACTACTTGTAGAATGGTGGGAATATTTAAGTTTCTTCTGTGGTGGCATAAGATTTATTGTTATGCTACCTCCAGATATATGTGCTCCAGAAAAAAGTGTAAAGGGCAAACAACTCTGTTCACAGTTTGCTAAAGTACTACACGACTTGCTGTTATCCATATTGGCTCAGTTTTCTCGTATTTTTGGCTCAGTTTTTCAATATTGGCTCACTTTTGCCGATATTGGCTCAGTTTTGCAGTGATATTGATCGGACCGTTTTTTCATATTTTTTACCAATACGCAAGTAGTTAATTAAGGATTGATTGTCAATTTTGTTGCTTGCATTCTGCACTGCTAGTACTGCGCAGTATTTTTTTATTTGAAGCTACATGATCATGTTTTTATGATAAAATTTAAGCCATTAATTCTTGTACATAAAAACAATATTTCAAAATCGCCGTTTTTAATTGTAACAACGCGCAAAGAATGAAGTTATTTTCGGAACTACATTTTATGTTGCCTTGGTGACGAAAAGAACTGACTGGCGGCTGTTTCGTAGCTGTACATACATGTACGATAACTGGTACAATGTTGCAAATTGTATAATAATCTTATACCGAATACATATAATTTGACTTTTTTCAAAAGCGGGATATTTAAATTGGTTAACGTAAATATAAGGATTGATTATCAATTTTGTTGCTTGCATTTAAGACTGATTGATTGTCAATTTGTTGCTTGCATGACTGATGAAGAAAGTTAATCTCGTGCAAATGAAGTGAACTGCGAAGCAGTTCATGTAACATTTGCACGAGATTAACTTTCTTCATCAGTCAATGCAAGCAACAAAATTGATAATCAATCCTTATATTTACATTAACCAATTTAAAAATTCCGCTGTTAAAAAAAGTCAAATTATATGTGTTCGGTATAAGATTATTATACAATTTTGCAACATTGTACCAGTTATCGTACATGTATGTACAGCTACGGAAACAGCCGCCAGTCAGTTCTTCTCGTCACCAAGGCAACACAAAATGTAGTTCCGAAAATAACTTCATTCTTTGTGCGTTGTTACGATAAAAAACGGAGATTTTGAAATATTGTTTTTATATTCAAGAATTAATGGCTTAAATTTTTCATAAAACATTATTATGTAGCTTCAAATACAAAAATTGCTGCGCAGTACTAGCAGTGCAGTCAATGTGTAATCCGGTCGCTCGATTGAGCAGGGGTCCGGTTTCGAAGAAAATGACGATTGTGGTGAAAATGCTGAATAGTTGGTATCTAAACATAATCAAACCTTTTAAAACTCAATTATAATTGTTATGGAATTAACTGAATGTTGTATTTCCGTCTGATAATTATTTGTAGCTGACATTTAAATATGTATTAACTAAACCTGTTGTGAAATCCAACCCCTGTGTCTGTAGTATGTGATGCAGTCCAATAATCATGCTTCCGGGGCTCAATAAAACGTGTTAAAATGCGGGACTTAGTCGCAGATCACTGGAAGACTTCTGTGTTATTCGTGAAATGTGATAACTTCTCTGTCTACTGGAGTTTGGGGATTAAAATTCGGTATAAAGTAAGTAGAGAAACATCGATTTGAAAAGTTGGCGGTTTCCAACGACCCTCCAATGCCGTGGATTTTGACACTCACAGAATCGTTTCGTTAGGCTTAATGTCACTGAAATTAGCCTGTTTGCTATTTGAGCGTATTTTCATGGAATCTATCGTTTCTAAGCTTACATGTATGACACCGTTTCACATATATTGTACACATTAAACTATTTGCGTTCGATTATGCCTACTAGGCTATGCGATGAGTGGT
Source organism: Argopecten irradians (assembly GCF_041381155.1). Taxonomy (NCBI): domain Eukaryota; kingdom Metazoa; phylum Mollusca; class Bivalvia; order Pectinida; family Pectinidae; genus Argopecten; species Argopecten irradians. The sequence goes on along the minus strand of NC_091139.1, from coordinate 12,358,278 downwards.
GAACCTCACTGCGTTCGGTCCTAACATGACGCTAACCCAAATTACACTTTTTGAAGATAACATTGTTAAAATTTTCTTACGTGTGCTTGAATTAAGATATCTCTCTAAACATTAAACAAATAAATGCTTTTAGTTTTAATTTCATGCTTTGTTTACTTGTCAGCAGTGCATATATTTATAGGCCTAAATAGAGAGCTTTGAAGCATCCCCGGTTCAGGCTATGCTCAGCATTTTTTTACCTGGGCTTGAGCCTAATTCAGTGTGTCATCAAAATACGTGTAAAATATCTCTAGGCGACTATAATATTATATTACTGACAATTTCTAATATCACTTTATCAAGCATTCTTGTCTGTGTTTCTAAATGTACAACGGTAGGCCTAGGCCACATCGCAGAAAGTTCGTTCAAAACTGAAGCGGCGTAAAACTACAATGTAGGTCAAAATGTAAACAATGCCGGTCAAAATGTATTCTCACGCCGGTCAGAGGTCAGCACGTGACCAAGCATCTTCATTGGGAAATGAAGTGATCGGAGTTTACTAGTTTCATTGAGGCGGAGCGAAGTGAAAATGTAAATATTTAATTAATATTACATAATACTGGATTCACTTTTGCCTCTCGCCGGATAACTCCAACCAATGCAACCATCCACCCAGCTGTTGATAGTCAAAGCCATCGCTTACCAATCAATCATTTTAACATATTTGTAAACCCCATTAACGGTTTTTACTGACAAATGTTCGGAATGCGACTGCATTGAATCATTTTGAAAATCTATCCGGCACCATATACTGCTATAGAAACATGGATCTGTATATATATACTTAACTAATATAGATAATCGTGGCACCAAATTAGCTTATTATCATAATAACCCGATCCCGGGATTAATGGGTTAAGGTGCTTTTAGTGTAATCAAGTAAATCCTTTTATATAACATAACGTAAAGAATCTCTAAGAAATCCCTATTTGCTATCTAGCATTATTATTTGAGAATGTTTACGAAGAAAATTTTTGTGCAGCTCCATTCATACACTCTATTTTAAAGCTAGGGCTTTGATAATTAAATTGTTTTTTAAGTAATGGTTATGTACGGAGGTAATCGAAAACGTGTTCAAAACACCAACAAAAAGAAATCAGCCCACGCTTAAACCATAACAATAATGTAAAATCTATAAATATAAAATCGACATTGCGATAGAAACAACACCGTCACGTAGCCGAGCAACAGCTGTTCCGTGGAATCAACAACATTGTTGTATATTATTACAAAGTATATTTCTATATAAACAAATGTCAATCAATTTAAAACAATGTGCTAGGGAGTAGAGACTATCAATTACATTAAAATACAACTGGTCAGTGATATCCATCCGGTAATAGTTATCTCCCTTTATCAATTACCCGGATACACAATAGATCACTTTACTATGGTGACAGCTGTATCACATTTTTGCCATCAGGAAACTATTACCTATTCCCGATTACTTGATCATCTAAAACAGGAATTACTGTCAGGTGAACAATACATTTTGAATCTTCTAAAATTTTTTTGTTACAAAAATACAATGTGCAGTGTAACTGATGAAAAGTGCCTGAATTCATTTAAATTGTGACATTTTCATAATCAACCTAATTTAATATTTACACAATGGTTAAATTATATTTAGTTATTATTGACGCGAGTCCTAGTACTGTCTTTGTCTTGTTTTCGATTTTTTTCTGTTTCATTTCCTGTACAAGCAACCGACGCTTGTCCAACGTTAACAATTTGGTATTGCGCTTTCAGACAATTGGAGAATGAAAAACACCTTTACTTGAAAATATAACCAATTCTAACCAAAGTCAAACTAATTTTGACATACAAAAACATTATTGAATGATGTTGCTGCTTGAGTAAGAAATGATGATGGTAATTGATAATTTTCTTTAAAATTGCCATACATTAAGGTAACGTGTGTATTACCCAGGTGTCATTTGCACCTGATGTGGAGGACACACCAGCTGTCGTCTGCTAATGATACCGACCTCTCCATTCTACACAAATCTCCCTCTAATGAACAGTAATGCTTTAACAACAGGTTTATTAACAGGAGAACAAATCGTTAAAGGAGATTTATGTATCGTTCTATTAGAATTCTACATATCTGACTGAGTGTAATTGGTAATCAAATGATTACTAGCGACGACGGTATTGGATAGTCTCCGTCAAAGCGTCTTGGCTACAGTGGTTGGCAAGGATATTCACAAGCCAAGACCGATACAATACAGTATGAACCTTTTAATTTAAAATGTCATGGGTGGGTTTTTTACAGAAATTTTCTTTTCAGCAAACATAACAAAAACGAGTGTCGACACTTGGTGAATTAAAATAAGATTAGATATTTGGATAAGTCTATCCAATCTTCTGAGAGGAAGTCTAGATTTATATTATTTCTCGTGCTGATGAACTGAGCTGCTACAGGGACAAATTCAAGACGAGCTGTTTCAAGGACAACGTTATACATCACCGAGATCAAGAATTTATAATATTCAAGTCTTTCGGAGCTAAAGAACATTTGTAGTCTCCAGATAAGACATTATCGGTTTCAAAGTTTTGCTTCTTAGCTATTTGATAACAACAAAACAAGGAATAGTTCCTGATGGAGTCACATTTTAGATATTACAACTTGTAATATCTGTATAGTTGTAATATCTGTATCATTTCTCGATATAAGCCACGGAAGTCGTCTACATCTTCCGGGTAATATTCTATGCCGAATATATCTATATATTATCCTCTTTTTATTGCCTGTGTATTCGTAGTTTAGAGCAAGCCCTATCCTAGGTTAGAGCAGGCCTTGTCCTAGGTTAGAGCAGGCCTTGTCCTAGGTTAGAGCAGGCATTGTCCTTGGTTAGAGCAGGCATTGTCCTAGGTTAGAGCAGGCCCTGTCCTAGGTTAGAGCAGGCATTGTCCTAGGTTAGAGCAGGCCTTGTCCTAGGTTAGAGCAGGCCTTGTCCTAGGTTAGAGCAGGCCTTGTCCTAGGTTAGAGCAGGCCTTGTCCTTGGTTAGAGCAGGCATTGTCCTAGGTTTGAGCAGGCTCTGTCCTAATTTAGAGCAGGCCCTGTCCTAGATTAGAGCAGGCCTTGTCCTAGGTTAGAGCAGGCCTTGTCCTAGGTTAGAGCAGGCCCTGTCCTAGGTTAGAGCAGGCCTTGTCCTAGGTTAGAGCAGGCCCTGTCCTAGGTTAGAGCAGGCCTTATCCTAAATTAGAGAAGGCCTTGTCCTAGGTTAGAGCAGGCCTTGTCCTTGGTTAGAGCAGGCATTGTCCTAGGTTTGAGCAGGCCCTGTCCTAGGTTAGAGCAGGCCTTGTCCTAAATTAGAGCAGGCCTTGTCCTAGGTTAGAACAGGCCCTGTCCTAGGTTAGAGCAGACCTTGTCCTAGGTTAGAGCATGCCCTGTCCTAGGTTAGAGCAGGCCTTGTCCTAATTTAGAGCAGGCCCTGTCCTAGGTTAGAGCAGGCCCTGTCCTAGGTTAGAGCAGGCCTTGTCCTAGGTTAGAGCAGGCCCTGTCCTAGGTTAAAGCTGGCCCTGTCCTAGGTTAGAGCAGGTCCTGTCCTAATTTAGAGCAGGCCCTGTCCTAGTTTGGAGCAGGCCCTGTCCTAAGTTAGAGCAGGCCTTGTCCTAGGTTAGAGCAGGCCCTGTCCTAGGTTAGAGCAGGCCCTGTCATAATTTAGAGCAGGCACTGTCCTAAGTTAGAGCAGGCCTTATCCTTGGTTAGAGCAGACCCTGTCCTAGGTTAGAGCAGGCCCTGTCCTAGGTTAGAGCAGGCTATGTCCTAGTTTAGAGCAGGCCCTGTCCTAGTTTAGAGTAGGTCCTGTCCTAATTTAGAGCAGGCCATGTCCTAATTTAGAGCAGGCCCTGTCCTAGGTTAGAGCAGGCCTTGTCCTAGGGTTAGAGCAGGCCCTATCCTAGGTTAGAGCAGGCCATAACCTAGTTTAGTGCAGGCCCTGTCCTAGTTTAGAGCAGGCCCTGTCCTATTTTAGAGCAGGCCATGTCCTAGTTTAGATCGGACCCTGTCCTAGTTAAAAGCGGGTCCTGTCTATGAGATCATGCGTTCATGTTGACATTAAAACCTAAGTGATATTATAGGACACAGATCCATTTAATAGTCGCGTGATACTAAAATGCGCATTATTATAAATCATGCCGAGATGTTGGTATCCAGCGTGATCAGCGAGACGATAAAATGTATTGGCTATTGAAATCAAATTATTTACATTATTAAGGAGGAAGTTATACAACAATTAGTCTTTGTTATTAGGTTTGTTTTATTCCCTCGTGGATCTATAACAATAACTAAAGCATTGTTGTGACATTTTCAAAAGTGTCTCTACAGGCGACGCCCCGTACAAGCATGTACTCAGGTTCCGGTCCATTCAGGACTCACTATTTAATCATGTGCTCAGGTTGCTGTCCATTCGGGACCTAACCACAGATGATTCGGTCAATCAATTATGATCCACGGCTGAATGTATTCAATACCATGTAAATATATAGGATGAAGGACTAAAGGTTCTTCATTCAGGGCTATATCCTGTATCACAAAAAATATATGTGGGGAGAACAAACATTTAGTAGACATTAACGTAATCAAATCAGATATGTTCTCTTCTTACCAATATGTCTTCATGTTACAAATGTCTAGGTGATATTTAATAACAATACACTATTTTATCTTTTTATCGGCCCTATTCAATGTATCTTATTGCCACTAAATGAAATCATGATTACTCTATAAATTATACAAGTGTTACCATTTCCTTGTTCAGAGACATATTCGTACGACGTCGACATCTTTTGTTCATGGACAATTTTTCAGCACCCATACCCGGCCGAAATGTTATGTGACTACGCCTCTAGCCCCGCTTGCACAAAAATTCTCAAACTGAGAATTATCTGAAATGGAGATTTAAGCTCACGATCAACCTCAAAATTGAGATTTTTCTCAAATTGACTTTCATAAAGTACTAACTCAGAAAATCTTATCTCAACTTTGAGTCAGCTGTAACGCTAAAATTTTAGAATTGTAAAGATTATTGCATGACTTTCGATTAATAAAGGATTTATTACACCCGAGCGACAAGAAAAAATACATGCATTTCCATTCCTATACCCCACTTTCCCATTGTTTAATTTATCGTACTATGGTCTTCTTGGCTCAATGTTAATAACCAGTTTGTCATTACTCATTGTAAGTAGCACAAGGATTTTTGCAATGTGTAAAGGTAAAAACTTTACATCTGGGAAATGCCGCACCAAAACATTTTTAGGCGATGAAACAATTGGAATATTATCAAGCTCTGTTCAATTGGAAGGAAAATGTTTAAATTAAAAAAGACATTGTTGGAAACTTTAAATGTGAAAGTAATAAATTGTGATTAAAATCATCAATTCCGTCTGTATTTGCAATCGACATAATGCATATATTGATTTTAAAGTGTCATTTGTTGATATAAAGGTTCGGGAGAGTTACAACTTTTACTTACAATACTTTGCATAAGTTGCTTTTCCATTATCATGCATATGATACTTAAATAAAACCTTAATTGAAAATCAAATAAAGCTTTCGGTGTTCATCTAAATGTAAATGATTTTCTAATTGCATTGTCTTTTTATATCATGAGAACAATTTGAGTATGATGCCTCTCTCTCTTACACCATTTGTCACCATGGTCGACTGCACACATGCCCAGCCCCTTTCATGGTCATGCAATCCTGATTGGCCATGAAAGGGGAATTATGTGTATATTCAACTGCAGTAAGAGATTTATTGGGCACATTTTTCCTTTGTGAGATGTTGGTACTATGCAGTACGCTGTACTTATTCGATTTCACTATAACAAAGACACCTAGATCGGTATGTGTGGTTGGTTACTCGTAAAGCGTTACCCCCTTTGCACAAAGCGAACGTGATAGGTTTCTTTGCGCCAAATTCATATTTTGTTATCCATACACCTCTCACCCAGAAATCGTTGAAATCAGTCAATGTTCTCATATTACAGATTAAAGAAACAATTCAGTGAGACTAATTCTGTTACATAACAGCGAAGCAAAAAAAATTGTTCTGCATTCCTTATGAAACATATGACAAGAAATATTGACAAATTTCATGCCATTGTTTAGTATTTTGATTGGTCAATATGATTAAGCAGGTACAACATACCCGAGCCAAACTCACGCACGTTAAACAAATGCAATACATATCCACTGATAAGTTGATGAAATTATTATTAGACAAGAGCATGCATCTAATAAGGTAAGCACACTACTGTTACAGCGATTTTAGTAGTTCTAGACAAGAAAATCTTTACTACACTGGCAAGGGTCATGGTTCGGCATACGGGATATCCGAACACTATGTGTAATGGCAGACAGTTTAAATATTTCACATACATTTCACTACAGTGGGCTTTTCTGGCATATCACAGTAAAACAAACTTTAAAAACAACTCTAATTTTTATTAGAACTGGTTTGTTTCCGATATATGTGCAATTATTAATGCACTCTTAGACTGAATTTTTCCCTTTAAAGATTAAAGAAAATTGCCTTTATTTTCCATCCAAAACAGAAGTATAGCCTGGTATAGGAGTGGGATTCGTCGGAAATAATGTTCTAAGTTACCTGATATATTAATAACATATATGGATATTAGTGTTCTCTATCAAAAACTGTAAAAATGAATAAAAATATTAGCCTAGTTGAGCAATGCCTGTAGCATGACAATTTAATTTGAAAACGTAACAATCTGAAACCGATGACAAATCCTTCATTATGTTTTGTACTGCGATAATGGTGAGCCAGCACATCATTAATCCTCTTCACGTATAAAGCACTTGGTTTTTCGTCATTACTAACCGATTGTCATTTAATGAGAGGGTGTATATATAAGTTGGTTTTATTTTGTTAACATATATTTGGCTACCCTTCACGCTTTTGTCCCCTGGGCATATCGATGTCCTGCAATATCACGTCCCTCTTAACATTATCAGCCATACTACGTGCATTGTAACAGAGACGTTATATTAATAAAAATTTGAAATGCTAAAGAATAGTTCTGTGTAGATAAAGTTTCTTCTGACCAGACTATGGGCGACCCTATGGTGTAATGTAGCCATTAGATACTCAGGGAACATCAAAATACATACAGAACGGAGCAGAGTTAACCAGTTTTGTTTTAAACTACATCATCATCAACGTTTTATTCCGTCCTTACATATTACAGAATTGGCTCTCTTGCGAGTAGGTATCGATTGTTACGTCATTATTTTGTGAGCGCAATTCACGTCGTTTTCTCCGAAACGTATGACGTTACGCTCGCAAACACATGACGTCACAATCAATACCTACCCGCAAGTGCAGATAACTCTGTAATATGCAAATTCGGAATAACATGTATAACATCATAATGTCTCCCCCCGTCGTCAGGTGTTACATTATTTCACCAGCCCTATCCCAGTCGCCGATTACCCTTAGATTATGCTCTGTGTCTTATACAGCTGGTACAACCCATGCTAATGCATTGCATCTTTTACATAACCTATTTGATATATTTCAGTTCTTATTCTTCTGCTCCGTCGACTTTGGTAGGCTATTTATTCGATTTCAATTGAACTGTTATACTTCGTTTTAGACTGAAGTGTTATAAGTCCGCTTTTGACATCCTCAGATCTTTGATATCATATTCCTTGATGTTTGTTGCATCTACGGCAAAACAGGAATGTCTTTTGATGATCACCAAAGTCATGTGCTCCCCTATCGACCATATCATACAGGGGCAACACTGCAAGGTCGACATCAGTTACGGACATATCCAACGTTCTAGCACTAGAGCCTGATCTGAAATTGCCGTATGCCATGATGGTTCATTTAACAATATCATGCGATTTAACATTTTACTATATCATCGAAGCAAACTATTACTTTCTATTAAAACATCTCGTTTAGATACCATATGTATACCTCATCTTACAAAAGGATTTTATAACTACGTTATAGTCACTGACAGAGCGGCACTACTTCATGTGGCGCCGAAAGCAATGCACAAAGAAAAATAAATAAAAAACTAAAGCATTTCAATTTAATCGAAAACGTTTTCTGCCATGAATTTTATTCTCCCTAAGGTATGCTATTATTATATAATTCTATTGTATGGCGATATTCTCTGTTACGAGAATGGTAATTGCCGTGACTTTTTGGTTTTCGTTCAAAATTATTTTGTTGGAGCAGAACAATGCATATCGATGACCGATCCTCCGTCTATTTTGTTTAGTAACAGCCATTTAGGTAAACATTTTAGTCCCCTCTTAACCGAATTCCCTCGACACACATGTCAAAAAGAGTTGTTTTTTTCTGATGTATGCATTGTTTTTATGATTACAATGTCGCTGTAGAAAATGTGTATTAATACAATTGTTTTCTGGTTTCGTTACATATTTGTGAAGCTTATTCTTACCTTTACCGTGATTAATTCAATGTGTCAGACAGACAGATGTCACGTCATTTTTTCCTGACGCCATTTTATTGTTTCTGTCTGACGTTATAATGAATTTTCACCCAATGAAATTCGCTCAAGGTCATATTACACCAGTGACATATGCGAAATCACTGGATATCAGGCGGATTATGTGATAAAGACTGGTATCTTCTACTTTTTCTAGATTTCAAACAAATAATATTCACAGTATATTTACAGTTTACGGTCTGTTTGTTATATTTTTCGTTCAGCTAATATCTGCTTTTGTTTCACTCTAGTTTAGAATGCATCAGATAGAAAACATATAACACAATAGCTCAATAATGTTGCGTTGATTCGTCAGTGGCTATCATCATCATTTGATTGGTGAATGACATTGTATATATTCCATTGTAATTTCATGTTTAGTCTTTAGTGTAATAAATTGAAAGTCAAATAAAATGATAAGGAAATGACTTTAGATTAATTTTCAAATAGAATTTAAAATTATTCCGCAGATTTTCTTCCGCGATGGAATGGAATTTACACAGTTACAGCTAATGTTAAGGGCAGAGATGAAAACAGTTTCGCGTTGACTCGATAACGCGGTATCGCCGGATTGCACAGCGTGTGTCAATGTTCAAAATTGTTGGGCCGCTTATCCAAACATTCATGCGAAGCAGATTTATCAAAACTACTGCGTTTGATATTTGTGTTCAAAAATACCCACTTTGAATTGATGTGAGTTCGGATTAAATCAGTGACGACAGTCGGATATGTTTTATAGCGAGATCGATGTCGGTTGGCAGAGATACTGTGTTTATGTTCGGAAGTTGAGAAAACATTGTGACGTCTGCCCTAACGAGAGACGCTGTCAGTTTTGTAGAGATCAGCACCAAAACCGAACTACGCAAGACTGCAACGGAAACATATTCAGCGAAGTCGTATTACACGCGTCAAAAATTTGACTGATGGTATTAAATCCGGAACAATTTATCATGACGTTTTTCAGTGTTTCTTGTCGTAATTTAACGCGAGTGAATGATCCATACGTCAAAATTTTAACGTCCATAGCGTGTCATTAATTTCAAATGAAAACTAGGAATCAGGATTGGTCTAAATATTTCGGTATAATGGACAATTTGTCATGTGACCCGTGAAAATGTTAGACTTGTAATAACATAGGAATTCTGAATGTTGTAGGTTATTGAAAGTTTGCCTATCAATTTTCCCCAGTAAAGTCTCGATAACGATGTGCGACAGTAACATTAATGCTTAAGGTCTGTACAGCTTCTCTATTCACTGTATATTAACAGCATTATGTATGAATCCTATATATTAACATTTCATTGTCACTTCTACTATATAAACCAACCAAGGCAAAGTGAAGTACAAATGTATATAACTGACAACCATGGTAACGTCACTAATGTTGACGCGGTGACGTCAGCTAATCACCGTCAAAATGGCTGTTCCATCTTGTGGATAAAACGTTGATAAACGGTTTTCTTGGTCTAGCTTAAACAATGTTAATGCAGAGACCCTAAAATGAGATGATCATGCAAATATTAGCATAAAACTCACTTCCTATGTTGACCATAGATGCCAAAGGAAAAATAGTTTAATGCTTAGATTAAACCAGTGCAACATTACCGTCCATGTAGATATATGATATAAATCATTGATTTCAGTGAGACCGGAGTCTATTGTTCATAATAAACGGATATTAGTTTGTCTTCTTACGATGTTACTAACCTTAGCATAATAACCAATCGTTTATATCTAATCACGCTATGATAGATGTCGTTATACAAATGTAGATTTCCCCGATTTCAAAAGAAATGTTTTGGGTACTACATGTACCAGCCAAGCTGATTTAGCCAAGATTAATCTAATAAACCCAAGTACATCTTGAGTAACATGACCTTTACTGATCTGCACCAAACATGACACTAAATATTCCCGCTAACTCAACTCAGTTACATAGATTCTGACGTCAATTTTATAATATAATATACTACAGACCAACTCCTTTCTGCGCTCGATTAAATTTCACGGGTAAGAGAAAAGCGCGAAAAATAATTAAATCTCATCGAAAAAGTAGCGTATGGCACGAAAACGCATAAGCATGTCGCTTCGAAGTTTGTTGACAGGAAGAATGCTCTTGTTAATAATATAATTCCTTTCATTAATCAAAGTTCCACAATGCTTCGACACGGTATCTGATATACCGTATTCGACACAATAAGCGCCTAGGGCTTTTATAAAATTGAAATAAATGAAAAGATGCTTAGTAAGACGAAAGTATTGCAAAAGAAAGTGCAAACCAATAAGTTTTGATAGTTTTAGTCTTTATTTACGTTCGGGCATTTGAAATTGAGGAATCAAAAGGGAGAGGAGCGCTTATAGGGACATGGACGCTTATTGGATCAAATGTAGGTTACGTTGCGCGTGGATGACATTGGGTGGCAGAGCGGTAAATTTGACTTTTCAGTCAGACGACATAAGTGATAGGCTCGCAGGCCCAATTGACGCGTGTGTTTATTGGGTCAATCCGTTCTCCTCCAACAAAGAACAAATGCATTCTATACTCTTTGTCAAACCAGTTGACAAAACTTGTTTTGTAATTATTATTTGATTATTATTTAATACTTTTTTGTTTACAGATATATCGTCGGACGGTAACGCTGCCACACTGAGGAACAGGGAGAGGACAGCCAAGATGCTTATAATGGTGGTGGTGTTATTCGCCGTCTGTTACCTGCCCGTGTACTTGTTAAATATATTAAGGTATGTCGGAGGCAAGCTAAATATATCGTATTAGGAAATCGGTGTTATATATTTATGGGGTTTACTACATAAAGCTGTAGTGTGATGGGAAGGATATAGGCTTATTCTGTAAATCACCTTACTGCATATATCGTATGTAATTAGAACCCACAAAAATATTCCACCGTGGAAATCATAACATCATACACACGAGTGTTTTAGCGGTATCAAATCGGTATATCAAACCGCCTTGTATTGACCTTTAGGTATGAAACGCGAAAAAAATTGGCCACGAAAATCAGTTTGTTTAAAGTTGTTTTTGTATTTAATATAATATAATTAATTTTTGTTATTTTCATACTAAATCCGACTTTCTGATAGGCATATTCTTTTTCTTCATATACAATGAAGAAAAAATCCGAGAATGGCGCGAAAACTCGACGTTATCATGACGTGACAATAGAAATGTCGACGTTGTGCATTGATTTAGAAAAAATATTCCAATGGAAAATCAATAAAATCGTATGTTTCAACGTATTTTATATTATCAAGTAGTTTGAAAAATGAATTATAAACATATATGTAACTACATGTATTTTTTAACTTCATGGGGTTATGAAATAAATTTTGTTTGCAAACTTTTGTGAGTTTGCAAACAAAATTTATTTCATACCCCGATGGAGTTAAAAATAGTAACATCAATGGTTAAATATAAAGAGGTTACGCAAAGCTCGTGTGTTTAGTAGCTTTTCAAAAATAACTTACTAGTGAGTAATAAATTCCATATCCAACAACACCGAGTTCTATGGCCTATTTCTGCCACAATTAAATAATTAACTTTTTCTTTGTTTTCATACTACATCTAGCTTTCTCATTAGCCAACATTTTTTTTTATTTTTGCATACCACTATGAAAATAAATCTGGAATGGTGCTAAACCCCGACGTTATCGTGACGTCACAATATAGACATTGACATTGCGTATTGATTCAGAAAAAAAATAATCCCTTGAAAACTCACTAGAATGGTATATTTAAACAGATCTTATCTTATCAAACTGATTACAAATTTATCCAACCAAAATGACCGTGTTGAAACCTTAAAGTATCTTATACAATGATGATATATAGGACATATACGATTACACTGTGTGACATTCCTGGAAAACTACAACACATGATACAATTGACTTGGAAGGGAAATGTTACGTGCCTTATTGACTGTATTCTTTTGTAAAAATTAAATATAAAAACAGGACCAAATCTGACGTTTCATGTCATTATAAATCCAGTTATCATGCTAGCATTAACTATCAGCATACTAATCCAAACCCGTATATCTTCAGCCCGTATGCTAGTCCAAATCAGGATGCCGATCTATCATTTTTACAATATTTACAAAGACCTTGAGCCTGAAGGCAATTATAAAATGTCGATGGAACAGTAAAATGATTATATCAAAATCTGTCAGTAAAATATATATAATGTTTGTCAGGTAGAAACATTAGGTTATAGAAAAGCTTGGGAATGTTGCAATAGGATGGGAATGTGAACAATAGAATGGAAAATAAGTAAAAGTAAGGGTTTCACAGTTGGTTTGAATCAAGGTAAAGTTCTTGACTCTGAAGAGATTTTATTAATCATGATACAAGACTCCATGGGGTATACGGGATAGATATGGCATTTGAAGAATTTTTAACGTGAAAATATGATTTTTTTTTCATGATTATTCTAATCCGATCTCATTTTTCGTTTACAAAGTACAAGTTGATCCACAGCAGGTTCTTAGGTTCTTGTAATATTTGGATATCAATCAAAACGTTTGCTACATGTATATGTATATACAGCCTCAAAAAGAGTGTATGGAGTCATCAAAATCTTTTTATATTTGTGTATGTATCGGTTTAATGGTCGTCACATAGTAAGCAGGCGTCGATTTAAACAAATGATGCTACGTTCAGTTGATGTCGGAATGACTTATGATGAAACGAAGTGATGACCAACTCGATTGTATGGAATCATTCCTTTTTCTAAGAGCGCTTGTTTTAATATTATCCCTTGCACACATGCCCGTCACAAGTTCGCCGGAATCCGTACAAACTCAGAACATGCTGTTCTTTATGGTATGTCAGCCCGAGTATATAATAGGGGACTTTGGGGTCTTCGTGTCCGACAGCCCTCGTACAGAACAAGTTCAGATGATTCTACTGTAGATATGTCCCGTCATTTACACTGTTACAAGGCCAAACGGCTCAGCCATTGTTCTGTAATAGACAGACTAATTTTTTGATGAAACAATCTCAAAATGACCAGCCATGGGAAGCAACATGAAATCACATCAAAAACATTACGAATAAAATCATCATTCTTTTAGGAACTGGTAATTGGGTAGATAAAGGACAATGGTTAATGGCGTTTTCAACATAGATTCTTTTAGAAGTATTTTCCTAGCGTTACTTTCTTTTTCCTAGGTATGCACATCTGCAGATTGATTTATTTGTCGTTCATCAACATTTATGACAACTTGAACGATATCTTAGATAATGCAGAATTATTGTCCCGAATTGTCTTTTGTACTATAACAGCAAATTTTAGAATAATGACTATACATTAAACAGTACAATACTAATCGGTACATTACTAACACATAAAGCATCCCCGAATAAAGACATCAGATCTTCATGCCCACAATAGTATACCCTCATACTACCGTAAAGACCCATCATAAACTGCGTTACGGGTGACTTTAAGGTTCTCCGGGCTTAGCATTGTAAACACAAACACGATATTTTAAAATAAGAAAATATTTAAGCGGATTTGAGCGGAGTGTAAAACTACAATGTACAAATGTAATCAAGCAGAAGGTGTTGTGTAACAAACCATTTACAATTATCTCCATCATATTAATATATATCCAAACTGTCAAGCCTACAGAAGTTGGTTAGCAAGATTAATTTCTCCCCTAATTAGAGTACATTGATTAGTACTCCTTTTTGGACGTGGCTGGTGAGAGAACTGAGATATCACAACTATTGCTATCTAAGATGGGAAATATCTGTCTGTCCCCTTTATTAACGTTATTGTATGTCACTCAACTTGGCGGCTGTCTGGTTACCGATAGACACAAATACGACATCCGAATATAACAATATAAGTAAGGTTTGAGACAAATATAACGGCCATTGAAATATGATATGTGTGAAGATGTGTAAACACATTCCGCAGTGGTACAGATGTATATGTATATCTTGTAAGATCAAAATCAGGATATCTTCAGCTACAACTGTATGTCAACAGTCAGACACACACTAGATACTATATATAAGTCTTTGTATAAATCCTTAAAATAGATATATTAACAGTTTAATCATATTTATATTTCATTATAATATAAACACAGGTAGTCCGCTAAACATGCCTATACTATAAGGCTTGTTTAAACCTAATATATATAAGACAAAAAGATTAAAAGTCTAATATAATGTAGGCAGGTTTAGCGGACTAAAACAAGGGTGGTCTGTAGTACATTGTAGATATTTGTGACAACTCTGACGTTATGCACTGTTTTGTTTCTGATATGCAGATATATTATTCACGTTCATCCGCACTAGTAAGCTGCTATTTATGATAAGATTACTTCATTAGTTCGTGATGGTTTATTGTCGGATATGCCGAAGTGTTCCAGGGATTGCCGAGATCGTTGTGTCTGTGGTAACTCTGGCGTCATCATTCTGTGTGTATGATTTCAGACATACAGAAGCTATGAACGGAATGCCCGAGCTTGTTCTGTCTGTAATAAAACTGACGTCACGGTTGTTGTGTCTGTGGTAACTCTGACGTCATCATTCTATGTGTATGTTTTCAGATATGCAGAAGCTATGAACAAGATGCCCGAGCTTGCTGTGTCTGTGATAACGCTGACGTCACGGTTTTTGTGTTATTTCAACAGTGCCATCAATCCGGTGATTTATAATTTCATGAGCGGTAAGTGCCAAACATATTAAAATATGAAAATTGCTTTGTTATTTTGTAAATCTGGATACAAAGGCCGCAATA
Organism: Argopecten irradians; assembly: GCF_041381155.1. Lineage (NCBI taxonomy): Eukaryota > Metazoa > Mollusca > Bivalvia > Pectinida > Pectinidae > Argopecten > Argopecten irradians. Next base: position 12,342,965 of record NC_091139.1, on the reverse strand, counting down.
TCTTCTGTTCAATTATAAATATCCATAAATTCGCGCTAAATAAAATTTATATACAAATTGGCCTGTGAGCAAAATCATATACCGTAATGGCATCTATACCATATCAAACCGTGCTATTTGTATTAGGGTTTGAATAGAACAGGGTCTGTTTTATTCAAATATTTTCAGATTAATTTGACCCGAAAAAAGCTTGATCTGAATATCACTTAAAAATTACTTGAAATTTAGGTTGATTTCACATGAATAAAAACAGGTCAATTTCAGATCGATTTAAAACCAAATTAAAATTGACCTGAAAAATCTTCATGTGAATTCAGGTTATTTTCCTCACATGAATTTAGATCAATTTCAGGTGAATTTCATGATCGATCACGTTTTTGACCTAATTAAAAAACTCTTTTCAAATAAAATTCCGCCTTTAATTTACCAGAATTACCTAAAGCTATTTTGACTGTGTATAACCTCAGACTAAACGTCAAGATAATGATTGTTTGTATTTCATTTATGTGAAAACAGAAACACATCCAATCATTTTCGCCACATGAGTAAAATCCAGACGGTAGTACCAACTGCCATGCGAAAAAATCAGCAGTTTTGAGTGGTCAAGGTACCCATCCGAACCAATCAAATGATCGAAGAATTATTCACTATACCCATGGTAATGCAGCTAAGATTAAATACCAAGACAGTACAGTTTCATCTTAGACCGATAATATGTGTACACCTACTACCTGTCCAATTTGAGGATTTAAACAAGCCCCAATTCCATGTTGTACAAAGAATTATCTGTTTCCTAACCACAAAAAAATGTCTTCATAGCCACTTCAGTTAAAACCATCTAATGAATGTTAATCAGAAATTAGATAATCAATAAAGTGATGAATGGTAGCAATATTATTAGACTCTTTCATATATGTGGATATGAAGGATAGGGCTATTCTACCCGAGGGTCACAAAATGTGGTAAAACCCGAGGCTTGCCGAGGGTTTTGCAACATTTTGTGATCCCGAGGGTAGAATATCCCTATCCTTCATATCCACTTATGAAAGAGTAGTTTTCTTTCATACCTCGACGTTTTATTGCAATTTTACAACTATAATATCCCGCTATTTTGAAATAAATTCGATGAAATCCACGACTGGAAGTCCATTTTTCATACATGAAAAATTACGTGATACTTTCAACACAATTCCTTTGTTTGCATCTTTTATAGCAAAACAAGTCATATTTTTTTTTGGGGGGGGGAATGTTAAAATTTTACCGAGGAAATAGAGATTTTGTTGACGCCGTTACGACACGAGGCTTTATGGCATGGGTAGCCATGCAATACAGCCTCAGGCGACATGAGTGTATTGCCCTGGACCAGCCAGTATATTTACACGTGAAGGTATGAAAGAAATTGCTGTGTATAGAGACCAAGCATCGCTATTTCAAAGACGATTCCAAAATATTCGTAAAACTCTAGCATTAAAAACAAAAAATGATATTATTTATTTTGACATCTTAAACGCTATATATATATACTAGTTAAGTAGATATTCCACACCATTAGTTTTCCTGCAATATTTGTTTTAAATGATCAGAAGTAATAGTTTCCAACCCACCATCCACTTTGTTAATTTAATTCATACAGTGCTTAATTGTTTCTGGTGAGGCATTAAACTGCTGGCACGTTTTGGTACTTAAACATCTAATGGAGTGATATTTCATCAAGCTATTTAAGTAAAAGGGGAGATTCGGCTGTGAAAGAGTGCATTATAAAACATCCAACCATAACATCTTTATAAATTAGTACAACAAGTTCCCCTAATGAACAGCATTACGTTAAACACGTATAAGCGTTTGAAGACGTTTTAAGAGCGATCTTAGCTGCCTTGTTCTAACTCATCCCTGATGTTGTGATAGTTCACTACAACACATTGTAAGTGTGTGACGCAGCTTGCTCCTCCTCTTCATTAGGACACACACATCAATAATACCAGAACACTTGTTTGGGTTTCAGAGAAATTTAAAAAGGAGTTTCGAGTTGTGTGTTGGTGTTGTTCCCGGACTCAGCGTGGGCCAAACATCAGCAGGACACATAACCATTCATCAGAAGGTACGCTCCATCATCATCACATCACACTGTAGTGTGTTCCATTCGGATCGCCTCGCGTGAGAAGGTTTTGATCCTTACTTAAACAAGTGATATATATTTTATTTCTCTCTTAGATCGAATCATTACCAAACTAACTACTTACTTTTCGGTCAGATTTATATTGAAATAAGTTAAAATAATTTAATATTCTAATTGTAAAAAAATACTGCTTGGAAAGAATTGCTGCTTGAAAAGTATTTCCCTTTTAGTAAATTATTTTCTTACTATCCTAATACTTATATAGTGCGGGTAACTTAGCTGTTTGCCTTAGTACAAACTTACTCCTTTTCTTAAAACTTCTGGTAGTAGATGAAAAATAACTGCTAAACAAATTACTGTCCTGATAAGAGGCACATTTGTCATAAAACACTAAAACTGGATATTACTTCTAAGAAGTGCTGATGGATAATGACTATTCTCTGAATTCTCATCAAAATCGGCGATCTTATGAGAGATTAAAAATGAAATCTATTAACGTAACTGCAAAATCTAGGTCATTCTTTGTTTGTCTCACCGCTCGTACGAGAGGGGATCGAGTAATGCGTTGATGATGTTAAATCTACCTTAATGCGGATGTTAATGACGAGAGGTCACCATTAGTGTAGCAACACATGTCCAAGATATGTTAACTTCATATTTTGTCACAATGCACTATATCTTACCGCTGTGATTGCATTTTTATAACTTCAGAAAACGCTATTAAACTTATACAGTATATACACGTACACAAAACATATTTGATAATTATATGTAATTTAATAGAAAGATTATGAAAATAACATCATATTTAAAGAAGGAAATAACGGTAATGTTATACGGATAGAGAATGTAAAAGAACGAAACTCCTTGGATACAAAATTACTTCATCTTAAACATTTTAGTCAATCCATTTTGAGATGTATTTTGATATACGATATGAATAATCTATGATTTTGTGATGTTTTCGCCACCAGACCAGTCGGGGATGCCCCTAAGGAGGTACGACACTACACACACCACTGCACCTCACATTCCATTGTAAGCCACTAACAGTTCCGTATCAATTAGTCCATCTACTTCTCCGTTCCCAATCCTGCACTGACCCACACTTTGTCATATCTTTATAAGTAGTTGCTGCCATCTTCTGCCTTACCTGCATGTCTGTATCGACGTTGTTGGGTCAGAAATCTTTTGTTGTTATGAGCGATTTTCACATTTTCCTTATGGTTCCATGTATAACTCAATGAAATTAAACTTGATCCAACACTTGTCCGATACAATAACTAAAGCAATAAGTGTATTTCGATGGACATATATACATTCAAATATCTATAAACGAATACATATTTCGCTTTAAGTAGCTTGATAGGAATAAACACACATACCAACAAGCCAAAGTAACAATCTTCACAGTAACATATCTGGCTGAAGAAGAATGTGCGCTAGAGTCGTAATATACTGTATGTTCTCTGAGAAACAGAAAATTTAAGACATAATACAATTCTAGAGAGAGAGAACAACATTTATAGTTTGCAGCAATTTTATGTAACATTGTTACACAGGCAGTCAAATCTGTATGTGTGAAATAACGAAGATGTGTACCCTATCACCTTTATCAGATAAATGTCCCCGCAGGCGAAGTACGCAAAGGTGTCTTATAAAGTGGAAGACCGATGTTCTAACATCACAACGGTACAGCATTGTATTAGGTCGAAATGACTCGATATGAAGGGGATAGGGTAAACATTGTACTAGTCATCGACATCTCACACACACCTTTGACTAGATATGTAAGAATATTATCACATAAAAATGTTGAACTATAAGCATTATACACAGAATTTTAGCTCCCTACTAACGTTGATACAGGGCGGCCCTTTATTAACTGTAGTTTTACGAAGAGTAATATTTCATTTTAATATTTACACGGAACATGGTGTAGCTAACCATCACAAAGTCGTCCCAGTTACACGGACAAACTCCCGGGAGAAGCTATATCCGCTTCCGAACTCTGGCACTGAGTAAGTACGAGATTACAGTCTAACAATGCGGAGTAATACTAACACACAGAGACGAGCATACTCTAGTTTGTTTCAGCATGTACGCACGAGTGTTGTAAAGAGAACATCTCTCCCTGTTACCCTTAAATATATCTGTGCTTTGGATATCAACTCTTCAGAAATGCATGCAAGATATTCTATGGTACATCATTACTGGTATGCATGGATATTTTCTTTCTTTTATTTGAAATTGCCACCTGTTATATCTCAAGCTCAATATTTTTGCATGCTATTACATCAATACGAAAACCATGTTCTGCCTTTTTCATTTATTTATTTTATTTATTTATATTTGTTCAATTCAAAAACTTCGAACCTGATGTCTTTTGCAGCATGCATCGGCACAACAAGACTACTTTTCTGAAAGATGGCAGCCTGGACTATTCTGATTCTAGGACAGAAATGACGCGCCTTAAGCCATCCAATCACGGCTCTCGAGTGTGTAAGGACACTTTCTACAATGGAAGCCCCGCCCACCATCCCACGTGATCAGATCCCGTGACGTATTTTATCATCAAGATACAATTGGCTTGGAAAACTTATTATTCACTATAACGGAGACGTACGTTCTTGGGACCCAATGTGTTGTTCAGCCTGTGTCTCTGATCCACGTCTAAATATACATTTCTCTATAATTATTTGTCAAAACAGTTCTTCGTGATATACATAATGTACATATTAATACGTCAATAGTTCTCTGACATTCAAAGTCTACGGAATATGATCATAATATAATGTTTCAGCTTTTTTCGTCGTACAGTTTTCTTATCGGGCACGGATGTCGAATCGTAGCATTTGCTCATGTTAAACAGTATAACGATACATAGAAAGTATTATTTAAAATGTATGTGAGAGAATAATATAAATGAAAACGAAAATAAATGAATTGGCTTCTTTTTTGTTCGTTAACATGTGTTGACACAAGCGTATTTGTTCGAACATCTGTGTTGTTGTTTTTCACACAATACAGCGAATTCCCTTTAAAGGTATTTATTATTTCAAATAACCATATCCCGGATACTAAAAGCTGACGAGGTTTTATTGTAATCCGGACGCTTCCACTCATTTAACTCCTGTGCCCTTTCTCAATGTATTATGTCCATACACCAATCTATAAATCTGTATTGTATCTAGCACTTACCCGTTGTAATTGACCCATTGCTGTTTAGCTTGGATTGGTTTATGTTATCTGATATAACCGTGCTCTTCCGCTATATATCAGTTCAAAGAAAATTCACGATGGCACAGATTCATGAACATTCCTTAACTTAAAGGTATTCTTTAAAGATGCTCCATCGCTGACAAATGGTACCAAAAACAGGAACAGACCATTTAGTATTTTTCTTCAGATACAAAAGTTACTTACTTTACACCATTACCACTATTGAAAAGTTTGAGCTTCTAAATTTACTTGAAAATAAAATTTAAAAAGTAATTAATTGCATCCCGTAAAAATTCCGTGGCATTGTATTCTATATGGAATGAAGTAATGATTGCGCATGCACCAAAGGCAAAATAAATTATTTCATATTATTTTTTTGTTAAAGATGCTCCACCGCCGACAAAGCATAAATGATATTCATCATTTGAACAATAATTGGTGTTTAATCGTGTATATATATATATATGTCTAATTAACACAAAAAATAATATAAAATAATTTATTTAGCCTTTGGTGCATGTGCAATCAGTACTTCATTCCATATAGGATATAGTGATACGGAATTTTTTCGGGATACAATTAATTATTTTTCATATTTTTGACTTGAAGTAAAATTAGAAGCTCAAACTTTTCAATGGTGGTAATGGTGTAAAGTAAGTAACTTTTGTTACTGAAGAAAAAATACTTAATCGTCTTCTCCTGTTTTTGATAGTGAAAAAATACTATTTGTCAGCGGTGGAGCATCTTTAATTAGGCATAGATATACACGTTTAAACACAAATTATTGTGTTTATGATGAATATCATTTATGCTCTGTCGGAGGTGGAGCATCTTTAACTTCAAATTCTCCACAGGAGAGCATTACAAAAGGTTAGGAAAAATCCTAAGTTAAGAAGCCTTACTTAAAATATATATTGCTTTCCTAAGGAGAATTTTAGGTTAGAGGATTCCTTAATACCAGGAATGTTCATGAAACTGGACCCTTATATAATAAGGAATAATTATGAATAAGACATCAGGAGGATATACCAAACTGTACCCGACTAGTAAGTGTTATCTGGACCATAAGCAACTCCATTTATAATAATGTAATCATACCAAGGTCAATTGCAATCTTGGTCAATCCTGGAAACCCGACAATTTCTGATGACGTTTATTAGGGTCAAGGTATTCTTTGCAATTGTTTCTACTGTCATAACATTAAGGGTCACCTCTGTCTTCGTGTCAAGCAAAGACAATATAAGTATCCCATTCGTCTTTGTTATTACTTGGTTGCATTAGATTAATAATATTATATAAACACCTCACGCATATTGGTTGTTTAAATCACTTAATAACTTTATACAATACGTGTATATTCCGATAGGATTGTCAAAGACATCTCCAGTAATCAGTATCCAGTGTGCTTCATCGGATGCTGATTGGATTAAAAGAATCTTCGTGGAGACAAGGTCGCTTTAAAAGAGGTGTTGACCTTGATTTGGTGTGGAGGAGTTTTGGTAATATTCCGATGGTGTTGAAAAAGGACTTTAAGCAAAATACAATCAAGATGTTATAAAGGCAGAGGAAATCGAAGAATAGCGATGATAATATTTGGTTAAAGCTAATATCGCAAAAAGGTTCATGTATCATAATTGAGAAAGTCGACGGAAAGAAGATTGCGTACAATGTCCTAAATATTGATATATATTCATTTGTGGTTTTTTCAAACAGTTTTACATGACGACCTAGTGCGAGATGTACATACGGGCGGGGAGAGTTTATCGAAACCATTAACTTGTTATCGGAATCCATCCTTTATATTCAGTAATGCGATTGTCACCCAGTCTATGTATATAGTCACTAACACCATTAGCCTTACAAAATACCACATACAAATATATCGAGTTCACCACACATATGAATGTAGATCGTTATAGAGTGAAGATCATAATTACCGAGACGTGCTCCATAATTGATGGAATATGCATCCTTAACGGAGATGGTTTATTAACAAACAATTTGGTAATAAAGCGTATTGAAATCGGTAAAAGATAACTCATGATGAACATCTTCGTAAGTGATGTTTTAAGACATTAAACGTATTTCTGATCAAACATCTCAGCCCATTACATGTACCATTGATGAGAATTCAGATCTACAGGAGTTGGAAATGCACATTTCATAATAATTTACATATTAAATATTTCAAACAGTATTTTTTAGTTAATTAGTTCCCAATGGAACATGCACGGGGTCAGAGTGGGCCGTACTATTCTAATTAACAAATGATGGAACTAAAAACATGTTAACACTTTTTTTTCTTTTTAATCAAGCGGACGCGAGAATTTCTGCAACAAATGTAATCTCGCTTCAATGTTTAAATGATGAAGATGGTCTGTACTAATCCCAAGTAAATTCTAGTTACGGTAATAACAAATTTACAATTTGTTAACCTGAAGTAGTTTAATTATGTTTATAAACCCCTTCTGTGTAAAACCGTACAGCTGGGAGTATTGCTACGAAATATTGACAAAATAGTTGATTAATGTGTAGCCTTAAAGTTGTATGGTCTATAACTTTCGCTCTTTTTGTCATAGTGAAAACCGTTTAAGTGTTATATATATTTTTCTCCGTCTGTCTAAGTTTTAAACTTTCTAATTTTACCATTTTTTATAAAGTTGCAGCACTGGAAGTATTTTTAATTATAAAAGTAAAAAATCTTTTTAACGTGTACACATGAAAAATAGGCTCGAAAGATGCCGAATTATTCCAAACTCTTCCGAACCTCGTCGCGACAATCTCGAAGTAAAACGAGAGTTGTGAAACCAAAAGAAAATGTCAACAATTTTTCATAAACAAAACACGTGGTCGACCTCAACAGACTCTATCTACAAAGAAAATAATGCTCGCACATTACAATATTTGATACACACAATATTTTACGGCAATGTGTAAATTGGATGTTTCAAATACTCAATCTGTGGACATATACCAGCATGATTTTCTCAAATTAGCCTGAAGGAAAACGTAAACAAACACATGTGCGCTTACGCTAGTTACCTGGCTCACCACGTGCAGGCCGTGTTGAACGTCAGCCACGTGATACGATTCGGAATCCGACAAAACCCGAAGTCACTGAACATGGCGGTGATTGAAGGCGCTTTATTCAAAACCAGGAATATATGATCCCTAGATTTCGGCTCTCTTATAGGCCGACATATGCTTTTGGGAAGCTAAATCATCAAGTTACATGTCAATGTTTAAATATCAAATGTTTTAGTTACATATCGTTATAGTGAAATTAGCAGCAATATAACTTTAAAGACTCAGCAAAACTCAAAATGTGCTGAAATTATCGCACTTAATTGATAATTACCTACATGGTAAGATATATCAAATATAGACCCTGATGGATAGGCATATGATGTTACTCATGTTTTAATTTTATACATATTATTATCGTCAAAGTTTCAATTTATGTCTACATCCTAATATACATGTATCCCCAAACATTGCACCATTTTGTCTTTTTCTTGTATCTATTACTGGTTTAACAATCCAAATACATCATTTAATATATCTATTAAAAACAACAAACAACTGTTATAGAATTAAAATGGATAAATAGATAAATGTAGGTTAACAGCTGTATCATTGCATGATGATCAAATTAAATCATTGGCATACAGCAAAATGCATTTCTCCAATCCGCGGCTCCGCTCCCCAATATCGAATGCTACCTCCATGTCACTTCTACAGATACAGAAGTAGTAGATATGACTTACAGCACAAGGAGACGTCAGACGACAGCCACATTTGCAACAACATCAAAAATCTAGTGTCGACTTGGACGCCTTCATCAGGTCTGATATCGGGCATTAGAATCATGAAAAACATTGACATTTTATTAATGTTAAAATGTAAAACCTTTAAAGCTAGCTAAACGAGATATTTCACAGGACGATCTGATGACAGTTGAAGAAGACCTGGGCATTTGTGGGATTCCCAACGGTAAAGTTAGTGCTTGATTGAAAGGTTTTGGCTGGGCTATCAGATTTACATGGGAGACTAAAGACTTTCGATGCTGTAATGCTGATATAATTCATAGTGATAAAAAACACTAAGCAGTAAAGCAATATTAATACATTTAGAATCTTTTTACGAATAAAAATTAACGTTTAAGACATGATTCCATAATATTTTTACGAATTATTTAATCATTTGAATTCCATATTTTTTTAAACTTAATAAACTTAATATTTAATTTCATGACTCGTTTTCTTTCGTTGTTTCGTTAGATTGTATAATTTGGGCCCCTTGCTGAGTTTCGAATAACAATGATTTATGCATACGTCTGTGTCGGTGCCTGACGAGGTTCTGGACCAACACGTGTCTTTGTATTAAGTAATATCTCTGCAAGCCGCCATCCCCAAAGGACTATAAGCCAACTGATGAAATCATACAATAGTATTACCAGATAACATCGACAGCCGGAGAAACACTTAGCAATTTCAGATTGACATTAATTTCATTGATCCCATAATAGTTTTGCGATTGGAATGAGAATCTTCAGCAATCTTATATACATGCGTGCTCGCCGCGGTTATCAAGGGTAAGGAGACTATATCGTCCTGCGAGGGAAATCGCCGTAGGTCGTGCAAACGTCAACTATCGAGGATGGCGGGAAAATGGCTGTCTCTGCTGATTTATTTCCGTCACATTGCGACTTTCAAATCCTTCAGAAATAAGGTTCTTGTAGCTAATGGATTCTTCAATTCGTTTCCAAAGTCAAATGTATTTTAAGAAACATATCGTGATATTTTCATTCTTGCTCTCCAAGGTCTCCAAGAGAGGTCCTTTCATAAAATTTCATATATGAAATGAGCACACAATTAAATTGGTATTCCTGTTCTACAAATTAATTAAGAAACACTAAACAGCTCACTGAGTATAGATTCCAATGCCCTCATCGTTTCCTGTATCTGGTGTAATCATGTGACAAAGGTCCTGTATCTGGTGTAAGCCTGTGACAAAAGTCCTGTATCTGGTGTAAATCTTTGACAAAGTTCATGTAGCTTGTGTAAGCCAGGGACAAATGTCATGTAGCTGGTGTAAGCCGGTCACAAATTTCCTGAAGCTGGTGAAAGCCTGTGACAAAGGAGAAGCTGGTGTAAGCATTTGACAAAGGTCCTGTAGCTGGTGTAAGCCTGTGACAAAGGTCCTGTATCTGGTGTAAGCCTGTGACAAAGGTCCTGTATCTGGTGTAAGCCTGTGACAAAGGTCCTGTAGCTGGTGTAAGCCTGTGACAAAGGTCCTGTAGCTGATGTAAGCCTGTGACAAAGGCCCTGTATCTGGTGTAAGCCTGTGACAAAGGTCCTGTAGCTGGTGTAAGCCTGTGACAAAAGTCCTGTATCTGGTGTAAGCCTGTGACAAAGGTCCTGTAGCTGGCGTAAGCCTGGGACAAATGTCCTGTAGCTGGTGTAAGCATGTGACAAAGGTCCTGTATCTGGTGTAAGCTTATGACAAAGGTCCTGTAGCTGGTGTAAGCCTTTGACAAAGGTCTAGTAGCTGGTGTAAGCCTGTGACAAATGTCCTGTAGCTGGTGTAAGCCTGTGACAAAGGTCCAGTAGCTGGTGTAAGCCTGTGACAAAGGTCTTGTAGCTGGTGTAAGCCTGTGACAAAGGTCCTGTATCTGGTGTAAACCTGTGACAAAGTTCATGTAGCTGGCTTAAGCCTAATACAAAAGTCCTGAAGCTGGTGTAAGCCTGTGACAAATGTCCTATAGCTGGTTTAAACCTGTGACAAAGGAGAAGCTTTTGTAAGCCTGTGACAAAGGTCCTGTATCTGGTGTAAGCCTGTGACAAAGGTCCTGTATCTGTTGTAAGCTTGTGACAAAGGTCCTGTATCTGGTGTAAGCCTGTGACAAAGGTCTTGTAGCTGGTGTAAGCCAGGGACAAATGTCCTGTAGCTGGTGTAAGCCTGTGACAAAGGTCCTGTATCTGATGTAAACCTGTGACAAAGGTCCTGTAGCCGGTGTAAGCCTGTGACAAAGGCCCAGTAGCTGGTGTAAGCCTGTGACAAAAGTCCTGTATCTGGTGTAAGCCTGTGACAAAGGTCCTGTATCTGGTGTAAGCCTGTGACAAAGGTCTGTACTGGAAGCAAGTCTGTATCTGGTGTATGCCTGTGACAAAGGTCTTGTAGCTGGAGTAAGCCAGGGACAAATGTCCTGTAGCTGGTGTAAGTCTGTGACAAAGGTCCTGTATCTGATGTAAACCTATGACAAAGGTCCTGTAGCTGGTGTAAGCCTGTGACAAAGGTCTTGTATCTGGTGTAAGCCTATGACAAAGGTATTGTAGCTGGTGTAAGCCAGGGACAAATGTCCTGTAGCTGGTGTGAAGCGTCCTGTAGCTGGTGTAAGCCTGTGACAAAGGTCCTGTATATGATGTAAACCTATGACAAAGGTCCTGTAGCTGGTGTAAGCCGGTGACAAAGGTCCTGTATCTGATGTAAACCTATGACAAAGGTCCTGTAGTTGGTGTAAGCCTGTGACAAAGGCCCTGTATCTGATGTAAACCTATGACAAAGGTCCTGTAGCTGGTGTAAGCCTGTGACAAAGGTCCTGTATCTGGTGTAAGCCTATGACAAAGGTATTGTAGCTGGTGTAAGCCAGGGACAAAGGTCCTGTAGCTGGTGTAAGCCTGTGACAAAGGTCCTGTATCTGATGTAAACCTATGACAAAGGTCCTGTAGCTGGTGTAAGCCTATAACAAAAATACTGAGGACTCTTCACGACAGAGACGTTCTATCACAGATGATATTGTTTTTGAAATGTTTGTGCCCTGACTCAGTATATACCGTACCCCAGGGATATACTGTATTGTATCACACAGATGCCGGGAATGCGACCGGTCGTCTTTATTATTTACTGTTATTTACTGACCCCAGACTGACAAAACAGTCAATCATGCTTCAATACTTTCCCCAAAGACATATTCCTAATTTAGATGTTTTATCTGACCAAATAACGCCATCTATGTGCGTGCTGAAACATTGACCTAGTAGTAAACGTGACACAGGATGATATTGTCCAGAGAGCAGACTGCCTTCTAGCCGATAAGTTTGTGTCATTTATGATGAAAACGAATGTTCAAATGAATCAGCAATGATATAATAAAATACAGTTTAAAGTTAGAGACTCTTGCGGGGAAACCTGGAGCAAAACGATCAAATAGGGGCTAGGTAATGTTCACAATATCAATCTTTAATGGAACATCCGCACAATATCAGAGTCAACAACGAATGGATACCGAGTACCTAAGTAATGACAGAATCCTGAATTGGAAGGACAGCAAAAAGCAGTGGTTATATACAGCGTAACCAATGGTTTTAGGGTGTTCGAAAGACGACAATGAATGAGGTCATGTTTGAACACAATGGATGAAAGAATATGATAATTATGACAGATCAAAATAAGTGCCGAAACAGTCCGTGGAAATAAACTGGCTTGTGTATGTAAATGATTCCTTTAACAACAATTGTGCCCCATTTTGTGGTATGTATTGGATTAAAAACCGCAAATAATAATCGATGGAAGGTTTCAAAATATATACCTCGAGTAAGTCAACTTTAAGGAGGTTGACCGATTTCAAATGATCTGGGATTTTCACTAATATACGATCTTTAGTAAAAAATCATATTTCGTTCTATTTAACTATAACACTGAACCATAGTTGTTTTTTTATCTATGATTACTTTTATAATAGCTTGTTATATAAGATGTCCAGACAAACGAAGTTTTAATAGGTTTAGTTAATTACATACTGAACAAACTGCATCAATAAATAACAAAATTACATATCAAGAATAAAAATATATATTTATCATAATAACATATCAACATGGGTTCCTGAGATACATAGCTCACCAATGCACCTAGAGCAACATCAAATGTTTCAAACACGATATCAGAGAGGTTAATGGACGCACGTGTACATGTGCGTGCATAGAACGCGCGCATTTAAACATGAAATGACTTACTAGAATGAACACTAGAGTGTATTGTGGACGTAAGGTATAATTGTCAAGGTACACGTAGACACGAAGGTCGTTTAACCTCTCAGATTCCACTATCAAACAATTAACATCGTATGTCTTTTATGTTGAACCAAAATAGAAAAAAGTGTGTCTTCCTTCCTAAAAATGTTATCATGTCTGTGTTCAATATATGCACAGCACCAGATATGTAGGGATTCGTTCCCAATTGCTGGCTTACGAGTGATATTAGTACAATGTCGTTAATGTGAATTCAATAGAGGTTACACAACGAGAGGATGTTGGGTATAGAATTTATTCCACATGATTGAGTTATTTTTTTAAAGTTACAAAAGATACGAGCTTTAGCGAGTGTCTTTTTTTACTTTTAAAAATAACTTACGAGTGTGGAATTAATTCTATATACAACAACCATGGAAATACGGCGAGGATAAGTACGCAATTCAACAGCAATTTTGGCGTCAAGCGGCGATCACAGCATCTAAAGGATGACGTCACTCGATTATTGATGACGTTAATAGTGATGAAATGACATTGAGAAATAAGCTGTTCGGTCAAAGTTCACCGTGTCAGCCAATCAGAATGCGTACAGAGTTTATACCACGTACGTTATATAAACAAATTGTTAATCAACAGCTGCGTCGTTTATTTGATACCATGGGAGTTGAATAACACCAGCTATTGTTGTAGAAAAAATATGTTAATACTATCTCTACGTGAACATGTTTTTCAAGTCAAGTCTTACTAACCTTCTTTAAGGAAGTATCAATAATTCGTTAATCCCCAATTTGTTCTTATATAGATACTACATAAAAGAGATAAGATAAGAAATCACAAAATACAAACGTAGACGAATTTAGCAGATCATTAATTATATAAGCCATAGCCAAATAACAAATCAAAAACATTTACTCCACTTAACACCATGGAGATAAAACTTGTTACATGATACCTTAATGAACGAAAATGATATCCAATGGCGAAAAATAAATATTTGAAAATTATTTACATATGACGTGGTTAAAGGAAGCTGTTGCTATATCTCGTCGGCTTTGAAATGTAGTCAACAACATCAGGACAACCTAGATCATTTCACGAAGTAAGCTGCAATACACACGTCTTTTACAGGGTATGAACGGTAAGATTTCCTTTAAATAGAACCTACTATCGGGGAAATGTGTTACTGGATTTGGGAAATTAATTTTCAAACTTGACATTATTGGATAAAATTTGAAAGATATAAACCGATCTTAACAGTGCTTTAAATATTTTCTAATTAAATCCATTTTTACTTTAATATCATTGGCATAAATACATGTTTCAATTATTATGCAATTAAAATTGCTATTTTCTACAACATCAAATGCCAGATTTAATTCATTAGAAAACACTAATCTTCTCCTTTATTATAGTCGATACATACGTAGACATATGATTAGAGGAAATGTCTAGTGTAAATTCTCGTCCAAGTAAATGAACGTTGTTAATTAACGAGTTGCTATGATGGGTCGACTAGGTCACGTGTTCCACACAAAGCGAAGATCTTCTGACCAATTAACGTTACGGTTTGGGCCATAAGAACGTTTATTATAAAACCGTGAGAAAGCGTCCCGAAGTTTCTTCTTTGTATCCCGGTCAGGGTTTGTAGAAAGCTTGATTCTGAAACAACAACATGTAATGTATATCTGAATATACGTTTTCAGAACAAAATAAAACAATTAAAAAACATTTCTAGTAAACAAAATATATGCTCTAGAATGTAAACAAGAGAGTATGTATTACCAATTACAGTCAAAACTCCTTTTCCAATTAACTCAATCCAATTCACAAACAACACGACAACAAAGAGTACAATGAAATTATCCAAACACTTTTCCTTCGCTTCAAAAAATCCCAAACAATCAAACTATCACCGAACCCTAATTAGGTAACACTGATCCCTCGCCACGTGAAATATCTAAAACAAATTAGTTATTTCCACATCAAATGCATGTATGCATCTTCTAACTCATTTCATAAAAGAACTTGACGTTATTAATGATTTGAATTTCGTACACAGATTTGACTATGTAGCATACATCTGCAATAAATCTCAACAGCTAAACAATGTTGCTGAGTTTACCTCTTGCTGAAGATGGTAAGGTACTACAATGAAGATGTCAAAAGATAAGGGAGATAATTAGTGCACCTATCATTGTTTTCTAAAACGTTTTGTTATTTGTTTTATTTTTCTCGTGATATGAAAGATACAAATGTTGTGTATTCGTAAATATTTAGCCTGTAATGACGACAACATTGTTATAGTTGTTTAGTCGAATAATACAACTAATACTGATGAGCAAATAAAATATAAAACAATCTACTAAATCTCTCTACTCTATCAACACCATTTTGTGTAGCTACTTGCATGCAAGCCAACAAAATCTGAAATTAAGTTGGAAAATTGTCTTATAAATGCTACTAGTTTAGAAATCCATTCTACGTCTGATATCTACTTCTACAAGTAATAATGTTAACTTTACCATACACCAAATAAAGTGAAATGATAAAAAAAGAAAACTTAACAGACACATGAACCAGACTGCCCTTGGGCAAAGTAACGTATGCATTTACAAGTTATATGGACAATAACGTAACCTCACAGTCTTATTGGATTTAATATGGCGACTTAAAAGTTCTGTACAAGCTGACTGGAAATAAATGTAGGTATTGTAAGAAATAATGGGCCTTGAGACTGAGGCGGAATGTCGACAGCCTATTTATCCCCTATGGGTGGTTTTATCTATAACACATTCTGTCCTAATGACACTACATCAGACATATCATTTTCTACAGAAAAAATGGTTTAGGTTTTCACTGCAATTTCAAAATCTCAGTTAGAAACGCATGCAAAAGCCGCAAATATTAAATATGTGCGTTAGGTCAGGGAACACCAACAGGAAACCACACAAATACCGAGACACCGAGACTTTAGAGGCTTACTTCCCGATGGTTGTGGCTCGCTGAAGTTTCTCCTTGAACTCCTGTTTTATTTCGATATTAACCCCGCTGATACTAACTTCGAGAGTGGTCGTCCTGTGGCGATACATTAAACAAAAAGGTCGGCCATCATATAGTGTGAGATTATACTTACCATCCATCTCAAACGACAAGGTCGATAGACGAAAAAATACCAGTGTTTATATACAGACGGTACTAATTACTTACTGGGTCACAAGTATAATCAGTACTCTTAATTGATAGGTTCCTGACAACCATTCGTACTGACTGTGATATAATTACCTTATTTTTGTCCTATCTTTTATGGTTTTATAAGATCGCCACCGTCAACGTCAAAACTAGACCCTGACACAAATGTCGCCATATTGGCAGACGACAAGAAAAATAATTGAATAAAAACATTTCACAAGAATACTCATAATTGAACTGTCTATGTATTTTTAATTTTATTATTTTCTTTGCGAACAAAAGAGAGTTTTTTCTTCTGTTATCAATAGAATTTTTTAACATGTACTTTATTGAAAGTGATTTACAATGATATTTATTTGTCTTATACTTTGTAAATTGCTGGAAGTAGGTTTTCTTAGTTACACAAAGTCGTGAATGACGATGTAATATTTCATTCATTCTATTTTTTTATGTTCGTAAAAACTGAGATGTCTGGTGTCGAAATGTCTTTTTAGTTATCATTCGTGAGAACAAATACACTTTGTTTTGATTTTATGTTCCCAAACTAGTTAATGATGATGGAATATTGAGAAGATATAATCGAAAAGTTCCCGTTATAAATATATATTATATGATATTGTCTTTATCATCTTAATTAAACATCACTTTATCGTGTGCCTCAGCATTCACGTGCGATGTGTTAAGAAGCACGTGCAAACTTAATTGCTCTTGCATGCAAACAAGCCAATATTATGTAAATATAGATATTACACGCCAGTCATCAACGCAACTTTATGTCGTATATATAGAAACGCATCAACGCATTGTAAGTGGGCGATTCCATTGAACATGAATAGCCTGAGAACTCTGATGAGAAGGATTAAGTATATATATTATCAATAATAGCTGGTCAGATACATACATGTGGATCGTATCTTCGTAAGGTATAGAGCACTGTTGATATTATTAATTTGGAATATATCTTATAATAAGTATTAAGATTTATTTAGGTAGCTAGCATGCAAGCCAAAAGTCACGCCTCAGCACCTTTAACTATATAGATAGTGGATCAATCAGGTCAATGGGTTAGTTGTGGCATGGGTATAAATGTGACAACAGCCACTCAAAGGTGATGAACTTGTGAAAATGGGAAAAAAACAATTTGATCAAGTCATACTCCGGTTTTTTCTCAGATTTCCTCTTCCTGCGGACCGCTAAGGTAGGCATCTTGGGTAAGAACGATCTGCACCAAGAAATCATACTATATGTACACCCTGCCCTTCCACGCATAACACTCATCACATTAAAAGTTACATGGTACAATTGAATAGATTACAAGAGCCTTATTTACGTATACATTCGAACATATTCAATTATAGCGTCGATTACATCTGTCAGTTTTCATTAACAAGCCGTAATACAAGAGATTGTACCGATCAAACACGACAAGATATGCCTGCGAATGTCAGAGAGTGGCAACCAATCTTGAGTGTCAGTAATAGATTGCATAATGTATCTAAACAGCTGATAAAAGTAAAACCTCATTATACTATATAGGATGTCTACATTGTAAAACTAAAACTGAAATGTTTCTTGTATGTCGGCAATAACATAAAATATAGCCAGTAGATCGTTGCGATAAATGTCCCAGTTGAGGTTGGACGCCGGCAGCCTGGTAATAACCTGTCTGTTGGTATAATAGGATGGAAACAGATACACAAGTACCTTCTCTTGTTTTATACTGTCTCACGAGACAGTTTAGATGATTACCAGGCCAATAAGCGAAAGAAATTCTGCTAATTAGCTTTTAAAATTCAATGGTATCATTTCAATATCAGAATGAGTAACGAGATTTTCGCACATCTATGAAATGGCTCTCATCGTAATGAGAAGTTTCCCTGGTGTAGGATAGGCTTAATAGACAGAAAATAGCTCAATACACCATATAGTTAATATCTCATTTCGGATAATGTATTGTATAATGTATATATTAACAGATGTTAATAAATTATTTGAAATTGAATATTTGGCAATTGTATTGCATTGTATAACTTTATTTATCGTTTGTTACACAAACTGTTTTTGCTTGCAGTGACATCAATATGCTGAGAAAATCACATTATTGTATGAATATTTACTTATCATTGAGGATTTGATATTGCCGTTGACCTGATTTCGTCCGAAAACATTCCGATTTAGTCGGCCACAAATTGATGTTGACGGTAAGTATTGACTTTCCTAGACGTTAGGGATAGGCAAATTATCTAAGAGGGCTTACTTTTTAGCACTGAATATATTATTGAACAGGAAGCCACATCGCCGAAGGGTAGTCATTATATTCAATATCATCAGTCGTTGTGCTTTATTTACCATATTCTGCAATTAACTCTGTAACGTCTGGCTTTTTTTTTCAAAATTCATAAAAATGAAACGAAAACAAATTTGGCCCAGAGAAGTATACAGAAGCTTGCTTGTTCTCGCAGTTATTGTTCCACCGCTGCAATAGCACGTTTATAGATATAGATAAACTAATAACTTGTATTGTGCGAACATTTTATAGTCTGATACACTGAATAAACTATCCAGCAATAATATTATGTTATACAACTTACCCAGTCGGGAGGCCTTCCTTTGGTTTGGACTGTGTAATGCGCGTGCGCGTCTCCTGTGGTACCGGTAAAAGCGTGGATGCTGAGTGAGGATATAGATCCTGAATAGATACGACACAAGGAAAACGAATAAAAATTGATTCAAAATATACCTTAATCCGGAAAATTATTCATTGTTATTTACAAAAAACCGGAATGTTTTCGAAATGTAAGGTACACTATGAAGTTAATGCTGAACCAAAGTGTATCGAGAAAGTAAGCTTAAATGCAAATGTCAGCATCCATTGTTTCGAGGACCTTTAATGATGTTACATAAGTCTAAAATATATCTAGTTAATTCTTGAGGCATATACCTTGTTTCATTATTGGATACATGGTAAAATTTGAGGAATTAATCTAAGTAATAACGTAAAAATGGAATACTTCAACATGTATATTATGTTTACCTTTGAATTTCAAACCTTTGCCTTCTATACATGGAAAAGCACATTTCGATATCTAAAATTTCACTAACGTTCCAGAATTTCAAAGCACAAATTGACATTTCTTTGTTGATCTGTTATCGATTTTAATGAAATAAAACATTTAATGATGCTACACCGCTGAAGGTATCAAATAACAGGAGCAGACACATTAGTATTTTTTTCAATTACAAAAGCTACTCGCTTTACACTATTACCACTTTTGAAAAGTTTTACCTTCTTGTTTTACCTCAAGATAGATACATCAAAAATAATCAATTGTATTCCGAAACAAATCCATAGCACTATGCCCTATATGAAATGAAGAACTGATGTCGCATGCACCGAAAGCTAATTGTTTTGCGTTAAAAAGACAGATATATACACGCATTAACACCAGTTATTGATCAAGTGGTGAGAATCGTTTATGCCCTGTCGGCGGTGGAGCATCTTTCAACTATAGCAAGCCACCTCTGGAACTACTCACAACATGCGGTACTGATTTCCGGTTACTTGTATCCTGAGATGATGACTTGGTTTGCCGGAAGGGACCGGAACACAGCGTCTGTAGTGAAATCAAAAATATAAAGAATCTCGGAAACGCATTAATGTATCAAAGGAATATCAATAACAAAGCAGGATATCATGGTCGGGCCCAGCTTCTTAACGGAACCTAAAAAATCAAAGAATATTGTCAGATACATGCTTTGAAGACAGTAATATTCTCTCAGCTATGATGCCGGTTAAATCACGTTATCATATATTAAGCAGATCTGATGTTGACAACATCACCTTTCTACACATAAGCATACATATATTAGTGTATATATTATACGAATACAACACAACTCGTCCGACGCTACATCACATAGAGAAACTAGGTATACCACGGTAATATCGTGTGTCGTCTATGGAATGTCTCATTCAATACAAATAGTAACAACACAATCAAAATATCGTATATTATACAGATATTTATTGGCGGATGCTAATTATGAAATCTATGGATAACATTTTCGTGCATTTTCGTAATTAATAGTACGTTTGTTAGAATTTAGATTTGTTAATGAAATATGAAGAGAAAAATAACATCGATAATATGCATTAGGAAAATTACGTTCCCACTTTTCATCGTAATGTTTACATCTGAAGCCATATGGTAATACGGTATTTGCCGTTGAGACATTTTCACCTCTCCTTTTGACGGGGTCAGAACAATACCAGGGCGCTGTTTTATAATACTAGAGGGATGATAAGTGTAAAAAGAATCATTATTGGAATTATATATAATCAGTTAATCTGTGACTGACTTAATCGTAAAAACAGCATACGTGGTCATAATATAGAGATTAATTTTAAAAATTGATATCATCATCATATATTCTTATGTAATATGATAAAGTGGAATCGACATACATTTGTAGTTTCGAAAATAACATTTTTTTTCCTCTTTTTCTTTCAATTATAACCCTTTTGCACTCAAGAATTAAAACAAAATAATTTTTAATGTAATTAATATATTGCAAATTCGAGTCTTTATTTTTCCTATAGATAGTCTATTTGTATTACAATTTGTATATCTATTATAAATTATATCCAATACTGTCACTACAATTATACCAGAGTTATTTCCCTTCGCCCTGTGTTAGAGAAGATCTCAATTTTAGTTGGTAATTATTATAGGACTCTTTACTCAGTGACCCTCGTCAGTTTAAGTTATGTCGTTTATATTTGTTTCAAGGTATTCGCTTTATATTGGAAACTCATTTGTTTGAGTATGGTAACCCTAAAGGCCTCTCGAAAATATGTGTAACTTTTGCGGTAAATGTAGCTGCGTTTAAATTGCATTAACCTTGATAATATAAGCATTTCGGTTAACGTCAATAGAACAGAGAAAGTCTTTTATGAAAGTTGTGGTTCTATATTCTATCGCAGACTTCATTTTCTGTATTTTCTCAAAGAAAATACTTTAATTTTGTTTTTATGTAATGTGTGGGTTTTTTTTTCGATTGATAGGAGGCGGTATGTAAGACCCTTAGGGATTAGTATCGTAATAACGAAATATCGTTCTTTGTACTCTCCAAAATCTACTGAATAATATCCAAAATCTACTGAATTACTTGGTTGAATAATATTTAAAGTCCGCATCACTATCATATTAATCCCGCCAAACACGTTGTACTGCTCACAGTACAGAAATGTACCTCGTTAATCTGGAGTTTCTTCAAATTGACGTTGTCCAATGATGTTAAAAACCACATTTCAACAATGCATTTAACCAATAACATCTAATTTATTTCACCGGGTATATCAAAACTGCTCTTTTAAATTAATTCATTTGATAATTTTGAATTAGCAGTCGCTCATTTTTTTCAAATTATAGTATCTCGAGGAATCCTGAACTTTATGCTTAAGATATATAAGTTATGATTGTCAGATGTCGCATTGATAGATTTAAAAGGAAAATTCGATCGATAAACGGTTTCAATTTTAGAGAAATATCAACTACAGATTCCATACAGTGATTAGAGTTATTAAGAGCGAATGAACCAGGAATTAGGTTATCAAAATCTTACTGTGTCTATATTCGTGCATTGCTTACCATCACCATTTGATAATATTCAATCTATGGCTGAGAATTAGGAGTGTTATGTCACTCACCGTAACCACTACGACCAAGAGGTGAGTGTAAGCTGTTGGGTGGAAGTATGTAATCGAACACATCAACCACGACCCTCATTGTGTTACCTTTATAATCACACACGTTAAACTCACATTGTTTTTATTTATGGAGTAATAGTCGAGCGATGCGTCGTCCATGTTGACCAGCTTGGGTGTCTCCTGGTCGCGGGCACTATTCGGTATAGACGGTGAGGGTTCTGGGTACGTAGAAGAGGCTGATTTGATGTGGAAATGATCCGCCATTGGTAATAATTCCCCAATGGGCATACACACAGTGGTATGTGATCGCTGCATGTCGAATATACCTGCATGTGTCTTCCTTAAGACATCCGCCGGCGCTAACTTACTTGAGTCTATTGTGATTTTGTTTGAAGCTTTCTGTTGAGGTCTATGCTGCGGACACTTTCCATCAGGACTAGAACCATTGCCAGGGTAGTTGTCCCTGTCTGGTGTCGGATCGTGTACTGTAGTATGTGATCGGTGTAATGATTTGCTCAGGTCAAACACAGTTTCACGCGTCCCTTCTCCTTGTGCATTTTGTATACTTATTTTACGTAACACAATTGTTGACGGTCGATCCTCGGACTCCATCCTATTAACAATGACAGTATTTGAACGTTCTAGGTTTTTACTAGTTCTTGATTCCTGTATATGATTCCTGTTTTTCCTATGTGTATCAGTTTGGTAGACGCCATTACGCGGGTCATCCTCGAAGTGTCCCTGAGCCACAGGACGTGACGCGAGATGTGTGTACGAGAACTTGGCCACACGTGCCCCAGTCCTATTGTCCTGAGCAAAGTCTTGCTGATATCGGCCATTAGTGGCAGCACCCCATTGGTTGTTACTAAAAGTAGTATCGAACATTTTGATCTCCTTCTCCTCACTTGGTGTCTTTGAACCATACCCTTCATCTTCCTCCTCATCAAAAGTTGAGTCGTCTTTTGACGCGTACTTCCGAGAGTAATAAAGCATTCTACGCATGGTGGGAGACCTCTCCTGCCCCAGATCTGTCACCGCCCGTGTGAGACCGAACGTCACATCAGTCCTTGGAAGTGTCTGTATGGCATAGCTGGATTCTTTATACGGCACATCAAAGTCATCCTTGGATCTTTCCCCATCATTCGAGCGGACAGAACCCGCTGTCCTAATTCGCACCACACGTGCGTTCTTTTGAGGAGCTGACCCATTTAGCTGCGCTACGATTGAATTTTGACTAGATTCGAAAGACACTTTTTGCTTTTCTGTAGAAGTAGACTTTCTAAAGAAATGTTCGTGGAGACTCTCCTTCTCAAAGGAATCTGTGTCCTCAAATCCGGGACATCTCCGTTTGGGTAAATGTTTATAGGTAGCATGTTCTGGTACATGCTTTAGTTTCCCTGTAATGTAGGACGGAATAGTTAATGTCTGGATACTTCAAACAAATCTGGTAGTCCCGAAATGGTGGTAAAAATAAAATTTAAAAAAAGTTTCAAATTTTTTCTGTCACCTTGATTACTTATAATTTATTACTAGACTTACCAGGTATATAAATATAAACTGGATGACTATGTATAATTTACGTTTAATATTTAGTTTATTGGTTTAATGTACAGGATATTATACAGTCGATTGTTAGTTTATCGTTTACAGAGCCAGTCTACCCTTATTAAAGGTCAATCCAATTTATTTATTGTGATTTATACTGTGGTCTGATATGAAAAGAGATTAATCCTAAATCTGTATAAGTACTTACCGTGCCGTTCGTGGATTTGGACCTGTAGATTACTCCATGTCTCAATGCCTGAAACAGTTTATAGTCAAGGTATTAATATAGGGCGCACAACGTCATCAGAGTCAATGAGCATTTATTACCGACTTTATAAAATTAGCCATTATCAAAGTACTGTATTTTTTGTATGTTTTTAGAATACCCGAAAAATACTGACATTCACACACTACAATACGTTATGCGCATGGAAGGCCGTCCTTATGTGACTCTGGTTGGAATTAAAATCTAAAAAACTATATCAAACCTAGAATAATTTTGTGCGCGGCTCCAAAATAAACAATTCCCGAAAGAAAGTCATCATTTAATAGATGTAGTCAGTTTAAATTCAATTACTTACAATTTTATGTATATAATGTAACAAAATGTTAAATGTGTTGTTGGTAATATAACAGGAGTATTACTTTACCTAGCGGGTGAACCGTTCTTACTTAATCTAGCGAGTGACTCGTTCTTACTTTACCTAGCGAGTGACTCGTTCTTACTTTACATAGCGAGTGACTCGTTCTTACTTTACCTAGCGAGTGACTCGTTCTTACTTTACCTAGCGAGTGACTCGTTCTTACTTTACCTAGCGAGTGACTCGTTCTTACTTTACCTAGCGAGTGACTCGTTCTTACTTTACCTAGCGAGTGACTTCTTACTTTACCTAGCGAGTGACTTCTTACTTACCTAGATGACGTTCTTACTTTACCTAGCGAGTGACTCGTCTTACTTTACCTAGCGAGTGACTCGTCTTACTTTACCTAGCGAGTGACTCGATCGTTCTTACTTTACGTTCTTACTTTACCTAGCGAGGCGACTTACGATGTAGCGAGTGAATCGTTCTTACTTTACCTAGCGAGTGACTCGTTCTTACTTTACCTAGCGAGTGACTCGTCTTACTTTACCTAGCGAGTGACTCGTTCTTACTTTACCTAGCGAGTGACACGTTCTTACTTTACCTAGCGAGTGACTCGTTCTTACTTTACCTAGCGAGTGACTTTCTTACTTTACCTAGCGAGTGACTCGTTCTTACTTTACCTAGCGAGTGACTCGTTTCCTTACTTTACCTAGCGAGTGACTCGTTCTTACTTTACCTAGCGAGTGACTCGTTGACTTACTTTACCTAGCGAGTGACTCTCTTACTTCTACGAGTACTTTTCTTACTTTACCTAGCGAGTGACTCGTTCTTACCGTTACCTAGCGAGTGACTCGTTCTTACTTTACCTAGCGAGTGACTCGTTCTTACTTTACCTAGCGAGTGACTCGTTCTTACTTACCTAGCGAGTGACTCGTTCTTACTTACCTAGCGAGTGACTCGTTCTTACTTTACCTAGCGAGTGACTCGTTCTTACTTTACCTAGCGAGTGACTCGTTCTTACTTTACCTAGCGAGTGACTCTTTCTTACTTTACCTAGCGAGTGACTCGTTCTTACTTACCTAGCGAGTGACTCGTTCTTACTTTACCTAGCGAGTGATCGTTCTTACTTTACCTAGCGAGTGACTTTCTTACTTTACCTAGCGAGTGAATCGTTCTTACTTTACCTAGCGAGTGACTCGTTCTTACTTTACCTAGCGAGTGATTCGTTCTTACTTTACCTAGCGAGTGACTCGTTCTTACTTTACCTAGCGAGTGATTCGTTCTTACTTTACCTAGCGAGTGACTCGTTCTTACTTTACCTAGCGAGTGACTCGTTCTTACTTTACCTAGCGAGTGACTCGACTTTACTTTACCTAGCGAGTGACTCCTCCTTACTTTACCTAGCGAGTGACTCGTCCTTACTTTACCTAGCGGGTGACTCGTTCTTACTTTACCTAGCGAGTGACTCGTTCTTACTTTACCTAGCGAGTGACCCGTTCTTACTTTACCGAGCGAGTGACTCGTTCTTACTTTACCTAGCGAGTGACTCGTTCTTACTTTACCTAGCGAGTGACTCGTTCTTACTTTACCTAGCGAGTGACTCGTTCTTACTTTACCTAGCGAGTGACTCGTTCTTACTTTACCTAGCGAGTGACTCGTTCTTACTTTACCTAGCGAGTGACTCGTTCTTACTTTACCTAGCGAGTGACTCGTTCTTACTTTACCTAGCGAGTGACTCGTTCTTACTTTACCTAGCGAGTGACTCGTCCTTACTTTACCTAGCGAGTGAATCGTTCTTACTTTACCTATCGAGTGAATCGTTCTTACTTTACCTAGCGAGTGACTCGTCCTTACTTTACCTAGCGAGTGAATCGTTCTTACTTTACCTAGCGAGTGACTCGTTCTTACTTTACCTAGCGAGTGACTCGTCCTTACTTTACCTAGCGAGTGACTCGTCCTTACTTTACCTAGCGAGTGAATCGTTCTTACTTTACCTAGCGAGTGAATCGTTCTTACTTTACCTAGCGAGTGAATCGTTCTTATTTTATCTAGCGAGTGACTCGTTCTTACTTTACCTAGCGAGTGACTCGTTCTTACTTTACCTAGCGAGTGACTCGTTCTTACTTTACCTAGCGAGTGACTCGTTCTTACTTTACCTAGCGAGTGACTCGTTCTTACTTTACCTAGCGAGTGACTCGTTCTTACTTTACCTAGCGAGTGACTCGTTCTTACTTTACCTAGCGAGTGACTCGTTCTTATTTTACCTAGCGAGTGACTCGTTCTTACTTTACCTAGCGAGTGACTCGTTCCATCGTCCACTTCCCAGCCACACAGCTTCTGGACCTTCGGCTTCTTTCTGCTCAAAAAGAATAGAAAGAATATGAAAGCCACTTAACTAACAAGAAGAAATGTTCTTCATTCAACATATTACTATCGCAAAGTTTGCCCTAGCTAAACCTTACTATTTTGGTATAATATTCTGTTTCTTTAGCGAACTTATTTTCGTGTTGGGTTAAAAACTTAAAAAAGGGTTAAAAGGTCGTAAGGCATGACAACGCAACCTTATATATTCACAATAAGGTCGTAAGGCATGGCAACGCGACATTAAATGCTCGCGAAAAGGTCGTAAGGGATGGCAATGAAACCTTACATGCTCGCAAAAAGATCGTTAGACATGGTAACGCAACCTTATATGCTCGCGAAAAGGTCGTAAGGCATGGCAACGCGACATTAAATGCTCGCAGAAAGGCTGTAAGTCATGGCAACGCAACCTTACATAATCGCAAAAAGATCGTAAAATATGGTCACGCAACCTTACATGCTCGCGAAAAGGTCGAAAGTCATGGCAACGCGACATTAAATGCTCGCAAAAAAGGTCGTAAGGCAAGGCAACGCGACATTAAATGTTCGCGAAAAGGTCGTAAGGCACGGCAACGCAATCCTAAATGCTCGCAAAAAGGTTGTAAGGCATGGCAAAGTAACCTCAGATGCTCGCGAAAATATCGAAAGTCATGGCAAAGCAATCTTAAATGCTCGCGAAAAGGTCGTGGAACAGGATAGTGGAAAAAAAAACATTCTAGTTGATAGCGAGTGCTAGAATAATTTGGCAATGAAGGATATGATTTTCAATTTGATAGATTTGACACTTTTCGTTCGTTTAATACATTAATCATTATAATTATATGTGAATGATAGTAAACTGACTTTATTATAACAATATTTTCCTGTTGCGACTTCATAGTATAGATGTAATTTCCGTGAAATCAAAGGCTTATTGATTTACATATTGATCGCAATGTCTCTGTGGTCAAACCCCTTATCAGATCACAATGTCACTTTGGTCAAACCCCATATCAGACCACAATGTCACTGTGGTCAAACCCCTTATCAGATCACAATGTCACTGTGGTCAAACCCCTTATCAGATCACAATGTCACTGTGGTCAAACCCCTTATCAGATCACAATGTCACTGTGGTCAAACCCCTTATCAGATCACTATGTCACTTTGGTCAAACCCCATATCAGACCACAATGTCACTTTGGTCAAACACCCTATCAGATCTCTATGTCACTTTGGTCAAACCCCTGATCAGATCACTATGTCACTTTGGTCGAACCCCTCTATCCGATCAGAGATGGTGTTGACGATTCTATATTTGCTCTACCACAGAAACGTTCATACGAAACATTTAATGAATACAAGAACTATACTACAACACAGAATGTACAGTGAAAACCTAATTAAAGATATCCTTACAGCTGAAAAGTTTCAATAAAAATGAACCTTTTTCCCCCAAATTAGAACAGATAAGTTGGAAATGATTTATTTATGAAATGAATTTAAAGTGGTAACTTTATATTCGATAACGAAGACTATCACTCTTTGAGTTTTAGAATTTCCATTCATATTGTCAAGATAGTAGTAGAATTAATTTAACGTGAATATTCCCAGGCGAAAAACAATTTTTTTCAAAGTAAAATATTTGGTGGAGTGAAACGTGACAAAGCGATTAGCTACAGTAAAATATATATTGATCACATATAACCGCGGCACTGTGCATGTTCTTTATAATTCAATCATCTATATATAGTATACACTAAATCTTAAGTTGGGTCTGAATTCATTAAGGCACATTAATATGTGTCTACTACAGCGTACTACTACTACCCTGATGTACAATAACTACAATCGTTAGTCAACACCATAAATAACAGAGCAGTGAGCTAAATCTATTCAATTAAATGTAAGGTATAAGTGGTACTGGGGAAAATCTAAGGTTATTTCATATCTCTATATGAGACGAAGTGGTGTCTACATTTCGCGTCTTCGAATCAGGAACTTATTCTTGAAATCTCGCTTTCGCACTACATTGTTCGGTTTCCAGAGATAGTAATAAGTTGTAATAACTTTGCCTAAACCCATATTGTCTGTACTTTCAATAATAAACATCACAAATCGTGAATGAAAAGCATTAAACCCCCGCGGAATAAGAATACTTTACAAGTATATATCGTTTTAGTTATAGGCAGTATATCTTACCTATACCTTATGTATATATCAGTTGCTTTATTAGCTGTGTGTGCTACTTGTAAATTATAGGTAACACCTGACATATCTACAATAGATCGAGTTACATTCAGACAAAGACAAAGCTTAATACACAATCACACACACAATGAACTCATATCTCAAACACCTATACTGTACAACAAGTGTTACAGCTGACCAGAAGTTTAGACATAATCTGATAGTCAAACAAATGTTAGCTAGTCTATAAAATACTGTAATCAGAATCTGACAGTCATACTTAGTCTAGTATTAGCTAGTCTATAAAATCCTGTGTTCAGAATCTGACAAAGTCATACTTAGTCTAGTATTAGCTAGTCTATAAAATACTGTGTTCAGAATCTGACAAAGTCATACTTAGTCTAGTATTAGCTAGTCTATAAAATACTGTGTTCAGAATCTGACAAAGTCATACTTAGTCTAGTATTAGCTAGTCTATAAAATACTGTGTTCAGAATCTGACAAAGTCATACTTAGTCTAGTATTAGCTAGTCTATAAAATCCTGTGTTCAGAATCTGACAAAGTCATACTTAGTCTAGTATCAGCTAGTCTATAAAATCATGTGGTTAGAATCTGACAAAGTCATACTTCGTCGAATATCAGCTAGTCTATAAAATAATGTGTTCAGAATCTGACAAAGTCATACTTAGTTTAGTATTAGCTAGTCTATTAGATATGGTGTTCAGAATCTGACAAAGTCATACTTAGTCTAGTATTAGCTAGTCTATAAAATACTGTGTTCAGAATCTGACAAAGTCATACTTAGTCTAGTATAAGTTAGTCTATAAAATACTGTAATCAGAATCTGACAAAGTCATACTTAGTCTAGTATCAGCTAGTCTATAAAATAATGTGATCAAAATCTGACAAAGTCATTCTTAGTCGAATATCAGCTAGTCTATAAAATCATGTGATCGGAATCTAATAGAATCATAATAACGTTAGCCAGTACATAAACAGCTTGGTCACTTTTGCAGGTATGTTACCATCAACCCCCTCCCCGTTTTAGTTTTCCAATTTTGGGTTGACATGTTATTTTCAAGCAACATTATTGTTGTCAGTATTCTTACTATTCATTAATGAATACTTTTTAAAAAAAATGTTCCACCGCCGACAGAGCATAAATGACATTCATTATTTGAACAATAATTGGTGTATAATCGTGTATATATATGTCTAATTAACACAAAAAATAATATCAAATAATTTATTTTGCCTTTGGTACATGCGCAATCAGTACTTCATTCCATATAGGATATAGTGCCACGGAATTTTTTCGGGATGAAATTAATTATTTTTCATATCTTTAACTTGAAGTAAAATTAGAAGCTCAAACTTTTCAATGGTTGCAATGGTGTAAAGTAAGTAACTTTTTTTGTAACTGAAGAAAAATACTAAATCGTCTTCTCCTAATTTTGATAGTGGGAAAATGCCATTTGTCTTTAAGGATAGAGAGAGTACTTTTAGTGAAGTCTAATGAAGTCTTAGTGTTATGATACAGAACAATATAGCCTATGAATATATTCCATATTCATATACTCTTTTCATTTCATACAACATATTTAAACACCCTGGCTGCTCCACTGAATTGACAAAGAAGAATCAATTGGTATGGGGTACTAGTAGATAACGTATTATTAATACTACCTACACACTAATTACTACTCACGTCACTATTGAAAAATATTCCGCCAGAAAAGGGTAATTCAAAATGCAGAGCAGGGTGTTGTTATTCATTGGAATCGATTAGAATCAATTTACTCCGTTCATCGATCTGTATACTAATTTCAGGACACAACAGCTACCATATTACTAATCGAGCACACAGACGACGACAATGTACTCTTCATAAAAGCCCTCGTATATTAACATCTTTTTTCTTGCATAAAAATCAATCAAAGAGTTAACTTGTTGCATCTATTTCATGAAACTAAGATCTAGGTAAACCCTTAAAGATGCTCCGCCACCGACAGAGCATAAATGATTTTCATCATTTGAATAATAAATATTTAATCGTTTATGTGTATGTCTAATTAACACAAAAAATTACATAAAATAATTTATTTCGCCTTTGGTGCATGAGCAATCACCACTTCATTCCATATAAGATATAGTACCACGGATTTTTTTCGGGATGCAATTAATTATTTTTCATATTTTTAACTTGAAGTAAAATTAGAAGCTCAAACTTTTTAATGGTGGTAATGGTGTAAAGTCTGATCCGGTTTTTGATAGTGAAAAATTACCATTTGTCAGCGGTGGAGCATCTTTAAATAACCACTTTGTTAATTTCAGTTTTATATTAATCTTCTTTCTATGATGTACACAAAAATTGTTTGACATGTTATTACATACCCCTGATCGTAATGCCTAACATACAATTCTTTATTTCTAGTTCGAAGACGTTAGTGACATTATGCACACGGTAACAAAACGACCTCGGTGTGTCGACTACATCCTGAACCCTTTGACTCCATTCTTACCATGGCTATATTTCTATTTACCTATTTAAACACCACATATTGGTATACTGTGAGATAAGATCCCACGATTACGATATTTATACCCGACTCATCCCGACTTAGCCGGACAAACCACTACAAAGATGTGGATAATACGTGGTATGGAATAAATAGGCCTCATCAAGGCTTGGGTATGTTAGCAGATCAAACTGTCCGAGGTATGTAAATGATGGTATTGTATATATCACCTAGATATATAAAGTAAGCCAGGGTATTCTAACGAAATCAATACATCAGTAAGTGTTGTCTCAACAGTAACCCCGGATATAGATCTTACGAGGCGACAGGGCTCTCACGGTGGGATAACGGTCACTATAAATCATATAAGTATACTGACTTCACATGCTCATAGGTGACCGGCATTGTTCTTTAAGATACAGCCTACTTGATATAAGTGTGAAGATAACGTTTGTGTATATGGGTATCTAATATTTGATTCTAGTTGTTTGAAGTGAGGACTTAAACAGCTCAGGTAAACCGGCCTGGTGCTAACAAATGCGCCTGGTCATCACGATTTTTGAACTAACTGACCACCCGAAGGATAGTAAATCATCAACCATGATATTTTGGTTACAATACTGATAACTACACAGACGACAGTAGCGATGTGAAATTTCTCCGATTATTGATACTGAACCTAAATTTATCTACAAAGAAACACATAATATGAATACGGTTTCAAGCTCATAGATGATGCCTGCGACAAAGTAATATTTATGAAAACTGATATCGTGTTAAACCTTTATTAAATATTCTTAAAATTGTTGCTTCATAAAAACATGACTTTCAAAAAGTGACAAAACATTTGACAAATAGATATTCAACACAAGGCATGTGACAATACCACGATTCAGTTATTATCAACTAGGACAATGTTTAAAAATGTTTACGGAACCTATTTCAAAATATATGGGGCAAGGAATAAGCCGCTTAATTAAGCCCTTATATTTTTTTCATGTAAATCAAAGGGACAATTCAGTCAAAGGGTACATTAAAATTTACACATGTTTCGGGAACAAACCTGTTCAAATGGAAATTAGATTAGTTGTTTTTTTTCTGTGAAATGCCAGAAAAGCCCACTGTAGTGAAATGTATGTGAAGTGTTCAAACTTGCTTACTGTCCGCTATTACACATTGTGGTCGGATGACTTGTATGCCGAACCCTGGCCGTTTTTGTCTAGAACTACTCATATCGCTCTTACAGTAGTGTGTTTACCTTATTAGATGCATGTTCTTGTCTCATTACCTTATCAGGTGCATGTTCTTGTCTAAAAATAATCCCATCAACTCCTCAGTGGTTATGTATTGCATTTGTTGAACGTAAGTGACTTTGGCACGGGTATGGGTACAACGTACATGTTATACATGCTTAATCGTATCGATCAATGATTTGGAATTTCAACGGTATCAATCAAAATACTTAACAAAGTCGTGGAATTTGTAAATATTTCTTGTTACATGTTTCATAAGGAATATAGAACAATACATTTATGTCATATTTTTCTTCGTGGTTATGTAACAGAATTAGCCGCACTGAATTGTCCCTTTAATCAAAAATTTTATTCAACGTAGTACATATTAAACAAATGGCGAGATAAGATTCACATGTTATATTTTATACGTACTAACACAATGTAATAGCTGAAGTCATGCAGCATTAACGAACTCTAAGCCACTGATTGAGACAAGATTTTATACAACTGATGTTGAGAATCTGATTTACGGGATACCAAACTATCTATAATGTTAGACAATATCAAAGAAACATATTTTAACAAAGAATAACAATTTATTGACTCGTGCCCTATCTGGAACGCGAACTCACGATCTACGGCACCCAATCGCCTAGCCAAACATACCTGCGCCTTCTACCACTACGCCACATCCATGTCCCCAAAAAGGACGTTTCTATGACGAAGTGATAGTCGGTTCGATATGCTGACATGATCACAGTGGAAATTGTGTAATATTAGACAAGAAACAAAAAATGACATATCTTCGAGTTCAAATATGGTAGAAACTGAATATATATTAGTGTTTAAGAAAAGATAATTACATTTTGTACAAGTCAATAAATATGAATTTGTTTGAACCGTCAGCATATATAATATGCAGGATTTATATGGTGGTTCGTGTCAAGTGTTACTAACGTACGTTTATAACCCGCTTATAACAAGTGCAAACAGGTGAGCGTTTATGTGCCTTAGTGCTGCACATACCGCAGTGTGAACACGATTAGTAATGTAATATTAAAGTACATTAACACCATGTCCATTTTTTAATCGTGTTCTTGTAATGTGTCTGGATGAATAAACTTTTTAACATTAATCTTATCATTTTAATAAATTACCTTTTAACGAAAGAGACCTTTAAAATTAGCAGTTCCATTTTTGTGTATTTGAAGAGTGTCATCATCGCAACATAAGTATATCCCCTCGGTTTTTATCAAACTTAACATTAACTGGGCATGTTCTTGTTGAATGTTAATACCAGGCGGATGTGAACATGATATCTCACTTCATCAAAATGCTGCTATATAAGAAAAAAATTCCTTTTTTTCCAGAATTCAATACAAGAAGTTGCACGCATGTAAAAGTTTAGCGAGATTATAAATCTTGTGTCTGCATAGATGGATGATATTACCTTCTTTGGAATTAGTATGAAATACCATACATTTAAAATCCCGGTGTAAGATGGACAGAGCAAACGCTTACATTAACAATACGGTTCTGTGGTCTCTATATGAAAGTGTAGGACCTACTTATTGGTGGTTAGTGTACACTAATATGTTTAAATCGATCAGAGATCACCATAATCTAGTTACGTCACCAAGAGATCGACATCCCATTTAAGCTGTTTGTAATGTCTGAGGATTTACAGATCACATCTTACACCATAGACAGCCTTGTCTAGCCCACCAAAGGTTAGATCGTCTATAGTCAACATATTAATGCTGTTCTGAATTCATTAAAGTGACAAAACCAGCGCAAATGGTTTAACTTCGACCGATATTGCATCCAGATAATATCAGCATTAGTCTTAAAGGTAACAATATCGTTATGTTGTACATGTATAGTCATTGTTTCAGTATAGATCTGGTATTGAAATTGTTTTGTTGTAATATATTGCAGTGTGATGTATAGATATGTAGCTGACTTCGATAGATTAATATTGAACTATATAGATTGTGATTTATGGTAGCAGCTGCTCGTATAATTCGGCGACGTTTTAAAGAGTTGTGTAAATATTTGAGCCATGCTTAATAGGAGGTCTGACATTGAAAGTTGTAATGTTATGTTACAGGACTTTAAGCTCTAAGTCCTGCTAATACATTTCATAAACATATTACTGGAGTCATGCGTGTATGCCTGAAAACATACAATAACAGATTTGTTGGTTTGATCACTACAGATAACTGTATGGCATTATAGAACTATCTGGTTTAAATATACATTGTAGTATGAAAATCGAATAAGTAATATATCTATTTAAAATAGGACTAGATAAACACCAAATCAAAATATGGTCGAGGATAGTTAGATTTTCAAATATTATAAAATATAAGCTTAAACGTTTGTTCATATAACTTTAGAGTAATATATAATGAAATATTATTTTCTATCATTAAAGCTAGTAAATAAATATGTTGCAGCTCGGGATTCATTTTTAAAACGTTTAATTAAATACAGACTCAATGAGCGTCCTTAATACATATGGTTACAGTCTGCTAGGCATTGTAAGATAATGGAAGTCCATGGGTGGCTGCTATCACTCATTAACTCGGCTATCAATTTAGTTGGCAAATCTTCACCTCTAATAAGCTGGGAGGAAGCCAACCTACGGCGCGTGGGTAGTAACCGATGTGTTTTTGTTAACTCGACAACACTTTGACTGAAATCACTGTCATATAAATGTGTCTATAACGTGAAATAAGAAGTCACATACATGCATGAAATGCGCATTACTAGGTATGGAAATTTCCACACGTAAATGTTTAAACACATTATTAAACTTCTGATATTTTTGCTCACAACTTCAAAAATAAATCAAAAGTATAACTAAAAGCTTGACTTCTTTCTAAATGGCACACCCCTATATAGGCTTTATTAGGGAGCCTCTTAAACCATTCTTATTCGCAAGTTTGATTAGAATGAGTTTAGCGCATTTGTGTTTATTATTGGGATGGATTCAGTGATTTATAATAATCAAGATTTAGTAAAATTGGAGGGCAACGTATCCAACAAAACCTGTCTTGAATAGAATTCTAGGCTAACCAAAAGAGATTGATCCAAGTCTGCAGATGGCACTTATCTATCTTCTGGCAAGAGTTATTATTAAGAGTGATCGATGATTACTATGTTGTGAGTGTGTTTGTGTGATGTAACATTTTTTAACGTCCTATAATACAAGATGTGAATCTTCTAACCTGAAACATGGCCGAAGACATTAACCTCCTACCAATGAATTCCCCACTTGCTTAACTTCAAATGAGCCCAGTGTGGCAATAAGGGAGACATTACCATTATTTAGACTTTTGTACATCTATTTACTGGGACTAGCTCCAATTTGTCAGAAGCAGAAACTAATTTTGAACTGTAGGTTTAAGATGAAGAGGAATGCTTGATACAATGAAGAATGTAGTTACACTATGAATCTAGTTGTAAAACAGGTAGATGTTATGCTCTTTCGATAAAAGGGGAGAAATACAGAGCACTAAACATTGTCATTACCGATTACTTGTTACATATGTATATTAATAATCTACAAGTTTGAAGGAACTGTATTCCAGTAGATAGATATGTGTAGTTGATCAGGGTCGATACAAGGTACAAACGTTTACATATGCATTAAGTCATTTATATGATATCGTTAGAGAATTCTATCTCAACAGCAATCTTTATAGTCGTTATAATTCTTACACAAAGTTGTGCCAATTATTTTTATTACAACTTTGTACGTTACTTCGCTATAGGGAACAGAGCAGTATGCCTTGATATCGTGTGATGATAATTAGGACTATCACACTAGCATCAATTGGTACTGGTTATGGGAAATGAACATTCGGACTGAGACGGTATATATAGCTAATTACGGCCGTAGGTAGCGGTATACCGTCTGTTAGTACGGCTGGTATCGATGATGTTATCCGAGCTGGCTTATCTCGTCATCCCTTTGATTGATTTGCAAGATAAGACGTGTGAACGGGACGTAAAACACTCCAAGTTTAAATAGCTATTGACGTAAATCTTTGATTACCGAATCAATATTCAGTTATAAGGAAATTAACATACTCATTCAATATAGGGAATTCTAATTCGGGAATAAGGGAATTAGCATACTCATTCAATATAAGGAATCATAATTAGGGAATAAAGGAATAAGCACATACGTTCGATATAGGGAATTCTAATTCGGGAATAAGCATACACGTTCGATATCGGGAATTATAATTAGGGAATGAGGGAATTAACATAATCATTCAACATAGGGAATTCTAATTAGGGAACAAGGGAATTAGCGCACAATTCAATATATCGAATTCTAATTCGGGAATAAGTGAATAAGCACACACGTTCAGTATAGTGAGTTCTACTTCGGTACTACTCACGGAATCAACGGTTTCCCCGTCACTGGGTTCCGGAATGAAAACTGTCTTGCCATATCACATATTCACGATACCTCATCCTTGAGAGTTAGGATGGGATGAGTTTCTCCACACAGTAACACCATCTAGATAAAGGTGATATGTTCCCAGTGACACCCTCCTAGATATGGGTGATCCCTGACTATAGTATCGACTGTTCATACACTAAGTATTGACTGGCAGTGGTAGTGTAAATACATAATCCAACTGCTAATGGATCAACTGTTCGGTAAATTTGGTAGTAGTAGTGTGTATAATTGTACACGTTAATACGGCCCATTGCGGGTACTTTATTTAACGGACGGGTATTCAGTGAGGCGGGGAATGCCGGGAGGGGGTGAGTGACGACACACAGAATACACAAATGCCATTGTTCTTTATGTATTAATGTAACGACATAAAGACATGCTAATTGAAACAACTAGTGCTGCCAACTGGAGCCAGTGAGACGGAATAGAACTCCACTTACAGTCAGGGTCTCAGATTTAAACCGTCCTTGTACAACGGCCAACATATACCGTGAATGCATAACACTTCAGTTCCAAAAGGTCCATTATGATTCTATAATGCCCTGACCAAGGTCATAAATTCCAATTTCGATCTCTTTCATTTGAAATAATTGGTTATTGAATGTATTAATAATTGGATCATGTTCAAGTCACACTATACTACAGTTCAATAGATCAT
This sequence comes from Argopecten irradians, assembly GCF_041381155.1. Lineage (NCBI taxonomy): Eukaryota > Metazoa > Mollusca > Bivalvia > Pectinida > Pectinidae > Argopecten > Argopecten irradians. The sequence continues at coordinate 12,305,143 of NC_091139.1, read as the reverse complement.
AGGGCAAACACATTTAGGGGTGAGAAGGGTACAAGAAAACATCTAATTGAAACTTAAGAAGTCAACAAACCCCAAATAAAAGCCAGACTATACACCAGAATAGGAGAGTAATGGAAATATTAACAGTCCTTTATAAAGTAAAGGAAACGTGTATTAGATGTCGTAGGCTATATACTATAGGAAACTCTTAACAGGTACGGTATCCCCGGATAGCAATAAAAATACATGATTGACACCTTTTAGCTAACACCTGTGTAGTTGGAAATTGCTTGTAAATGAAATCCGCATCGACTTTGGAACTTTTAGTAATCCGACTTGTTATATAAGTCAAGTAAAAGGTGCTAAAAGCTTGATTTGGTGAAAGAGAACGAATCAATTATTTAATAAATAATAACAAAATGTTTGCTATCTTATATAGCGAAGAACAGTACAGCGACATACCAGCTGCCTTTCGCGTACAAGATAAAGAGAAACAATTCACATTGAATCAAGTGTTGACCAAGCCAAGCATACGCTCTGAAAGTGATTTTTTTAAAGTCTTTCCAACCGTCCATTAGTTGTCAAATGGTATTTATAAACGTTCGCTGAAGGAAAGCAAAACCAATAATGATTCACAAAGGTTCACATAAATGTGAAATGATCTAAAACAATTAAGTGAGAATTCTTCAATAAAATATTTCAATTGTTATGGATATCCTTGTGAATTCAACATACCTCTTGATGGCCATGTTTGCTCAAATAATCGTTTCCATCCATGGTACTATAAGTCATCCCAGCATCGCGAGTTTAAAGTGAGTCAATCAGCAGGTAGCGGACCGATGTCCGAGCACCTACTTTCACACATGACGTCGGAGAAGTCCTCCAACACTATAACCCGTAATAGTAGTGGAAGTGTTCTGATCTTTAACGAGTGACAGTAGTATATCACGTCCAACACTAGTGGATGTACACCCCGTCTGACACTAGTCTGGGTACACCTGTGATGTCAGTCCTGTGTGAAATTGATATAATTGTCTGGTCGATTTAAATGTATACCTACACCTTCCATGGTCGATTGGTAGTACACCAGGTTTCAATGATATGTATACAACTACTTGACACAGCATGGAAGCTTCCCATCACAGTAAACACTCCGATCTAACTTTTCACCCTCTTAGACCCACACATACGGAGATGTCCGTCTAGATTCCTATATCTTTCTGTAGAATGACTTTGATTTAATTTTCATATATCCAGTTTGTTTTTCACTGTGGTATGTAAACTATTACAGGTGGATAGATGACACAATAACTCCAGGAATCACCCCAGTCTGATCAATCATGTACACGACATTTAAAATCTGTATAGAGGAATTAAGCTCTTTCACAAAATAAATTGCTGTATTATTCATTTTGGATTGGTATATCCTAGCGAAACCCAAGTATGTTACGTGCCCTATCAGAGTCTGCGGATTACATAAAGTACTGCACACTGAAGACAAGTAGTGTCAAATTCACTTTACTACACATATTACTACACGTATATGTCTAGATTGTAAAGAGAGGATACCAACCGCGTATTTGTCTAGATTGTAAAGAGAGGATACCAACCGCGTATTTGTCTAGATTGTAAAGAGAGGATACCAACCGCGTATTTGTCTAGATTGTAAAGAGAGGATACCAACCGCGTATTTGTCTAGATTGTAAAGAGAGGATACCAACCGCGTATTTGTCTAGATTGTAAAGAGAGGATACCAACCGCGTATTTGTCTAGATTGTAAAGAGAGGATACCAACCGCGTATTTGTCTAGATTGTAAAGAGAGGATACCAACCGCGTATTTGTCTAGATTGTAAAGAGAGGATACCAACCGCGTATATGTCTATTAGGATTGTAAAGAGAGGATACCAACCCGCGTTATTTGTCTAGATTGTAAAGAGAGGATACCAACCGCGTATTTGTCTAGATTGTAAAGAGAGGATACCAACCGCGTATTTGTCTAGATTGTAAAGAGAGGATACCAACCGCGTATTTGTCTAGATTGTAAAGAGAGGATACCAACCGCGTATTTGTCTAGATTGTAAAGAGAGGATACCAACCGCGTATTTGTCTAGATTGTAAAGAGAGGATACCAACCGCGTATTTGTCTAGATGTAAAGAGAGATACTACCGGTATTTGTCTAGATGTAAAGATTGTAAAGAGAGGATACCAACCGCGTATTTGTCTAGATTGTAAAGAGAGGATACCAACCGCGTATTTGTCTAGATTGTAAAGGATTGTAAAGAGAGGATACCAACCGCGTATTTGTCTAGATTGTAAAGAGAGGATACCAACCGCGTATTTGTCTAGATAATAAAGACAGTGTATATTGCGTTCATTTTCTGGTATTTTAACCATCAATCACTTAGCATCTTTAAGCTTTTATCAGAGACAACATTGTTCAACATATGTAAAATCAATATATATTACCCAATCAAACTGTGTTGTTTGCCACCTTAATGAAATTCGAGATACAATGAAATTTGAAGCAAAATGGGAAAAAAAATAGTGCATTGTATAGTACAAAAATCATAGTACATTTTATAGATTATTCCTTAGAGCAGAAATAAGAGTACAACATCTTTCTTCTCTCCTCCCTCGCATCCTTTGTTGAGGTTTCATTCCAGAAAATAATAGAGTAGTGATCACCTTTATCAACACAGATATACAATGAACTAGCGCTGATGATACCTTATGGTCATCGATCAAGTCAAGCTATAGCCATAAATAGATTCCATCGGACATCATTAAAAATTGTGAAGAAATCAAGACACCAAATGAGACGATCGATCTTGATATTACCAGATGGAAGGTATTATGAATGTATACTAGCATCACATATGATAAGTAACGAGTATCAATGCAAGGGATCGATGAAGTTTGACCAGATAACATCCCAATAAATTGGACATTTGTGACGGCGAATGACAAAAGGTGAATAGTGCAATTGGTCATGTTTGTTCGAAGCAACATGTATGAAAGAATCAATAGCTAAGAAAAATTATACAAGAGATCCCCGGTCCCATAGATTAATATATGTCTGACAACTGAAAGAGGAATCTTTGTTTTGCTTTTTAAACTTTAACACTCCAAATCTTAGATGGTGGACTATTGACCATCTTGTTGACCAATCAGTCCCAAAATGCATTACGCACAACTTGGGCCCTAGGGCAACCTACATGTGAAATTTGATAACGATCCCATCAGTACTTTCTGAAAAATAGCGGTAACAAACTTTAACTATCAAAATCCAAAATGGCTGCATGGCGGCAATCTTGTTGACCGATCGGTCCCAAAATGCAATTTGTACAAATAGGACCCTAGGGGAGCTATATGTGAAATTTGAGAACGATCCCTTCAGCAGTTTTTGAGAAATAGCGGCAACAGAAATGTTAACGGACGGAAGGCGATTTGAATAGCCCATCATCTGATGATGATAGGTTAAAAATGAAGGAAGCAATTAATAGCAATATGTAAGTATTAAATCAATGGAGGCGCCCGATCGCCGTAGAGATATTATATTCCCTTTTATTAACTTCTTCATTCAGCTTTCATCCCTCATTGTATTTAGTTAGATGGGTATGTCTTAATCTCAGACTCCGAGTATCAGTTTTCTTCGTATATAGAAAATAGGCAAAACAGAACCGGTCAACTCGTCATGTTTGGTCTCCTACCCTATCAAATAACCTTCTCAGGTCTTACTAATTCATCATATCTCCGTTTTTTTTCGCGGCATCTTTCTTCGATATCAAATATCGTTATTCAAATGCAAGATCCAGATCCTAAAAAAGAACCATTTAGGATTCAACATTTATAAGAATATGAATATAATTATTCTTAAATATCCAGTGCCTTGGCTGTGAAGCCATTTTGCCAACTGTCACGCTGGATAAGTATACTGTCCAAGTGGGAGCTATGGTTGCGACGGTGCAATAAATAGCCATACTAAGATACCTGTAGTATGCTTTCATCTAGAGAAACCCTAGTGTCTTTTAAAACTACACAATTAATAAACATAGATATACTTTACGAAATTTATAAGGATTGTGATGAATGATTCCCATTAAGGAAGGACAAACAATTCATCTTCTTTTGCTACTCTAGCTCGATCTTTCCTTCCCGCAAACCATTCCAAACCACGGAACCTGCATATGAAGTCCCTTCCCGAAAGTATTTGATGATATGTCCATACATCACATACATCTATAAGTAACTTTTGAAAACAATATCAGTTTTGAAATGGAATAGGGGAGCACTAACTCCATGAGTCTACTACAATCTACTGAATTTTCTTGAGAAAGGTCCATACAGTACTTTCTACAAAACTTGGTTTGTAAAAAGTGAAGACCTGTCAACTATTTCATTCTGTTATTAGTCGCACAATCAAGCATTCACAAATAAGGTCGAAGGAGCTTATAAACGTAAATGTGGAATGTTCTTTTCAAACAATGAGAAACATACAAATGAAGATACTGTTATCATAGAATTGAACACAACGCTTTATGGATAAGAGGATGGAACAGACGCATTATTGATGAATGTCAAGTTAACAAAAATGTACAGTACATGTTATGTAAAATTTTAAATAAATGAACAATAAAATTAAACAGTAAACAAAACACAGATTTTCTGTTTTATTCTTTCAGCACCTGAAAACAATAATAATGTAAACAGTATACTCACATCAACTACTCAACTTGAAACATATCACAGATTTTCTCCAGGACCAACTATAAATGAACATTGGGATCCCATATACAACAACATTCTAGCATGGCCTATCTCATTTATATAATAGTCATTTTATGATGTAGATAATTTTTCAAAGAACCAGTGTTTTCTTAGGCTCTTCATATGTTACATCTCTGTTACATCTCCAAGGAATAGCATTCCTCCAGAATCATGTTGCTGACTTTGAGATCAACAAGAGATTACTAGTTCCTAGTCTTTTCTTAAGCGAAATCGGTCATTGGTCAAGATTTGACAAATCTGAGTCTGACATAGATGATCATGTGATCATTTTTATGTATTACAGATATACTGTAGTATTGTAAGCATTAATCCTTGTACATGTAGCTGATGTAAGTAATGCTAGCCGTATTGAGTTTGACTATACATAGCAGGTACAAAAGTACTTCAATACCTATGTATATGTCCTAAAGGTGAATTTGAATCTTGCAACTATTTTCCATATTCGGAGTCTCCCCATATGTTCACTTAATTGAAGTCTCACAATTTGTTTCCCTATATCAACAGTCTCATGTCTTTTCACTGTATCTGAAATACTTCATATAGTCGTCATAAAGAATCTTGAAGACTTCCTTCACGCCTGTCTGTAGAACAGTGTGGAGCTGGGAGATACTGAATTTGTCACACAGGTCCAGGATTTTATACATAGCAGGTACCAGGGTTTTCTGTAAGTAAGGAAAGCGTGTATACATAGCAGGTACCTGAATTTTCCATTTGGTAAGGTTTTATAGCAAAGCAAAAATGGAAATGTAATACGATAATTTAACATTATAAGGTTTATATTACTAAACTGGCTCACTGAATATCTTCTATTGTATGACTTTTACATCCATGTTCTGTGACCTGAACCAAGAATCTAAAATCACCAACCCAAACATCAGGATATGAATGACTATTACAACCTTGATAACATACTAACCTTGACCTCAGGATGAAGTGTGACCTTTTGAACCTCACATACATAATCAGACACCAGGTAACCAGCTACCTTGTTGAAGTCCCGCTTATGTGTACTAATCAGTTGACAAAGCCTGAGGATGAATAATTAATTTATATCAATCACCCAAAGAAATCTTTCAGTTTTATTTGCAACATTTGTATAACACATTATAGCATTCGGACGACAAAAAAGTGCATCTAATATACATTGTATTGACAGCGTTGAGCGGGACTGGAATTATAATGTGAAAACTACAAATGCTTTAACTCTCTGATTACATGATTTTTTATTTTCATTGCGAGAAAAGAAGATGGTTGCTTTAGACACATTTCATCAGAAAATCAGATATGATAGTTTTCATTGTTTCAAGGATGTAGGGTCAACTGACCCCATTTATAGGGAATCTCAGGTTGCCCCAGATTAAGTAATCACTCAAACCTTTGGTTTTAGCCGGAATTCCTCGCTGATAATCTGTACATAACTACCTGTTACCCTATATTAACCAGTAATTTACCTATCAAACAGGAGGGCACATCCAACCAACTGTGAAATCCGTTCCTCATCTTGGCCTAATTTCTCTTGGTCCCCGTTATTTACCACCACTTTCAGCAGGCGTACTGTTGCTAAGGAAAATACATATTCTTGCCCTAATTTGTCCTTGGTATATAAATTCAATTTTAACATCGATATGTCTTCATCAAAATTACAAGTAATTTTTCTCCCAAATAAATTATATATTTTAATTATAAAGTTACTTTGATAATTAGTCACTCAATTTGATATAATTGATATATCTCATAATTTTATTACAGTAATGAAACCTGTTTATTATCTAAGACAAATTAAAACAAAAGGATATGTTTTGTAGAGCTGAGGAAGGAAGGGATAACTCCGTACACAGTGTTGGTATGGTGGACCAACAGTGCATTTAGCACATCGTACACAGCATGGAATGCTGGGACAAAGCTGGTGCTGCCATCTAGGGGAGTAAACTGGCAACAGTGCAGGGTCAAAACCGCTGTATGTGACGACATCAGTTTCTGTATTAAAGAATCAGAGACGTTTATCAAATATACCCTTACCAAATCCACTGCAGAAACCAATATGATATCAATTAGGTGGACTATGACTGATTAGAAAAGACAGTCATTCAAGTTAGTGTAATATTATGCACATATTTTAAATTTGTAGGCGTTGAATATATTTGGTCCCTCTTTAAAAGTTTACCTTAAATTATGGTATAAACCCTCTAACTACAACGCAGTTTCCTCGAATACCCCCTTTTGTCAAACTGATCCTGAACATGTCCCTATGTCATGTATTAAAACATTGGATAGCTTAGACAGCTATTCATCAATACCCCTTATTCCTCAAACTGAAATATATCCCCGTTTCATCAAATACATAGTATTAAATCATGTATATGTCGATCAAACATTCATCTTTATCTAATATATTAAATAATAACATCTTAATCAACTTAATATTGCTATCAAAAACCACCTTCATAAAAGTTCAAAAAGCTTATAATCAAGGTAATTAAAATGTCAATATTGTACGCATTATTTGTCATAGTTTAAGACCAGATATTTTAACAGTCTATGAAGATATTGATCAACTTCGTATCAGTCAAATACCCTTTATTCCTAGCACTATTAATCTGGTCCCCTGCTGTTCGAGTTTCGGGGGTTTTATCGTATGAAAAATGTAGTCTACTCACGGGGCCAAAGTCCAGCATTCTGACCAGTGTTGTGAGTATAGGGACAGCCAGAGAACTGACTAACTTTTCCTCGTTTATACCATGTATGTGCTGCATCAATGCCAGACAGTTCAACACCAGCTACAAACAAAACAAAACTACATACAGTTAACTGTATATTTCAAATTTTCAATCTTCAATATGGATATGACTTTATTAGTTTATTTTTCCATTTTTTGTAAGAGTAATCATGGACATGTGTATGGCCTTCAAAGCATTTCAGAATTTGAAGTGTTCATTTGAGTATCTAAAATGTGAAAATGACCTTCTTTAAACCAAACAGATAATGTATATACAAATACTGTGCTTAATAACAATCATAGGAACTGTAAATAGACCTAGACACTTCATGATTTATCTAAAATCTGACATCACATCGGAGAAAAAAAATTCAAGACTAAGTAACATGTTATACTTACGTTTTTTACAGCATGAACAAGAATGGTTGTCTGATCAGCCGATAGGTCAAAGTTCAGGAGTTGTTGCCAGATATATAGAGTAGAAGTCAGTTGTTGTGTGCCGGCCTCTACATACTGCACACCCTACAAATATATAGCAAATCATTTTACCTGTAATTACATTTTACCTGTAATTACATTTCACCTGTAATTACATTTTACCTGTAATTACATTTTACCTTAATTACATTTTACTGTAATTACATTTTACCTGTAATTACATTTTAATGTACTTACATTTTACCCTATTCGATTCTGTGAGCTTTCTTTCAGATATTGAGTAAAATATTTCTATAAGCAGATTAAAGTGTGGAGATATTTTCCCTGATTTAGTTTTACTGGGAAACACTTACAGTCCTGTTAAGAAGACTGTTGATCATAGTCTGGAACTGGTCAGTTTCACAGGAAGGCACTAGAGCAGCCACTGTCTCCTGGAGCTGTGTAAGAATGACCGGTGTCCAGTGCTGGTCAGATAACTGACCATTGTACAGTAGCACCCTTCTTTGAACCCTCCAGTCTGGGAGCGAGGCCACACTACTTTGTGAGGAGAGCATCCTCCTAAACTTGGCCATCAGTAGGTCCCAGACCTCGGCCTTGTGGTGGGACGTGAACATGTCGGTCAGCACCGTGTGACTGTGGCAGATTACAGATAACAGATTGAGAGCCTCTGATTGGCTACTTTCACTGGCATCTTCCTGTATATAGTAAACAAAGCAAATTAAGGAAACATTCCATCTCTTCATCTTTAACTCTACTTCTTAATAGTAAAATACCTTTAAAATGTGAGGAGCATGATCTTTTACCTCAATAAAAACACATATTTCTTGATTACACTTTTAATAGTCAATAACTATGACTTTGACTATTACTTAACATTAGTGTGTAATTTGAACATCTGAATGACTGTTTCAAGTATATTGGTCATAAATTATTTCCGATATTTCTGTCCGAAAATAAATCAAAGGTGAATGAACAGAGTGTTTTCGAAATAAAACTCATACTTCAAATAGATCCCATCAACAGCATGCTCTGGCTATTTATACTAAAAGTATAATCTAATAGTAGATGCTTTAATGTACCTGTTGTAGAACATTTAAGGACCATTTCAGCATCGTCTGGAAACTGTCCTGGACCATTTTCTCAATCTCTGTTATTTCCTCTCCAAAAGAACAGCATTTCAAAGTCGTTGCATAGCAACTCACAGCAGCCAATGGAAGATTGGAAAGGTCATAGGTTGCAGTCTGTGATTGGTCAGTGTTTGTCACAAACTTGATGGTTACAGTGATGAGTTGCATTAGGCAGGTCTCGCACGTCTCTCTTACACCCACAGGTAAGAAGGATTTGTTCAACAGCTAGTCAAACAAATAAAATTCAGTATCATTGCATCATATATATAATTTCATTTAATGATCATTTAATTTACAGATCACCAGGCAGTATGAAGCCATGCCTCGTGATCGGCGCTTGCACACATGTTTTTCCATCCAGTGTCGAAGCAAACATGATTATTAATAGCATGTACAATATAAAATGCATTGACAGCTGGTGATTCATCAATTTGAGGAAAACTGCAACCACAACAGATAATTCACTTAACGTAAAATGTATTTGTTCAAAAGTTAAGAATTATTTTCAAGAACTCTAGAATTATGTTTCTTCATTTTTCACACTTCAGTCCCATGACGAGTCAGTTAAAGCTGCTTAAACAGAATTAATTTTCTATAAATCAAGATTTGTTTTATTAAATTTTTTAAGTGAAAACATTAGACCACAAGTTATGTTTTTCTTCTTTGACTAGATTTTTGGGCCGTGAAATGCTAAAATTAATTATAACCTGAAAATGAACAGGTTTTCAGCTCCATAAAATAATCTGTAATTTTCAAATCTACAGTGAGTTTTTGGTATGTAGCTACCAGACTTACTTTTTCTAATTGGTTAAGACAACACGAGGATATGATCACACAGCCATCCAAACTGATCTCATTCCTATCAGCTATCTTTTCCCTGATCTGAAACAAAATCAACAGACTTGATGTCAATGTTTCAAGATCTACGTCCGTTCTAACAAACATGTCAACATTTTAAGATCTACATCCATTCTAACATACATGTCAACGTTTCAAGATCTACATCCATTCTAACATGTGTGTCAACATTTCAAGATTCACATCCATTCTAACATAGGTGTCAACGTTTCAAGATCTACATCCATTCTAACATACATGTCAACGTTTCAAGATCTACATCCATTCTAACAAACATTTTAATTTTACATTAACGTTGTATCATCTGTTAACAGAAGGTTATCTTTTGTGTGGATCTGGCTGTATCCACCTTCCAATCCAACTCCATAACTCAGAAATGTTAAAACGTGAGAAATGCTGTCATGATGTGATAAAGGTGACAATACAGACCTTGTTGGTATACCCAGAGAGTTTGGATAGGGCCCTGTAATCCTGTACGAGTGTTCTACAAGTCACTTCTAGAACAAGTCTCACTCTCATCTCAAGGGACGCATCAGTCTATAATGAAATCAAAATCAACAGGTTTATGTGAAATATGACATGAACGGATCATATAATATATCTTCTCTCTCAAACTTCCACATTTTGAAGTAATCAGGTATTACTCTTGGTTTTTTTTTAATTTTGATCGATGACATAGACGCAATCAAAACTTAATAACATAGAAAGCGACTTTGAATAACAAGAGATCCCAGAGGGATCTTGGTGCCCACCAAAGAATGATCTATGTCTGACAATTGAAAGAGGGATCTTTTCTCTGCTATTCAAACTTTGACTATCAAAATCCAAGATGGCGGCCAGTAGGCCATATTAAAGACTGACCAATCCCAAAATGCAATATGCACAACTATAGGGCAGATAGAGTCAGATCCCTTCAGTACTTTCTGAGAAATAGCGGTAACAAACTCTAACTACCAAATCCAAGATGGCTGCCTGGCCATCTTGTTGACCGATCAGTCCCAAAATGCAATATGCATAACTAGGGCCGTAGGAGAACCTGCATGTGAAATTTGAGAATGATCCCTTTAGCAATTTCTCAGAAATAGCGGTAACAAGAATTGTTAAACAGACGGACGGAAGGAAGGACAAACAAAAGACAACAGACCATGGACAAAAAGCAATTTGAATAACCCACCATCATCTAAAAATGTACTGCAGAAAAATTAGCTGATAGATTCCCTTACAATGACAGTATTTACAGTATCCTTCTTTACCTGACTGTGGCAGTAGAGTTTGTCTAACCAATCAAGATAAGTGACCACGTCAAGCATCTGAAACACGGGTGTGTGTCCTGCTTCCATGGTAACCGACAACAGGCCAGCGCATTTCTCCATCACTTGGGTCGTGTTTACTGAGCTGCGTAACGTGTGCAAAATAACAGTCAATCCCAGGATGCATCTGTGTTGGTCTGAGGAATTCAGCACTTCTATTGGTAAGGAAGACAAAAGCTGTGAAATAAAAGCAATGTATTTGAGTTATATATAATAATATTGATATACTTACAGTAGAAGCATTAACAATATCATGGTTTTGTTGTGTTAGATATGACCTTAAAAAAGTGTACTTTTTGCCATTTCACCATTTCTACTGATCCAAACAATAAATTTACCTCTATCATTTTCCTCACTGAACACACCACTGATGGAGACAATTTAACATTGATGTCACTTCTCAAAAGACTATCCACTGCAGTTGTTACCCTCTGGAGGAATTCCAATTTCTCACTACAAACACAAGTGCTATCATTAAAAGCAAATGATAAATCGGTGAAACCAGACACAACGTAAACTTACATAATTACAGTATAACCCCTCTAACTTGAACCTGTATCCTCGAATACCCCCCATTCGTTGAACTGATCGAATGGTCCCGACCATATCCCTATATATTTCATGTAACAAAACCTCTGACAGATTGAACACCTATTTGTCGAATACCTTTTATTCCTCGAATAGAAATGTATTCCCGTTTCATTAAATACATAGTATTAAACCATGTATTCCTTGAACAGGCTTTTGTCCCTTAAAAATTTCCAAACTCTCATTTTTAAGTCATGCATTTTTTTCAGTTTGATATTGCTATTCAAATCCACTTTCAAAAAAATTCCAAATGCTAAAAGTCACCCCAATTGAAATGTCTTTGGCCTGCATTGTTTGACATAGTTCCCCACCAGATAATTTGACTGTTGATAATTGATCATGACCCACCTCGGATGAGTGTAATACCCTGTATTCTTTGAACTATTGATCTGGTCCCCTGCTATTCGAGTTATAGGGATTTTACTGTATTACTTAAGTGGTAATTTCATTTCGCATCAAAAATGCTGCGCTAGAATATGGTAAGTGTGCGAATTCATCATTAAGCTAACCTGTTAAAGATAGCTTTTAACACTAAAATTTGACTGCACAAAATAAGAACTTTTCCAGAATTTAAATTTAAAAAAAAAAAAAAATGCAGACGTCTGTACAACACTAATGTCCTACCTGTCATGTATATATGATACAACATATCAAACCTGAGATGACCTTACCTGTCCATGTCTTGAGTCCACACCTGGCACGAGTCCCCGAGATCACTCAACACCTGATGTACTACTGACAGATCACTTTTTGTCTTTTTACCACTGAAATATACCACAGGATCAATATAGAACAAATATTAAATTATTTAATTATATATAAAAGTGAATAGTCGGGCAAAGAAAACCAGTCTAAATGCGTTCATTGGCCTTCCAAAAGTTCTCACATATTAATACGACGGTCAAGTTCTGCATACGTTGCCCAGTTCTGACCATTAAAGTAAAGGAAAGTTGAAAGCATTGAAAGCGAGGCTGCGTGGGAATGTAACCACGGACATAGTCAGCCGGGAGGACGTTTTAGGATTCCTATACTTTAAATTAATTTCTTCGTACACAGACAGATTTTGGCGAGAGATTTTATTTTTCTATTTCATAAGAAATTAAAATGGATACATTCACACCATTTTTACCGACTTTAGCCATCCTTGCCCGACTGTTCACTTTAAAATGTCTTGTTATGAGAAAAAATATTTATGTTAATAGATTTGTTTTGAAGAAGATATTCTTTCTAAGGAAAAGAAGCCTTCAAAATCTATGACACCAGAAAATGATTAATAAGGAATAAACCCTTCTACAGTACAGTACTAGTAGGGAATGGCAGAGATGAAAAACTATTAAAACCTTAAAGTTTCTGAGATCTATATTAAAGTGTACCCCAAGATTTCCTCATCCATTACAACTTTATTACCTTAGTAGTGTTTACTTACACTTTTGTGGGGGGCTGTAAAAGTGAGCTCAGTGATTTCCACACCGCTGTCAGAATACATGATGGGATTTCCTGTTTCTGCTTCAGCACAAACCCCTCCAAGATTTTATCGCCAATCGTCTTCATAGATACTTTTGATCTGAAAAATAAAAACAAACATTACTGCCTTGAAAATCACATTTACAAGAATGGATATCAAAATCTGGAAAACCAGAAAAGAGGAACAGCTTCAAAACAGAATATTACATGTCTCTTACCTTTCACTTGAAGCAACATCTCCAAGATACAGCTTCACTATAAACTGTGCGATGAGCTCCACATGTGACTCTCCTAGACACTGGCTCACAAGTGGTAACATTGTCTCCACCAGGCTCCACCTAGCTGTATTGTAGTTCTGTTCTGTAATGCTGAATACCTGTATATGTAAAGTGAGATGTATTACCAGGTATACAATAAATACCTGTCTTATTCACATTGTCATTATAATTTATGGATGGATAGAATACAACAGAAAACTAATTATAAGTGTAGAAAAACTTACTGGGTATATCTGGACCTGATTACTCCAAACAAATTACTGAATATATCTGGACCTGATTACTCCAAACAAATTACTGAATATATCTGGACCTGATTACTCAAAACAAATTACTGAGTATATCTGGACCTGATTACTCCAAACAAATTACTGAGTATATCTGGACCTGATCTATATCTGGACCTGATTACTCCAAACAAATTACTGAATATGTCTGGACCTGATTACCAAACAATTACGAAACCTGATTACTCAACAATTACTGATATATCTGGACCTGATTATCCAAACAAATTACTGAATATATCTGGACCTGATTACTCCAAACAAATTACTGAATATATCTGGACCTGATTACTCCAAACAAATTACTGAGTATATCTGGACCTGATTACTCCAAACAAATTACTGAATATATCTGGACCTGATTACTCAAAACAAATTACTGAGTATATCTGGACCTGATTACTCCAAACAAATTACTGAGTATATCTGGACCTGATTACTCCAAACAAATTACTGAATATGTCTGGACCTGATTACCTCACAGAAATTACCGAGAATATCTGGACCTGATTATTCCAAACAAATTACTGTGTATATCTGGACCTGATGGACCTGATTATCAAAACAAATTACTGAATATATCTGGACCTGATTACTCAAAAAATTACAAATTATCTGGACCTGATTACTCAAACAAATTAATTACTCAAAACAAATTACTGCGTATATCTTGACCTGATTACTCAAAACAAATTACTGAGTATATCTGGACCTGATTACTCCAAACAAATTACTGAATATATCTGGACCTGATTACTCCAAACAAATTACTGCGTATATCTGGACCTGATTACTCCAAACAAATTACTGAGTATATCTGGACCTGATTACTCCAAACAAATTACTGAATATATCTGGACCTGATTACCTCACAGAAATTACTGAGAATATCTGGACCTGATTATTCCAAACAAATTACTGCGTATATCTGGACCTGATTACTCCAAACAAATTACTGAGTATATCTGGACCTGATTACTCCAAACAAATTACTGAATATATCTGGGCTTGATTACTCCAAACAAATTACTGAATATACCTGGACCTGATTACTCCAAACAAATTACTGAATATATCTGGACCTGATTACTCCAAACAAATTACTGAGTATATCTGGACCTGATTGCTCCAAACAAATTACTGAATATATCTGGACCTGATTACTCAGATCAAATCACTGGACAACTTCAGAAATATGTCAGCAACTGAACAGCGGACAGCAACATTGACATTATAAAAAGTGGAAATGGAGTACTATTTTAGCTTACTGTTCCATCCCATATACCCCCAACATTATCGTCTTCTACCACTGGAAACAATGTGTCCAATACTTTGGTTAGGAGAGAGGAAATGTCTGGTGATGTCGTGGTAACAGACAGCAATGCCAGTCTCAGGACCTGGTGTATCAGTTGATCCTGTAACAAAATAGAGACAGTGGGGAGTTAGTGGTTTATAGACAGATTATGGGAGTTAGTTATTTATAAAGACAAAGTTTATAGATAAATAGAGAGTGTCTAGTTTATAGACAAAGGGTGGGAGTTAGTGGTTTATGGACAGAGGGTGGGAGTGTCTACCTTATAGACTGAGGGTGGGAGTTAGTGGTTTCAGGGGTGTACAATTTCACTAGCCTGACGTCCGGGGCTAGTGAATTTCGGGTCAGGGCTAGTGGCTTCATGATCATTACTAGCCCGTGGGCTAGTGAAAATTTCTGTTAAAATCCTATATTCACATTGAAATTTTAGTTGTAAATCAGCAGTTTAGCCTTTTATTGCCGTTCAGAATTCTACTAGCAGTAAATGTGTCGTCAAAACTGAAGCAAACGATATCTATGCATACCACAGGTGGTTCCCAAACGTAACTTTCTTCATCTAGATGCATCAAATGTTTTGTTATGTAATTGATGTAAGTTAAGCGCTTGAGTGACCCAGATGGCTATGTATTTGCCGAGGTTGCTGACAGACAGGGAACGGGAAAATCTAGATTTCTTGACTCTAGATAAGAATCAATTATGAAGTGACAGTTTTATTATCTAGCATGATTATAATTTTAGTGTTATAAATTTTGAGTATATGGGGGTTGGATTCAGAAAGTACTATTGCTGTGAGATGGATAGCGGATAATTTTGAAGCAATTAAAATACACAGTAAAATTTTGTCATGTACACTTGCAGATACATAGGTATGCTTAGTTAACACAGCTGACACAAATAAGCCCACTGAATGTTTTTCAAAATAACTTTAATAGAGGTTTCATAATTATAGGTACAATATTTTTGCATATTTTTCATCTTTTTTTTTTTATTTTTATGATATATTGAAAACTTGTAAATGAAAATCAGCAGTGCTAATTAATAAACATTTACAAAATATTTTTATTATAATAAATTGTAAAATTGATTTTGTGTAGTTCTTGGAATAAATCTATATGAAATTTGCATCATTTTATTCAAATACGAATGTATCATTCAAATGTTACTAGATAAAAGTTTTTTTTCAATGCTCAGAAAATTAGGGAAAATAAGTGAGTGTTCAGTAAAACAGTTAAAGATTTTTTACAGAATTTTGATGAACTGTACTATTTATTAAATTCATCATACCTATAAAATGAAAACAGCAGGTAATAAATACTGATTGTTCACTTTACATTTTCCTTCTGACTTTTAATATCAAAGTTAAACTTTAATAGATATATACTGATTATGTTTTCTTTCTACTGATAGTTTTAAAGGAAATATCTGAGTGAAATAAGAAGCATAATTTTAAATCTAAAGTATTTTGCATGTGATGGCATTGTTGCCTTGTCAATATTGACTCAAGAATGTTTTTACTAAATGAATACCTGGTACCTGTGAACAATCGATGTGATATCTTTATTAGCAGAATGGTATTTAACACACTGTTAGACATGTACTTGTTCTGTACAGGTTTGTAAAAAATCCAGATCGAGTAAAATGCACATATAAAAACGAACAAAAAATGGGGCTAGTAGACTTCTGATCAGGGCTAGTGAAAAATTGATGCTACTAGCCCTTGGGCTAGTGCAAAATTTTCAGAATTGTACACCCCTGGGTATATAGACAAAAGATGTGAGTGTCTGATTTATAGACAAAGGGTAGAAGTGTCTGGTTTATAGAAAGATGGTGGTAGTGTCTGGTTTATAGACAGATGATGGGAGTTAGTAGTTGATATAGACAAAGGGTGGAAGTTAGTGGTTTATAGACAGAGGGTAGAAGTTACTGGTTTATAGAAAGATGGTGGTAGTGTCTAGTTTATAGACAGAGGGTGGGGGTTAGTGGTTTATAGACAGAGGGTGGGAGTGTCTAGTTTATAGACAGAGGGTAGAAGTGTCTGGTTTATAGAAAGATGGTGGTAGTGTCTACTTTATAGACAGAGGGTGGGGGTTAGTGGTTTATAGACAAAGGATGTGAGTGTCTGGTTCATAGACCAAGGGTAGAAGTTACTTGTTTATAAATAAAGGGTGGGAGTTAGTGGTTTATAGACAGAGGGTAGGAGTTACTGGTTTATAGATAATGGGTAGAAATTTATGGTTTATAAATAAAGGGTGGGAGTGTCTGGTTTATAGACAGATGGTAGGAGTTACTGGTATTGGATGCCATCTTTTCATAAGTTAATGTTTTGTTTCTTTTCTGTAAAAAGTTTTTTTTAGAAATTTTAGAATCAGACCCACCAAGTTATAAAACTGTATTGAGTCTGGTAAACTACATGATGAATTTGATGACTAGATACAGAAAGGATCTAAACTAGATTAATTTTAGTAAACTTTAACTATGTTCAGTTTGCTTTCACTTTTTTTCATGACCATGGCTGAGAACCCAATATAAATTCTTTTATCCATTACCATAGCTGTAACACATTATAGTTCTTATGTTTATCAAAGTTCAATATTTTTAACAACAGAAATTTTGGAACAAAATACTATTGTATTATTGTATTAGACATAATTAGTGTTCTTTCTGTACGAATAGCACATTTTAACATCTGTCACAGTAAACATGTATATGCCTTCTCTCCTTTGAGATGCATCATTACAGTGTGATGTACATATGAAAGACATGCAAGTTTGTGTATTATTGGATACAAAGCTGATGTTTTAAGCATAACAATTAGTAGTAAAACATTGCAAAATTCACGGGATGGAAGGGAGTGTTTTTATAACTTCAACAAGAGAGGGGAGAGATGCTTATAGAGGGAGGGGTACTCATTACGGCCAATACAGTATTTATTTTCTGCATATTTTTCATTGTAAAGAACAATAATTTAAAGCTATGTGCTAAATTGTTAAAAATCAATGTTGGGCTTAAATTTAGAATTTGATAATTCTAGTACACTAATCAATTTTTGTCTACAATAATATGAAGTTTTAATGCAGTCGGACTAGAATAACTAGGAAATATTCCATTGATACCTGTTTTATAGACTTAGTCTTACCCAGCAGTATTTAGTGCGTTTGTCTGCAGACTTGTTGATTGCCTTCTGTAGCTTTACCCATTTATCTGCTGACCAGTAGCTGTCTAGAATGACCGGGCTAACTCTGTCCACTTCAGCCAGACTTTTATGCTGGTGACTTGACTCTCTCTGTTTGTAGTTACCCAGCATTAGATCTAGTTCTCCCCACACACCACACAGAAGGAGAGTCCCAAGAAGTAGGGATGACTACAACGTTCAATAAGATATATGTTAAATTGAAATCCTCAAATAAACATGTGTTTTAGACCATTCATAGATAAGTATTAAAAACTAAGGTGTCATAGACTTTGTATATCATTACACAAAACTTCAATAACTTTCAATCTGAAAGTAAACCATGACGTTTCAGTATATACATGTAATAATATTCATAATATAAATATATAACATAATAGAATGGAGAGACACAACAAAACTATAAATCATTTTGTAAGTATGATGGAACTATCAACTGACATCAAAATATTGTCAAGTTTTTAAAGTGTAGTTTCTTTTTTTATCGTACATTTTTCTTCTGTAAGCACAGGTCCAAAAGTGGCACCAGAGCGTCTGTTTCCATAGTAACCATCAGCTGATTGACCTTGGATGAGGTGAGATCTGTAGTGGCGTAGTCTACTATCCTGACATTCATCAAGTACAGCTGTACTAGGTCAGCAACACACACAAGGTTATCTCCCTTGTATCCTGTCATATACAAGATAAACAGATTATCTCCCTTGTCTAATGTTATAAACAAGATAAACAGATTATCTCCCTTGTATCCTGTCATAAACAAAATAAAGAGATTATCTCCCACGTCTTATATACAAGATAAACAGATTATCTCCCTTGTTTCCTGTTATATACAATATAAACAGATTATCTCCCTTGTCTCCTGTTTTATACAAAATAAACAGATTATCTCCCTTATCTCCTGTTATATACAATATAAATAGATTATCTCCCTTGTCTCCTGTTATATACAATATAAACAGATTATCTCCCTTGTCTCCTGTTATATACAAGATAAACATATTATCTCCCTTGTCTCTTGTTTTATACAATTTAAACAGATTATCTCCCTAGTCTCCTGTTATATACAATATAAACAGATTATCTCCCATGTCTCCTGTTATATACAATATAAACAGATTATCTCCCTTGTCTCTTGTTTTATACAATTTAAACAGATTATCTCCCTTGTCTTCTGTTTAGACCAGATAAACAGATTATCTCCCATGTCTCCTGTTTTATACAATATAAACAGATTATCTCCCTTTTCTCCTGTTATATACAAGGTAAACAGATTATCTCCCTTGCCTTCTATGATACACATAGTAAGCATATGACTTTTGTTCTCTGCTATATATTTATACATCAGAACTCAACTCAAAGTGCCATCTTCTACTTCTAAATATAGCTTCCTATCACCCGATTTGTAGCTCTTCTGCTTCTAGAATCTATTTTCGTCTAGAAGTTGGAAGATCTCTCTACCCAAATTGGCCATATCAGGAAACCGATCTATTGCTAGTTGCCAGATAGATACTGTATAAATTAATAATCTCCTTCTTTCCTTTATTCTATGCCAAGCTTTGACACTTGTCCTTATACATGGTAAACGTTACTTCCCTCGACACCTGATTATAAATTGTACAGTATTATGTGATAGTTTATACCTGAATCGGACATCAGCAGTGGTAGATACTTAGTACTGATTACTTTGATGAGGCGGCCCCAAACATCCACTGTAGCTCCCTGGGGAAGGGCTTGCACCACTTCACTAAACCTACAACATTAAGATTAATGTTTAAAATAAAAACACTTTGTCTGTCTGCAGGTATCATAACATGAATTACATATTCATCAAAGAAATAAACCCATACTGCATATATATAATTCTATATGATAAAACTCGTCTAAATTGGATATTAACGGGACCAGTCAATTTGTTCGGTTTATAAGGTATCCGGTTTGTAAAGAATATATCCTTTTCGTGGTTAGCTGCAATAACATAGTTCTGAACGACGGACTGCAGATGTCCCATAAACCATACAGTGTTGCTAAACATCCAGCGAACAAAATAATAAATTGACATGTGTCAAGCCATGTCTATTTTGGCAGGGTATGATTACATGAAAAGTATTCACAAAACAAAAGTTCAAGTTCAAGTTCAAATATTTTATTGAAGTCTCACCCTCAATTTAAAACATTACATAATAAATAACATGTATAAGTGAAGAGCTGTCGCTGTTTTCAGTACAGGTAAAGCTCCACTAGGGGCCTTATGATCAGATGGCAGCTTTAGATCAGAGGTGTATTCCTGTTGTGAAAACATTGCCACCAGTTTGCCAAAGTTAGTTTTGCAAAGAAAAGTAGAGTAAAATTACCAAAATAAATCCGCTTTTCAGAGTACACAGGTTCCGGATAATACAGGTTTTAGGTACATTGAACTAGAATTTATTAATAAAAGAAGGATTTCATATGCCGGGACCACAATCTTTAATTGGTATAATAGACAAGTTTCAGGTTTGTACAATAGAAGATGAATATTGTAAAGAAGTTGGGTGTGAACCCAGCCCAGGCTTCACTAGACCATACAAACCTTTGAGAGAAGCGGGGTGGGAATCCAGACCAGGATGTGATGTGTGCCTGTTCCACAGTCACTAAGACTTTGTCTATCCATTTGGGAAACTGTCGTAACTTTCCATAGGTTAAGATCAGTTCAGCTAGAAACTCATCAGCCTCATCACTCTGTTTTAACAAAGAAATCTTTGTCAATCGTGTTACATGGGGACATCTTAAAACCATGATATTAGTTATATGACATGGGGACTGCTTAAAACCATGACATCAGTCATGCATGTGACATGGGACTGCTTAAAACCATGACATCAGTCATGTAACATGTGGATATCTTAAAACTGTGACATCAGTCATGTGACATGGGGAAATCTTAAAACCATGACATCAGTCATGTGACATGGGGAAATCTTAAAACCATGACATCAGTCGTGTGACATGGGGATATCTTAAAACCGTGACATCAGTCATGTGACATGGGGATATCTTAAAACCGTGACATCAGTCATGTGACATGGGGATATCTTAAAACCGTGACATCAGTCATGTGACATGGGGATATCTTAAAACCATGACATCAGTCATGTGACATGGGGAAATCTTAAAACCATGACATGGGTATCTTAAAACCGTGTGTCTGTGACATGGGGATATCTTAAAACCGTGACATCAGTCATGTGACATGGGGAAATCTTAAAACCATGACATCAGTCATGTGACATGGGGATATCTTAAAACAGTGACATCAGTTGTGTGAAATGGTGACTGCTTAAAACTGTGACATCAGTTGTGTGACATGGGGATATCTTAAAACCATGACATCAGTTGTGTGAAATGGGGACTGCTTAAAACTGTGACATCAGTTGTGTGAAATGGGGACTGCTTAAAACTGTGACATCAGTTGTGTGAAATGGGGACTGCTTAAAACTGTGACATCAGTTGTGTGAAATGGGGAGTGAAATGGGGACTGCTTAAAACTGTGACATCAGTTGTGTGAAATGGGGACTGCTTAAAACTGTGACATCAGTTGTGTGAAATGGGGACTGCTTAAAACTGTGACATCAGTTGTGTGAAATGGGGACTGCTTAAAACTGTGACATCAGTTGTGTGAAATGGGGACTGCTTAAAACTGTGACATCAGTTGTGTGAAATGGGGACTGCTTAAAACCATGACATCAGTCATGCATGTGACAGGGGACTGCTTAAAACCATGACATCAGTCATGCATGTGACATGGGACTGCTTAAAA
Organism: Argopecten irradians; assembly: GCF_041381155.1. Taxonomy (NCBI): domain Eukaryota; kingdom Metazoa; phylum Mollusca; class Bivalvia; order Pectinida; family Pectinidae; genus Argopecten; species Argopecten irradians. Next base: position 12,283,013 of record NC_091139.1, on the reverse strand, counting down.
CTATGACATCAGTCATGTGACATGGGACATCTTAAAACTGTGACATCAGTCATGCATGTGACATGGGACTGCTTAAAACCATGACATCAGTCATGTGACATCTTTAAACTGTGACATCAGTCATGCATGTGACATGGGACTGCTTAAAACCATGACATCAGTCATGTGACATGGGACATCTCAAAACTATGACATCAGTCATGTGACATGGGGATATCTTAAAACCGTGACATCAGTCATGTGACAGGGGGATATCTTAAAACCATGACATCAGTCATGTGACATGGGGATATCTTAAAACCGTGACATCAGTCATGTGACATGGGACATCTTAAAACCGTGACATCAGTCATGCATGTGACATGGGACTGCTTAAAACCATGACATCAGTCATGTGACATGGGACATCTCAAAACTGTGACATCAGCCATGTGACATGGGGATATCTTAAAACCGTGACATCAGTCATGTGACATGGGGATATCTTAAAACCATGACATCAGTCATGTGACATGGGGATATCTTAAAACCGTGACATCAGTCATGTGACATGGGGATATCTTAAAACCGTGACATCAGTCATGTGACATGGGGATATCTTAAAACCGTGACATCAGTCATGTGACATGGGGATATCTTAAAACCGTGACATCAGTCATGTGACATGGGGATATCTTAAAACTGTGACATCAGTCATGTGACATGGGGATATCTTAAAACCGTGACATCAGCAGTGTGATATGGGGACATCTTAAAACCAGTACAATGTTTACTCTAAGATATCAGCTCTTTGTGGACATTTAACTCAATAGACTACCCCTAGAACTATCCCTACAGTGTTTTCTGCGAAAAGTGGTAACAAACTTTTAACCATCAAAATCCAAGAGGGTTGCCTGGTGGCCATCTTATTGACTGAACGGTCCTAAAATGCAACATGGACAACAAGGGTCCTTGAGGAATGTACATATAAAATTTGAGAATGATCCCTTCTGTACTTTCTGAGAATTACTGGTAACAAACTTCAACTACCAAAGTCCAAGATGGCGGCCAGTTGGCCATCTTGTTGACCGATCAGTCCCAAAATGCAATATGCGCACATAGGGCTCTAGGGGAACCTACATGTGAAATTTGAGAATGATCCCTTCAGCACTTTCTTAAAATAGCGATAACAAGAAATGTTGTTGGATGGAAGGACGGACAAAGACAACATATGTGATCTAACAGAAACCTCAGCCACAACTTATAATTATGATGAGTGTATAGACTAGGATCACTTTGGATAGGTATATATACCTTGATTGGGCTCATCAGACACAATTTGAGGACTTCCACGATCCGAGGCTCCAAAATCATGTGGTTTAAGTGTAGGAGTTGATGGAAACAGCTGTATACTTCAGGACATCTATAATTCATGACAACACAAAGTCAGGATTCTCATTAAAGGGAGATAAATCTTGTTTTTGAATTTTCTCCAATATGTAGTCTTCTCTAAAGGTGATTTACTAAAAGTAATGTGCTCTCTCATCATGAAACTTCAAGCGATCATAATTATTTGTATTTGTTTTCATACTAAATCTAACTTTCTGATTGGCAGACATTTTTTCTTCACATACTACGAAGAAAAAATGTGGGAACATGCGTGGAAAACCGACATTAGCATGACGTCACAATAGAGACGTCAATGTTGCATATTGAATTAAAGAAATTAATCAATTGGAAAATCAATGGAATCGTACGTTTAAACATATCTTATGTTAGCAAGTAGTATGTAAAATTAATTATAAGCATTGATATCACTCATTTTTAACTTCATCGGATTATGAAATAAATTTTGTTTGCAAACTGTTGTGAGAAACTACGTTGGATTCACACAGATTGCAAACAAAATTTCTTTCATAACCCGATGAAGTTAAATCATAGTTACAAAGATCCTTAAATAATATAACCTGCTGGTCCTGAGTGTAACGTCCAGTACAGTCCTGTACGCCTGTAACTGCTGGCCACCAGCTGCGTTATCGTTAGCCACATGATAAATATCTGCTTCGTGGACCATCCTTAGTAAGCCAGTTATCACCCCTATCTGGCCTGCTTCTAGTGTTTGCTCACAGGGGTCGCTGTCATCAAGCTTTACACCAATCAGAGAACAGATGTAGAGGAACAGGCGATGGGCTGTGATATTGTCAGAGTTACTGTAATACAATGGTTTAGTTTACTTCATCCATATTTCCTCTTACCCACTATGGACGACATTTTTTTGGTTTGTTAATTAATTTTTCAATTATGCTTTTACAACTATTGTTATTTAAACACATAATTGTTTAGTAAAATCCATGCAGATTTGTATGAAATAAATCAAACTATAATATATTTAACACAAACATTGATATACCAGGTAGATTATTATGAACCGTTTGAAACAAGAAGTGTTGTGGGCCGTTAATGTTGTATCTTATGTTGGTCTAATAGAAACTTTACACTATTTAAGACTAGCTTGAGTATGTTCTCTGAAGTCTCAGAAATGTATAGTATAATGTAACACTTACCATTTGTGGTGAATAAATCCATTGAAGAAGTAGGGGAGATAATCCATAGCGAACATCTTCATAATCCTATCAGTTGCCAGTTTAAGTGAATGCTGAAATTCAAACACTTTCAAGTATCATTCCTTAAAGTCAAGATTTTTCATCATTCCCTCAAGTCACTTTTTTTCATCATTCCCTCAAGTCAATATTTTTCAAACTACATCCTTACGTGTTGATCAGAAGGTACGAAATGTCAAAAGTCCTTATGAAGGAAGAAAAATAAAATCTGGATTTGTTTTTAATACCAACACCAGCAAACTGACTGGCATTTGTGGTTTTAGTTTGCAACATTAATTAATGTTGTGGTTTTAGTTAATTAATGATAAGATCCATTCTGTATTATAAACATTCCTGAATTAACTCTTTCACCCCTATGTAACTTTAGTAGACTCTACCATCCATTGATTTGGATGAGTCCATTATGGCCTACATTCCTGAATTAAGACAGTTTAATACTTCAACAACAGATTTTTTGTATACTTTAAATTATCATCTCTTCCGATCATATTATACTAGAAGTTTCTCTGCATATACTTTTTATATCTGAATGGCCTTACCTTGCCATCGAGTACACTGGCTATGGTACTGAAGAGATTTTCGATGGTTTTTAGGAAGAAGGCCATGGACTCTCCCTCCCCACACACCGTACTGAGGTACATGTTGAAGCTCACTTGGTGGTCTCTGTAAACACAGGCATATCACATTTCTCAAATTGACTTTTATCTTAATTTTATATGAAATAGAAGAAACTAAGGACTGAACACTAAAATTGAATGGAAGTCTTTAATGACTTGGAATTGACAGTTCAGTTGATTTTTATTCTGTAGGCCATGGCCATTTGTCCTTTTCTGTAAGCTGTAGCTGTATTATATACGTACAAATGTAAACAAGACGCCCATGGGCCTTAGCGTCACCTGAGTTCGTATTCAAAATGAAATAACGACATATATAACACTATATATTGGCCTATCAGACCCTTGAAATCAGTCAGTGATTTTATAAATTTTGACTTTTTAATCTTTGAAGAGTATTTGGTTCCATCACATCTGTGAATTCAAAAGAAGATGTTTTTTAATTTTTAGTCATTTTGATCGCGTTTGACCCCGCCCCACTGGTCCTGGGGGTCAATGAGAAGGTACAGTATATTGATATGTTAAAATGCTATATATCAGGGTAATATAGCCCCTGGGGATCAGCCAGGACCAATATGGGTATAATTTTAAAAATTCTATCTCAGGCTAATAATTCTAACAAATTTTGACACATTTCCTATGAAAATTGTGCAAATAATGCTCATAAATGTGTTTTTCTTATATAAACTTTAGTAAACTTGATCCCTCCTAAAGGGGAAACTTGAGACCCCACGGTCATATAATTCACAATTTTTTGTAAAAGACTTTATGACCATTCCATCTAAGAAGAGAATTTAATTCTACCGATTCTGGAATTTCAGACTAAGAGTTTTGAAGTTTTCACCTATTTGACCCCTTTTGGCCCCACCCCTCAGGCCCCTGGGGGTCAGTCGTGAAAAAATTGTTAATGTGATTCAATAGCCATTCATACTGATAATTCTGACAACATTTGACATATTTCCTATTACAAATGATCAAATAATGCTCAAAAATGTGTTTTTCCTATACAAACTATAGTAAATTTGACCTCCTCCCCAGGGGGAAACGTGAAACACCATGGTCACATATTTCACAATTTTTATAAAGGACCTTAAGACCTTTCCATCCATGAAGAGTTTTTGATTCTATCATTTCTGGAAATGCAGAAGAAGATTTTTGAAGTTTTAGCTTATTTGACCCCTTTCGGCCCCACCCCTCAGGCCCCTGGGGGTCAGTTGTGTAACAATTGTTACTAGGATTCAATGGTCATTCATAATGATAATTCTGACAACATTGGACTTATTTACTATAACAAATGACCAAATAATGCTCAAAAATGTGTTTTCCCAATATAAACTATAGTAAATTTGACCCCTTCGGGGGAAACGTAAAACCCCAGGGTCATATAATTCACAATTTTTATAAAGGACCTTAAGACCCTTCCATCTATGAAGAGTATTTGATTCTGTAATTTCAGAAGATTTTGAAGTTTTAGCCTATTTGAACCCTTTTGGCCCCACCCCTCAGGCCCCTGGAGGGCTGGGACCATATAATTCACAATTTTGGTTGACGTTTGGCCATGGAAGGTTTCTGCCAAATTTCAACAAATTTGGTTCAACAGTTTTGGAGAAGAGGTCAAAAATGTAAATTGTTTATCGCCATATGACAGATGACTGACAAAAGGCGATAAGAATATCACTTGAGACTAAGTCTCAAGTGACCTAAAAATTCCTAATGACCCAATAGTTCTCATAGCTAATTATATGGAACAAAGTCTGGTACTTCCTACTCACTTGTCGAAGATTCCGTTTTGTATAATGTTGATCAAGGTTTTGGCTAATTGCTGTAAATCAGAGTTGCTTGAGCGGGTACAGCCCCAAAACATGACGGTTGGTACCAATAACTTAGATGTTACCATCTGTAATACCTGTAAATGTAAGACCAACATTTAATACCTGTAAATATTCATGGTATCTAAATGTTTTGCCAGATTGGTGAGAAAAAAAATTGTTATAAATGATCACATATTGCTGGTAAGTATCGCATGAAACCACACATCACATGCACTTTTACTGGCAGTCAAATCAAATCTTTGTTTCTTAAAGAATGCTGGTAGATTTTGCGAGATAAACATAAAAGTGGGATTGTAAGTTATCACCATTGTGAAGTTCAAACATTATTTCTCAGAACTTTCAGTACTTTTTAATTTACATAGGATTCCATACCTGTGCAGTTAAAATTACGCTGATAGAAAGACATCATCAATTTATATTTACAATTGGCATTTTTTTCAGACTCAATAAAAATCATTTGTAAGAACATAACTGTAAGTATTAACACAAAACGTTACTTGTTATCTTTAGTTTTAGCAGGTAGAAAAAGTGTCCCAATAGCCTATGAAATAAGGGAGTTATGCCGATTTATTCAATACCGACAAGTTATTGGCATAGTTTGGCATAGCTGGGAGGTTAAAGAGAACCTCCAATTTTCCATTTTGGGACAGCTTTAAAAATTGTACCTGCATATTTCTCGTTTGGATGATCAAGCTTCAGTGACTCGTTTTATTTCTGGTTCTGGTGAGCTACAGTTATCTCACCTGTTTCTGGTGTGGGTGAGCTACAGTTATCTCACCTGTTTCTGGTAGGGTGAGCTACAGTTATCTCACCTGTTTCTGGTTTGGGTGAGCTACAGTTATCTCACCTGTTTCTGGTTTGAGTGAGCTACAGTTATCTCACCTGTTTCTGGTGTGGGTGAGCTACAGTTATCTCACCTGTTTCTGGTGTGGGTGAGCTACAGTTATCTCACCTGTTTCTGGTTTGAGTGAGCTACAGTTATCTCACCTGTTTCTGGTTTGGGTGAGCTACAGTTATCTCACCTGTTTCTGGTTTGGGTGTGCCCGCTGTGAACCCTTGTAGATGTGTATGACTTTCTCCAGTAACTCCAGGAGTTGTGTGGGGAGTTGCCGACCAGTGGTGACACGTCTGACAACGATCTGAACCAGGGCTGATAACAACCCACACTGTAAGTGTGAAATAAAGACAATGGTCTGCAAAACTTTATACAGCAAAGTAAACATTTTATTTCACATTTTACACAAAATTTGTACAAATGTGACAACATGTGAAGAGTATAATCATCCAACCAATTTAAACTGTCTAATTAGTGACAATAGCTAGTTGTTAAATTCATTTTGAATTTTATTTTATTCAGATAAATAATGAAATATCAAAAGTATTTTTTCATTTCTAATAAAGAGACTTTGTAGCTATGAGAGCCATGCAATGAAAACATATCTTCTGATGTATCATTTCTAATATATCTGGAACAGCATTGGTTCATGATCCCTTTGTGAAGTACATTATGTGGGTTAATACACAGTGTCTGTGACATTTATCATAATCCTGAAAAGTCAGGTCTTAGTTTGCATTTGAACATGAAGACTGTGTAAAAACTTACCATGTGTTCATACTTTGTGGTAATGTAAATATGTCAACAAGACTTACAATGTGTTCATACTTTGTGGTAAATATGTCAACAAGACTTACCATGCGTTCATACTTTGTGGTAAATGTATAGACAAGACTTACCATGTGTTCATACTTTGTGGTAAATATGTCAACAAGACTTACCATGTGTTCATACTTTGTGGTAAAAATGTATACAAGACTTATCATGTGTTCATACTTTGTGGTAAATATGTATACAAGACTTACCATGTGTTCATACTTTGTGGTAAATATGTATACAAGACTTATCATGTGTTCATACTTTGTGGTAAATATGTATACAAGACTTACCATGTGTTCATACTTTGTAGTAAATATGTATACAAGACTTACCATGTATTCATACTTTGTAGTAAAACATGTATACAAGACTTACCATGTATTCATACTTTGTGGTAAATATGTATACAAGACTTACCATGTGTTCATACTTTGTGGTAAATATGTATACAAGACTTACCATGTGTTCATACTTTGTGGTAAATATGTATACAAGACTTACCATGTGTTCATACTTTGTGGTAAATATGTATACAAGACTTACCATGTGTTCATACTTTGTGGTAAATATGTCAACAGACTTACCATGTATTCATATTTGTGGTAAATATGTATACAAGACTTACCATGTGTTCAAACTTTGTGGTAAACATACTTTTTTGGTAAATATGTCAACAAGACTTACCATGTATTCATAATTTGTGATAAATATGTATACAAGATTTACCATGTATTCATACTTTGTGGTAAATATGTATACAAGACTTACCATGTATTCATACTTTGTGATAAATATGTATACAAGACTTATCATGTGTTCATACTTTGTGGTAAATATGTATACTATACAAGACTTACCATGTGTTCATACTTTGTGGTAAATAAATTAATATGTAGACGAGACTTACCATGTGTTCATACTTTGTGGTAAATACGTAGGAGAGACATTGAGAGTGGATAATACAATAGCAGCAGCTGATGACAAGGTTAAGGACGGCTTGATCTGTGTAAGTGTTAGGGTCGGTCAGAGCACTAATCAGGACCTGATGAGAAAAGGACAATATAACAACTATATAGGCCTTAAAGTCAATCTCAATTGTTATTTTACAAAAATATAAACCATTTATTATCTGTTTAACTTCAACAGCATCTTTTGACTTTTTGTTTTTGCCAGAAATTGACTTGTTATATGGTACTAATTTAAGTACAGTATCATCTATATATATGATCATGATTTTATTATACATGTACTGTATTCCACCCAATAAGTGCCCATGTCCATATAAGCGCCCCTCCTCCTTTTTGAATTCAAGTGCCCATGCACAGATAAAGACGAAAATTACACAAAACTGTATAGATTAGCAATAACTTATTCTTATTAGTACCTTTTAATTTTTTTTTTAATTTTTGAAACACCCAGGGCGCTTATTGGGGAGGAATATGATATATATTTTTGATACATAATACAACATCTACAGTCTGTTTACATAATTAAGTTCCATTGCTGTTTTAAATATATTTATGTTTGATAAACATTATGTTTTCCATCTATATCATTGTGTATTAGAATCCTCACCTGACAGATAGACGGTTTGATGATGATCGTCTTTCCATATTTACTGGGTTCATGTGCTTTTTTTGTGTGCAAAATATCAGACAAACATTTCAATACCAACTCACTATCTTCATCCGATACTTTATTCCTATAAAATAAAATATTTTGTTAAATTCTGACCAGCATTTTAAAGAAGTTGATTGCTCACTAACTATATTTATTTGAATTATTTTTTGATTTATTCAAAACTTTAATCATTCTCTTTTTTAATGATACCAAATCCTAAAATGAAGAAACCTCTAGAAGTAGAATACACTCACTTTTTCTTGTTGACCAGTAATCCACACAGAAAGTCAATTAACACCTGTTCCTTATTAGGAATAAATGCTCTCTCAGATCTCCAGGCAAACAGGGCAAGTTTAACTTTGTCCCGTATTGGACCATCTCGAGCCTTGAGTCGAAGGTACAGACCTGAAAGCGAAATTTACAAATATATACTGATCAGGTTTTGAATACAACAACTTGTGTATTTAATGCCAACTGGATTATTTTACCGCTATTGAAGTATGGATTTGTTACTAAAATTACAAATGCAAATAAAATTTTGCTTTAAAATTACTTTTTCCCAATATATTTTCACAAATCATAAGAATTTAACAATGCAAAAATTAGATTTATTTGCATGTCGGGAAGTATTGAAAATAAACGCAAGAGTTGCACATTACATACAATGTGCATGTACATTGAGAAAAATTACATAAAGTTTCGAACTAATTAACACTTCTGTTTCACACATTCTAGTGAATTGTACTTTATCTTGCCATATATATATTCGATTTTTTAAAAGTATATTTCAACGATTTATGCTATTCTTAGTAACAAATCTAGGATATGCTACGCTAGTTTGCGTATAGTACGCAAGTTGAAGGTTTTCCCCGACCTGCTGGTGTAGATTATCACTTGATAAGTTGTTTATAAAAATTTAATAAGATATAAACTCATTAAAACCCGAAAATATTTTACTGAGCAGGCTAGCAGCGCTTAATGGTCAACGTCAAAGACACTAGAATAGAAAAGAAATCGAGGATTAAGCGTGTACCCTAGAATGTTATCTACATACAAAAAGAAACTAATGATTTCCTGAATCGTGTGAACTCAAATAAAAACAAGATTAAGTAGAAATACGAATAAAATATAAACATAAACATTTCCACGTGCCTGCATACAGGGCCGCCATCTTGTTTTGAAGAGTTCCAATACCGAAGAGACGATTTACAGGATCAGGCAAGACCGGACAGAATATGGCAGGATCGGGCAGAATCGGGCAGGACCGGAGTACAAGTCGGTCAAACTATAAATATGTATAAAATCAAAGTGTATATATCAATATTATTAAGTTTTTAAACTATTTTGACAAAAAAATTTAATAATAATATTTTTCTTGCATGGTCGGACAGAAAATTACCTAGCAGGATCGGTCAATTTAAAACTGATAACTAATCTAAATCAGAGAAAAAATATTCATAACAGTTAATATGACTATGATCTTGATAAAAAAATGTGAAAAATATAGGTAATTTCACAAAAATCCAATTAATACTAATGGCGCAAAGATCAATTGTAATTTGCAGTTCGGATAAATAACTCTATATGTACGGCCGGGTAGTATTTCGTAAATATAAACATTCATATAAATCGTGCTCTACTTTTAATCAGATTTAATAAGAATAACTATATCATTATTAGTTAAACTAATTGATATATATAAATATGAACTGAAAAGGAAAAATTCGTCAATGTGCATTGCACTAGCTTAGATAAGTGTTAACTGATCCAAGACGACGATTTATAGGACCGTGCAAAAAACAGATTTTTTAATAGTTTTTTTTTAAATAGTTTTTAATGAAATATATGTTTGAATGAAAACCTTAATTATAACCTCTATTACACATTGCTTTATAAGGTAAAAGTAACGTGACTTGAATGATAATAAAAAAATACGGTATACAATTTGCGCAGAAACGGACTTTGTTTCACCAGGATCATTTATTTGAACAATAATTTCTATGTTAATATTTCAATAATAATTAATATCATTATTATGTCTTTTACTCGATAGGTTCCATTATAGTTACATGTGAGCAGGACAGTGTGAGATGTAATTTGTTTCCTTTATAGGCAGGATCGAACTCTTAAAAGGCAGAATCAGACTCTAAAAAGGCAGGATCGGATTTAAAAAGGTAGGATCGGACTTAAAAAGGTAGGATCGGACTTTATTTCGGCAGGATGGGACTCTAATAATGCAGAATCGGACTTTAAATAGGCATTATAGGACTTAAAAGGGCTGGATCAGACTGTAATAAGGCAGGACCGGACTTTATTTCGGCAGGATAGCCTCTTAAAAGACAGGATCGGCCTTTTAAAAATAGGATCGGACTCTAAAAAGTTAGGATCGGACTTAATTTCGAAAAGGATCAGTTATTTCAATTGATTGATCGCACCGAGTTTGACTTACATTAAAAAATTCAGCCAAAAGTATTGCGAGGTTTTCTTGTTACCTAAATCGATAAGTTTTCCGAAGGAACGATAACTCTAGTTATCGTACCTTAAGCTTACGTCTCTTCATTTCATACTTGATATATTATCCGCGCTTAGTTTTTTTTCCTATCTAGGAGGGTCAACAGTACCATAAGACAAAAATGATAATTGTTTGATTCTAAATTAAATGATATCAGAAACATATATATACATATGTATATGTTTCTGATAATATATGTGTTGTTTTCAATGTATTTGTTTTATTTTTATTACAAATTATTACCATCTTAATAACTTTCCACGAACTGCCCAACTGCTCGTGCAAAAACCTCCAAAGAACTCCAAAGAACTACTATACCTCTCGGCTAACTCCCAAAATAACTGCTCGGCAAAAACTCATCCAATAGAACTCGCAAAGAACTACTGCTATACCTCTCGCTAACTCCAACCGAATCTGCTCGGCAAACCTCCAAAGAACTAAAAGAACATACAGCTATATACCTTCGGCTAAATCCAACCTAAACTCCCCAACTCCAAGTGTCCTCCTTCCCTTTTAACGACTCTAATTTACATCTCTAATCTTTTGACTACTATTATTAGCTAGATACTCTTTTCTTAAGGATACTTATTAATAAAAATGCTATTCCTTAACTAAACAAACTAAACTATGGATATATATTTATAGGATGGCTTATGAATACCCACATGCATTACCTAAAGATAGAATGGCCCATGAATTTCTTTGTGGACCCTGGCCAAAATTAGACCTAGCACCATAAGATACCATAACTAAAGATAGACAATGACTGAAATATGCAAATTAAAGAACCTGTCGTCCATGCACCACATCCTCTATCTGCTGCTAAAAGATAGGCTGGTCGAATTACCAGAGAGCAGAAAGTATATAAATAACTCAAAACTAGATCAAGGAAGATCCCCTATCATTCTTAGCTTCATGATTATCGCTTATGACTGACACCTTATACTGAACAGTCTTTATTAGTTAGGCTCTATAGATCGACAATTACTGACCGCCCATTAATTTACATATCATCTCCACTACCAGTGCTCCTAATGTTCTCTACCACCATTACTACAACATTAGCGCTCTCAGACTGACCACAGCCCTTTCTAGGCTACACAATGGCCACGGTTTACAGCTGGCGTTTGACAATAAACCGCCATCTCTATTTAACCCCTACTGGTCTTGCTGAACCCAATAACTACCAAACTAATTGGACATGCTAATTGTTACACCAAATTAATGATCCTAGTGATCTAAATCTAACCTGTCATAGAGACTGAACAATTAAAACTACTTAAAACTACAATTAAACTCAACCTTTATACACTAAAAAACGCCACACTATCTCCTGCCTGCTGTGAGCTCCTGCGAACACTACCTTGAAACCAAATATAAATCCATAGGATTTTGAAATAAGGGGTTTACACTTAAAGGTAATAAATTCCCCGAATATAAGTAATAATATGTCAAGTTCATCACTGCAACGTAATCCTGGGATGGCCCGAATAAAAATGGAAAACACATGCACTTATTTTTATTGTCGACAGTTCATCACTGCAACTTAATCCTTATTCCATCCCATAGTGGTCGAAAGAAATATTATTTCATGCACTTATTTTTATTGTCAAGTTCATAACTGGAACTTAGTTCATATTTCACCACTGCAAACGTAATCCTGGACGGCCCCGATTAAAAATGAAAAACACATGCAATTATTGTTATTGTCAAGTTCATCACTGCAAATTCGATTTATTATGCGAATCAATCTGACATCAGAGTTTCGGTGGGCAAGCCAGTGCTTGGAAGTGTTCTTCAGACCAGGCTGTAAATTTTATTTGTGGTTTGGACATTAGCTGAGTTTTGCTATCCTTTGTTGTTTATTCCTGGGCCATTTGTTTGGTTCATAACAGAGTCAGATGGTTATGGTATTGAACCCCGTGAAGGGACAATCAATGACTTGGATGACTGACATCCAGCAGGAAAATGAAGCGGAATTAGAAGGTGTGACTCTCAGCAGATAATGATGACTATTCGATTGAAGGCCCTTGGTTCCTGGCGTGGCAATTCCAGAAGAAGACATTGTTTAGGCTTCGTTATCCCCTGTTGAATAGATGAGTGGGACGTTGAATTTCCAGAAGAAAGGGTTTTGTTACCGGAAGAACGAATATGATCGATGTAGAGACGATTACGGCAATCCGGGAGAATATATATCCAAGAATAGGCAACATTTGAATTCCAGAAAAATAGCCAACTTTTACTTCTGCTGTTTAAGCAAAACTAATGCCACATAAATAAACACATCAATATAACTACATTTTATAATTGACTTCGGTACTTGATATTTCAAATTAATTTTTCTTCCATCCTATAATCACATACATCTTCTATCTTCACCTTCACAGAGAAGATAGCATTTTTAATCAGAAACTTACACACGTTGATCATATCAACTACAATATGATGTATTCACGGGATTTTCTGTACACTTCCTGTAAACTCGTCAGTAATACATAAATCCCAGCTTTAACCAGAATCATTCCATGAATAACACAATTCAACACTTGAAGTAAAACATCAGCAAACTTTATATTTTTCTCCTTATTAATATGAAGACACTGATTTAAAAAAAAAAACATATTTAAGGAGGTATTTCACTTTCGAAAATATATTATTCCCACAAAGGTATAAAACTTGGTACATATATTAAAACTAACCACATCACATTTTTAGCAATTATTTATTTCAACGATAACTCCATGGTCGATTTATCCACTACTTTTCCAACCACTTTCGTGGAATTCACAACAATTTACCAGATAACTGGGATTATTTCCCAGATCACATATATAGATGTAAACATAACCTTCCTTACCAAATACTACTTTCTCTTTTCTTGTTGTATAAACTAGATTTCCCTCGAGAAACACGGACTTAAAACCTGAAGTTGAACACATTTTCTTTTGAAAACTTAAAGCCTACGGCACACAATTATTTCTTTCCTCTCTCCAAATCTTTAATCGGATAATTCATTCCCTAAGTCGACGGTGATGCAGAGGAGCCTGTGATGTTGTGGTCTCCACCAACAGTCCAAATACTTTTTCATTAATTCTGGAGGTATCGACGACTTTTGACCGCGTCCCTTTTGTTATTTTTTATAAAGTCCGGGTTAACACCTTTTATGAATATCTCGTTGAATGTTTTCCTGCAAGGAGGCCCTCTGGTAGTTGAGAGAGGTGCTCATCACACATTTTGGACTTGTTCTTTTGTAGTTGGCGATAGTTTGTTCATACAAAGTTCCTCCCTTGTGTTTCGATTTTCTTTTCAATTTCAGTTAGTTCGAACCGTTTGGCGTTTGTTTAAAAAAAACGACCAAAAAATTTCAGCAGAAGTCTGCGGCCGAATATTGTACTACTACTGGCTGTTGTGTAGTTTGGGTCTTGGTAACGCCGTGCAGTAAATAGACCTCCGACACCGGTGAATATGGAGTTATTCAACTTCATCTTTACCCACTGGAGTTCCCCAAATCGCGCTCCATAACTCGAAAGGTTGGATTGTATTTATGAAAACTAAATACCTCCCATACTTGACAGTCACTTATATAGATTGAATTTTGGTTTTCGACAAAAGTTTCTTCAAAGGCTTTCTTTCCACGACGGTTATCAGATTTATCTAGTGTAAGACTCATTATTTCTATCTGAACTGCTTGGATAATGTCCATTGTCACTAATTGGCGTTACCAATTAAACCCTAAAGCAGACCAGGACCCTTATCAAACTCATGTGTCCACTGAGTCTTTGAATCGGAGAATATCTGTTTTCTTTTCAAAATTAATGTTACTTTCTTAACAACAGGGCTGATTTAAGTATAGCTCGACCTATTGGCCAATAGACATGTCCTATAGGTTCACTGAAAACACCCCAAACACATCAGTCTACAGGCATAAATGGACTTTTTCCCCAAAAGCGTTCCTTTCGGAACAGACAACAATTATCCAGTTACAAATTAAATACCAATAAACAAATCACGAACAAATGATTTTCATCCTTGTCCTTCAAACCACAGTGACAAAATTTCAAAACTCCAACTTCTAAACCTTCATCTAAGTAGTTCTTACAAAACCTAAAAAATCACGATACTCACGATCTGTACCTGTTAAAGTAAAACGACCCCAAAAATCTTTAATTATGCATCAACAAAATCTACACGTAACTACATCAGAAAAAATTCTATATACACAAAACCTATATACATCTACATGTATTGGCGATCTCCTGCCTAGAGTAGACCTGCCTCTCCATTAGTTTCTAAATTTCCAAGACCTATAAACCATGTACTAAATTACACAATACTAAGTCCATACCAAACACTACAAGATATATTTTCTATTTTGAAATCACATCAAAATAAGAGTACAAACCGGACAATACTCCCTCAACACATTTCCAAGTTTCACCCGTTTTAAAATCCCATTAAAACCTTACATAAGAACTGGACAATAAATCATTCATTTCCAAAGTTTCTCCGTACCACCCTCACTGCATGTTTTGAAATCCCACCAAAACTATCAAATAACAAGCGAATTAATTTCTCTAATAATAAGGTACACACTAGGACAATACTCCCTCAACATTTCCACGTTCACCGTTTTAAAATCCCATTAAAAACTCACACCAGAACTGGACAATGCATCAGTATTTCTAAGTTTTCTCTGTACCACATCACTGTTTTGAAATTCCATCAAAACACCATCTAATAATGAGCGAATAAACTTCTCTATAAACTCATCACAAGTAAGTTTGTCATTAAGTATATACATCACATAGTACCACAACTCGATTTCCATAGTCCTTATATGTTCCAGTCGTTTGGGCTTTGTACAGTCCTGTAGTTGACATTATTATTTTCCAGGATCCCACTGTTGTTCAGATGAATTACTAATGACAGCATTCAGGGAGACTAGCACAAAGTTCTCAGTAAAGTCACTTTTTTCTATAACTGTCATGTACATCGTTTTCATCATCTCTCCTACATACAATGCATTGATTGTTCACTAATGACACACATTGTCCAATTAATAGGAGATAATCAGGAGTCCACACATCATTTTGTACCAGTCAGTAATACCAGTAATTCTGTCTCTCACATAAAGATAGGACAGGCACGTGTTAAAGTCTTAATCCCACTTCTGGACACCCACTTGTTGAGTTTTCTCTTTTTGTTTTGTTTTGAAGAAGTATCCCACTTCTGACACCACTTGTTGCGTTTTTGCTCTCTTTGTTTTAATTTGAGAAGTATCCCACTTCTGACACCAGTTGTTACGTTTTCTCTCTCTTAGTGTAACCAAAATATAAATAAAGTTCAAGTTCAGGTTGTCAGGCACCGCCGAAAAAATATTAAACAAAGTCCTTTTATGAGAATATGTTTCCATTTATTCAAGTTGTATCAAATCAAGCTAAAGTTCAGGGTTTTCACTCAACAGCAACATCTACATACGTAAACTAATCCTTTTAAACCAACTGTCCGATTTATCTAAACGCACTACAAACTAATCACTAACTACCATCATCTGACTGTCCAATGACTCCAGCTGTACCACTCGACTCACTTTCCACGAACTGCCCAACTGCTCGGCAAACCTCCAAAGAACTCCAAAGAACTACAGCTATACCTCTCGGCTAACTCCCAACTAACTGCTCGGCAAACCTCCAAAGAACTCCAAAGAACTACAGCTATACCTCTCGGCTAACTCCAACCGAACTGCTCGGCAAACCTCCAAAGAACTCCAAAGAACTACAGCTATACCTCTCGCTAACTCCAACCTAACTCCCCAACTCCAAGTGTCTCCTTCCCTTTTACCGACTCTAATTTTACATCTCTATTCTTTGACTACTATTATTAGCTAGATACTCTATTCTAAGGATACTTATTAATAAAATGCTATTCTTAACTAAAACAATCTAAACTAAGGATATATATTTATAGGATGGCTATGAATACACATGCATACCTAAAATAGAATGGCCCCTGAACTCTTTGTGACCCTGGGCCAAAATTAGACCTAGCACATAGATACCAAAACTAAAGATAGAACAATACTGAATATGCAAATTAAAGACTGTCCCATGCACCACATCTCTATCTGCTGCTAAAGATAGGCGGTCGGAATTACCAGAGAGCAGAAGTATATAAATAACTCCAAAACTAAGACAAGGAAATCCCCTATCCATTCTTAGCTCATGACTTATAGCTTATGACTGACCCTATACTACAGACAGCTTATTAGTTAGGCTCTATAGATACACAATTACTGACCCCTTTATTACATATCATCTCCACTACAGTGCCCTAATGTTCTCACCACCATTACTACATCATTAGCGCTCTCAGACTGACCACAGCCCTTTCTAGTCTACAAATGGCTCGGTTTACAGCTGGCGTTGACAATAACCGCCATCTCTATTCAACCCCTACTGGTCTGCTGACCCAATAACTACAAACTAATTGGACATGCTAATTGTTACACCAAATTAATGATCCTAGTGATCTAATCTACCTGTCATAGAGACTAACAATTAAAACTACTTAAAACTACAATTATACTCAACCTTTATACACTAAAAACGCCACAAATTATTACCCTAACCGTTACTGAAAATAAGCAATATTCTTTTGAGAAACAATAATAATTTGGTATACGCTTGTATATAAATTTTGTATGAAGTATCGACTTACTATGTTCCACATATAATGTTACGTAAGTAAATGAAAAGAGAGAAATCCACACTACTTTAACTAACGGATCTGAATATGTGTAGACAAACGGACAGACAGACAGACAATCTTATTTTCCTCTTTACAAGAGTTTATGTCAATCAACCAATACATGTGCTATATTGCAATTTTTTGACTCGTACATGTATGTTTAATTTAAAGATGTACATGTAGTATTATATATTGTAAATATCGAAGTAATAATAAAAGTTAACTCTATGATGAATTTCTGTAGTCAAATTGGTATAGCATGTGATATCTAAAGTTTACGAACATTGAAAACGAGTTGAAACAATTGTGTTAGTATTTGTTTTCATGTTGCTATTGTAAATTTTAAGAATTAATGTGATTGCTTCTCATATGAATAAATTTCTCTGATGTTTTATAAAAAATATTTGAATAATTATTTTATCGTTTTTGTCATAGATTTAAACAGTACAGCATACTGAATTAGTCTATTTATTAATGGACTTGTGAAAGTCTATATGTGTTACATAAATTCACGTTAATATAACCGATAAATTATTGTGAAAAACATCCTATTCGCCTTTAGGTGAAAGCCATCCATTGTGTTTGAGCTAGAGTGACCTCCCTTGTACCATCATCCCTTGGTCATCGTCGGAAAATTAGTAAATATTTCAGTTCCGGTGTATATACATGTAACTGTTACAATACACTCAAGTTTTAGAATTCGGTATGTTTCCGATGAGTTTCGAAGACAACATTTTTCTGCGCCGTTTTAATTAGTAGTGTGCATTTTGAAGTAGCATTGCTTCATGAACGGATGGTATCTTTTAACTAAAGCTTATCATATAATATTTTCTGGACAAATGCTAAAAAAGATTGCTTTACTATCACGATACGTCCAAATGTTTCAAAATTACTTATAAAAGACCTTGACTAGTACCATATTCTTCTTCTCTTCGCATTTTTATAAGTCATTTGGTGTTATGTTATCCTTTCCTTTCCCATTTAAATCTAGAGTGGGATATTATCCTATAAAGGAACTACACAATTTATCGAAACGTGTAATAAACTTATTTCTACCACAATATGTCATGTTATTTCCACTCTCAGGCCATTGTATAAATGTACTGGGTGTTGGATAATTATATTGATATTCCTCTAGTGGAAAAACACCTTCAGGTATCTTGACTGGTTGATATTTTAAACCTTCCCTGAAGTTACTTTATTCTCATTGTCAAGCCATAAATTTGTTAACGCCATCGATCATCGAATTACGTTCAGAACAAACTGGTGTTGCAATGGATTTGTGATATTGTCTGAATCTTTCATGTTTTTTCACTCGTAGCATAAACTATCGACTCAAAATTCTGTCTTTTGTTGAGTGGTTTATCTCGCTCTACGAGAACTATGTGGGGGATTTCAGTAGAATTAACGCACCTCTAGACCGGACTTTAACTTGGTTGCAATGGGTTGATGATTATTTAGCGGGAAGAACGGTAGACTGTCACTTTGCCGTAAAGATTACTTGATTGTTCGAGTTGCTATAGAAATCTAGATTCATAAAGACGTTCGGTGTATAGGAATGCATGGAGGAGTTTTTCAGCATTAATAGTATTTGTTATTTATACATACGTTGTGCAATTAAAATTTTTGAATATTAATGAGTGCCTTTTTCCTTATGATGATATCACTCCACCTTATTTGCATATATCGACAAATAACGTTGACTTCTTTTAGATGATTTCATTATTGTAGAAGCACAACTCAGGGTTATTGGATATGGAATATATTTCGTGTCGTTTGTAACCTTCAAAAAAAATAACTCACTCGTGTGAAATAAATTCAACAACCACTCATTGTGTAATTTCTATATATATTTACAACCGTAAGAGGAACAGACAGTATGTTGCCTATAGCGTCTCGTACGGAAAATAGAATGAAGAAAAATATAAGCAGTCAAACAAATAATACAGTGATATGAAACGCGATTCACTATATAGAAATATACTTCAAATTACGATAAACACTTGTTCTATCTGAATCACAACATTTGTTGAATGCTCATAGGGCAGTTTACACCTTATTACTGCCCCGTGTAGAGTCAGACAGCAGCATAAAAATGATATTAAATGTCAAAGCACCCACTAAAGAACACATGCTCTCCATGTGACGGCGCTAACACGCGCAAGCACGCGAGCAGCTCGAGCGTTTGCCCTCTGAAGTTCCACCATTATACCAGCAGGCCACCTTCATTTCCTCTCCTCACCTTCCCCATCGTCTCTACAAGGCAGAGCGTGAAACCATGGACGTAAGTTAGAAGTAGACATGCAAATCTACACGGCAATGACATGGCCAATGACTTATTTATACACCTCGGCAGTCCCGGGAAACATGATAAAGGTCGCTCTGTCAC
Source organism: Argopecten irradians (assembly GCF_041381155.1). Lineage (NCBI taxonomy): Eukaryota > Metazoa > Mollusca > Bivalvia > Pectinida > Pectinidae > Argopecten > Argopecten irradians. Next base: position 12,263,045 of record NC_091139.1, on the reverse strand, counting down.
AGTGAATCATTTCCGAATGTTATGCGGCTGCAAGTCTTTTAGTAATATCGCGTGACTGAAAATCATATCCACATTACAGTTTGGGGAGAATCAAATTAATTAACACAGCCATAACTCGGTAACCCATTTTGAATTTTGCAATTGCTTTTGGGGAAATAAGATATTTTCAACTGATCGTGACATTGGAATTCATTACATGTACTTTGAGTAATCCTAAGAGATTATATGAAAAACTTTCATGATATTTATTACTACTACCCACAAAATTACAACAATAACACCGGTATAAAACTGCGGGTAAAATACAAGTACGGCATTTGAAGTGACAAAACGAGATCATCTGCATGGATCTGCTTTTAATTTTCCGCCAAATATGCGAATCAATGTACAGTTTCAGGAGAAAAAAGTACAGCAGTTTGAACAGATGCATGGTATAGATTTCATTACATAACTGTGTTATAATGATCACTATCGAATATCGACTCGATAACCAGGTACCATGTACTACAGTACCATGTGCTTGATTGGATTTAACTTATTAACTTATCAACAACCATTTATATTCAGTTTTAACATTCGAAAGCGGTTGTTGATTGTATATACCATCACACAAATATGGCATCTCGATCATCGAAACCCATTAATTTGAATTTTTGAAGATGAACAAACGTTTATTTTGGGAAAATACGGTATACATCGACAAATATGCTGATTCAAAGTTATAAATTGTATGTGTCGTAGCTGGCGGAAAAAATGACAATTAATTATTATCTTTTCTTTAGTAACTACATTTGTATTGAAAACCACAAGGTTTGATTAAGCTGTGAAAATCATTCAAAATACACAGACAAACATATATGGTGTTTTATAAACACTATAGTTATAACACAGAATGTATGCACTTGGTGATTTTTTTGCCTTATGTACAATGTATTTTAAAATGAAAACATCAACAATGTGAATATATATTGTAGACCACAACTTGGCTTCATGGTTTTCACTGCATTGTAGATTATAATACCACCAGAATCATTTTCAGCTCTTGCATGTATTTATACTTGTAAGATTAACTCATTTTGATACGTGAGTAAGAAAATTACGGCACATTTAACTGATTTATATTCAAATTTTGTGCAATGCATGTTATTCATACAGTCAGCTGCAACTATCCTCCCCCACAAAAAAAAGCAAAAACAAAAACAAAAAGACAAAAAATAGCAATAAAACCAAAAAAACCAAAAAACGCACAATGTTAAAGCTTATTTTATCGAAATCAAACCCGGTAAAGCCATGTAATGCTCATTAAAACGACAAGCTTACCTCTGTTCAACCGCAGCACTTAGTGATTTATAGGCATGCAAAATATCACGATACACTTGGTGGTGTTTTTATATCTGTCTATGTTTGCGTGCATGGCTGGTGAACTACCACGCACCACTAGGCACAGGCGTTTGGCTCTATAGACAGTTTTCTCTATGTATATATATGTGGAATTAAGGTCTACAATCAACGTCGGGTAAATAAATGTATTAAACACACACTACCATCGGGGCTACAGTTATCTTTTCTAACTAAGTTTCATTCTTATGAATCTTAAGTGTTGACATGCAGTGGTTTGTGATCTCCCCATTCGAGTCCTAGCATGTTTATTGGAGGACATCCCATGTTCAGTGTATGGCCAGTTGAAATCTGGCTGTTTTCCTATGTTTCTGGATACCTAGGGACATCCATACGGCATGATATATTGTCACATCTTTAACATTTTGTTAATAATCATACTGAAATTGGATAGTGTTATATGGCCGGTCGAGTTATAGACCTTGACACAGTATTACATATACATGCATAGGGGAAAATGTCTATAGAGCCAAACGCCTGTGGTCTAGTCGTTGTCTGGCGACCATCACCCAACATCGTCACAGTTAAGATGTTTGTGTAGGATGCAGTGTCCCTTCATGATAGTTCGTTCCGCCTCCATGCTCTAAGTCGCCTCCATGCTCTATTTTTAAAGATCCTTCCGTCATTAACCACATTTTCCTTCAAGTTGGTATTGTTTTTTTCTATAATAATTTTATTGTGACTTCATTTATCTAATTTTATTCTTTTAACTGTGAATTTGTTCTACATATATATATGTGTGTATATTATATATATATATATTTACTTCTTTTGTCATTTTTAGTTCTGATTCCTCCTTTTCTCCATTCCAGTATTTCTTGTTCTTTTCTCCATTCACGTGGTTCTTGTTTTGTTTCTCCATTCCAGTATTTCTTTATCCTTTTGTTCTTAATGCCCGTTCCAGTATTTCTTTATTTTTTGCCCATTTCATTATTTCATGTTCTTCCTGTTCAATTTTAACATTTCTTGTTCTTTTGCACATGCACATTCCAGTATTTCTTGTTTATTGTGCCCATTCCAGAATTTCTTGTCCTTGGTGTCAATTTCAGTATTTCAATTTAAGCTCATTGCATTATTTCTTGTGTTTTTTATAACATTCCAGTATTTCTTTCTCTGTCTGTCAATTCCAGTATTATTTTGTTCTGTTTACTTACCTGTTCCAGTCTTCCTCTGTAGTATGGTCCGTCTCAGTTCTCCTTGTTCACTGTTTCAGCTTTAATTTGCTTTTGAACAGAGTTTAATGCTATTATGATGATCCAGATTTGTTTTCATATTTTACAAATGCCTAATTTTCCTGATATTAATACAAATGACATGTTTTAACAATTCTCGAACCAGGAATCAATTTAAATAAGCCTATGTATCCTCTGTAGTACAATGCCAGAGAACATGTAAGATGCACACGTACATACATTAAAAGGACAATTCACTCAGACTAATTCTTTTACATAGCCAAGAAGCAAAATATGACATAAATGTATTGTTCTACATTTCTTATGAAGCATATAACATAAAATATTGAAAAATTCCACGTCATTGTTTAGTATTTTAATTGATACCGTTGTAATTACAAATCGTTGATCAATACGATTAAGCAGGTACAATATGTACGCTGTACCCATATCCGAGCCAAAGTCACGCACGTTAAACAAATGAACTACATAAACATTGTAGAGGTGATAAAATGATTTTTTTAGACAGACAAATTCACCTAATAAGGTAAACACACTACAGTCAGAGCGATTTTAGCAGTTCTAGACAAAAGTAGCATTACGAGCAAGGGACAGTGTTATGCATACAAGATGTTCGACCACAATGTGTAATGGCGGACATGCAGCGAGCTAGTTTGAACATTTCACACGTATTTCACCATCATGGGCTCTTCTGGCATATCACAGTAAAACCGACTGATCTAATTTTCATTAGAACTGGGTTTTTCCGATATATGTACCTATTTCAATGTTCTGTTAGACTGAAATTGCCCACTTTAAACACATCCAAAAGGTTATAGGGGTCTGTACAGTGGATAATTCAAGGTCTGCTTCCAGTGGTGGCAAAAGGCTTCACTTTTAACAATACACTATACAGTTGCTAATATTCGCGGGGTTTTAATTTCGCTAAATTCGCGAGTCCATTCAAAATCGCGAAATTTAATACCTCGCGAAATTTATCAACAGCATGGTTTCGCATATCATTGCCTGTCATAAGATTGGGGCTTTAAAATGGTGGAGAAATCATTCGTGAAAATAAACCCCCGGGAATAACTTCAAAACACTAAATCGCGAAAGTTTACACCCGCGATATTTAACAACTTACAGTAACATTTTAGTTCGTTAAGCGAGATGTCTACAATTCTCAAAAAATACTTCAAAGAAATTTTGACAATAAATATGCAGCTGACAAATTCAAATATAATTGTCATAGTGTCTTGAATACGAAAGCTGAAAAAATGGAGACCTTACTAGCCCTTTTCAGTTTATTATGTGCAGTTTTTATTTGTCCGTTTCGTGTAAAAGTCCTTGGGCAGTTTGTTGTGTATGGTGACCGTACCGAGACAAATCACTCGAAGATAAACCTTACGATGTAGCGTGCCACCTTCTTAGTATCTTGAGAGAGGTTAGGCATTCTAACATTAAATAATAATGTTTCGAAAGGATGGGAAGTTGAATTATTTGCCTTAGATACGGACGTGGTCTTTGCAGAAATGTTTGTTTTTCGTCTAAATTTGGAAACATAATTGGCTTTGTGATTTGCATGCATTAGTGAGTGTCTGACCGGTGACCTTTTAGAGACGTCAGTAAGTTATGCCGTGTTGATGGTGTCTAGAGAATTAAAAGCAATATGTCCAGTTCCACAACACTAGACTGGTCAATGCGGTGCCGAGATTGACTCGTGATCCGCGTGTCAAGTTTCCTTAAGTAATTACCCTGTAAAACTCTCCGTTATTGTCGCGTTCTCTTGGGCCAAGGCTGCCGGAGATACATATACGACTTCTCATTGGTTCGATAATTTATCCAATGAAATCATTTATCCGGATCAGGCAGACAGGTCCTAGGATTTGAACGATTATTTTCCTGACAATTTTATATGACAATTCCAACGATTTTGGGCTGCGTGCTCGTGCGGAAAGTTGAGAAAACGCTTAAGGCAGATTTATCATCCGAATTGATTTGCTGTAGTAGTATTTCACGCACAGCATCAAGTTGTGTGGAATCGTCTCTATCCGCGGGTTAAACGACCGATCCTGATCCGGAAGAAAACAAAATTAGTGAAGCAACACAAAAAATAACACTGATAAGTGGAACCCCCAACAGTAGGTTATGGATGATATTATCATGTCAATATGTCCTTTCTGTATAGTTATCGAAAGGAAAAATCTTAACAGCTGAATATGACTTGTTATATTTTACATTAATAAAAATTACATTATCATACTGAATGTATTAAAGTATAACTCGGTAATCCTCTGTGATGTTAGTAACTGGAGTACTGTGTTGCTTGTCTTCAAACTTGCTCCGTTTCGTTTTTGTATCCCACAGAGGTTTTCTCTGAGGAAAAAAAGTATTCAGTGGATAAATTTTTTTATTTATAAGACTTAGAAATTAAATTCTTATTTCGCTACTAAAGCTAACATAATTTTGTCAGTGGGGACCTCTTTTTACCAGAGCGACGCCGTCTCCATTGTACATATGTATGTACTGTAGTCGGACAAATGGGTTTCCGACTCACTCGCTGTATCCCCGGAACATCATTTATTGGCGCGTAAGCAAATTAACAGGAAGCACTTCTCATACACGGTATAGAAAATATTTACCGAGCCAATATGCCATTTCAATTCACTGTTATTGTTAGTGAATTGTCCGCATTTCAAATATGTCTGGAGCCTGGGCTAGTTATTCTGTGGTCGATAAGCCGGGTCCTGCTTCTGGAGAGAGCCGAGCGGTATCTAACTCTGCGTAGTCACTGATACAAACTACAATACATCATCCAGGAACTACACTGCAAAATGACCACCATGAAACGCAATATATCAGCGGCAATCAGGTCACTGTGACCGATTTCCATTCTTATATTAAAAATAGTAACGAGACAATAGTTGTAGTATTGTAGGTAAATTTGACTAAGTCGTATTTGAGTAAATGCATGTTGACCATAATAATGTGTTGTAGGTAAATGTCGTATTGTAGGTAAATGCTATTGTTTGACCATAATTGTCGTGTTGTAGGTAAATGTTATAGTTTGACCATAATTGTCGTATTGTAGGTAAATGCTATTGTTTGACCATAATATCGTGTTGTAGGAAATGCTATAGTTTGACCATAATTGTCGTATTGTAGGTAAATGCTATAGTTTGACCATAATTGTCGTATTGTAGGTAAATGCGATAATTTGACCATAATTGTCGAATTGTAGGTAAATGCGATAGTTTGGACCATAATTGTCGTGTTGTAGGTAAATGCGATAATTTGACCATAATTGTCGAATTGTAGGTAAATGCTATAGTTTGACCATAATTGTCGAATTGTAGGTAAATGCTATAGTTTGACCATAATTGTCGTATTGTAGGTAAATGCTATAGTTTGACCATAATTGTCGAATTGTAGGTAAATGCTATAGTTTGACCATAATTGTCGTATTGTAGGTAAATGCTATAGTTTGACCATAATTGTCGTATTGTAGGTAAATGCTATAGTTTGACCATAATTATCGTGTTGTAGGCAAATGCTATAGTTTGACCATAATTGTCGAATTGTAGGTAAATGCTATAGTTTGACCATAATAATCGTGTTGTAGGCAAATGTTATAGTTTGACCATAATTGTCGTATTGTAGGTAAATGCTATAGTTTGACCATAATAATCGTGTTGTAGGCAAATGCTATAGTTTGACCATAATTGTCGAATTGTAGGTAAATGCGATAATTTGACCATAATTGTCGAATTGTAGGTAAATGCTATAGTTTGACCATAATATACGTGTTGTAGGCAAATGCTTATAGTTTGGGCCATAATTGTCGTATTGTAGGTAAATGCTATAGTTTGACCATAATTGTCGTATTGTAGGTAAATGCTATAGTTTGACCATAATTGTCGTTGTAGGTAAATGCTAGTTTGACCATTTTCGTCGTATTGTAGGTAAATGCTATAGTTTGACCATAATGTGTTGAGGCAAATGTTATAGTTTGACCATAATTGTCGTATTGTAGGTAAATGCTATAGTTTGACCATAATTATCGTGTTGTAGGCAAATGATATAGTTTGACATAATTGTCGTATTGTAGTAATATGCTATAGTTACATATTGCTGTATGTTATTTCAAATGAAGGTAAATGCACAGTGGTCAAAAAGGCTTCAAACGATCAGGATTAAATGGGCTGTTTTTCTCAATGTACAGTGTAAAATCCTTTAAAGACTTTTCGGATATTGGATATGGATATGTAGTATGCTGGATAAAGCCTTTCAAGTTTGTTTATTTGCAAGACTTTTACCTTGTTTCAGTCACGATAATCAAAGTTATCAGAAACTAACTTTCCAACTGCCACTGGATTGTTAACCGAAGAAAAGGTAGGCATTTCTCATCCCAGTCTCATGCACTGTATTGCACATGTATTGAAAAGTTTTCCAACTATATCGCATACTTTGACCATGTTATATTGTGCAAATAGTCAAACAGACTTCTCGGTCTATTGGCCAACACACCCAATGAAGCCCATACAAATATATACATATGTAGTGTATGTATTTTGAGAAAGACCTCTCCACGCATCTCTCTGAGAAATGTCGACAACAAACTTTAAGCAGTTAAAATCCTTTATGCATGGTTGTCATTTTGCAATTCTGTTCGCATGGTAACAAGTGCTACATTTGTAAATAAAATACGTAGCATGAAAATGATGAGTGGGAGTATACCTTTTCTTTTAGAAACAAGAGGCCCAAGAGGCCTTGACGGTCACCTGTGTGCTGCTACAGAAAAGCATTGAAAAGTTGGTTCAAATCTGTAAAAAGTATTTACGAATTAGAAAAAACTTTAAAGTTGAACCTTTTAGAATTTTTATTTTTTTGTTTTTCATTTTGATAGTGTATTATGTTACCAAACCTTATGCTTAAAATTCCAATTTGCTTTGCCAATGTTAAACAACAAAACCAAACAAGAAGTCAGTCAGTGTCAGTGATTTCATAAATTTCACTTTTTAATCTATGTAGATTATTTGGTTTTATCAAATCTGTGAATTCAGAATAAGATTTTTGAAGTTTTAGCCTATTTGACCCCTTTTGGCCCTGCCCCTCTGGCCCCTGTGGGTCGGCCAGGACAGGACAAATATGGATGTGGTGTTAAAATGCTATTTCAGGCTAATAATTCTAACCCAGTTTGACTAATTTCCTATGAAAACAAAGCAAATAATGTTCATAAATGTGTTTTTCCTATATAAACTATAGTAAATTTGACGCCCTATCCAGGGGAAAATCTGAGATCCCAGGGCGATGAAATTCACAATTTATGTAAAGGGCCTTAAGACCTTCCAATCTATGAAGAGTATCAGGTTCCATCAAATCTGTGAATTCAGAAGAAGATTTTTGAAGTTTTAGCCTATTTGACCCTTTTTTGGCCCCGCCCCTAAGGCCCCTGGAGGTCAGCCAGGACCAATATGGTTATGACGATAAAATGCTATCTCAGGCTAAACATTCTAACCCAGTTTGACTAATTTCCTATGAAAAATAAGCAAAAAACATTCATACATGGTTTTTCCTATATAAACTATAGTTAACTTGACCCCTCCCCAGGGGGAAACATGAGACCCCATGGTCATATAATTCACAATTTTTGTAAAGGACCTTAAGACCTTTCCATCTATGAAGAGTATTTGATTCTACAAGTTCCAGAATTTTAGAAGAAGATTTTTGAAGTTTTAGCCTATTTGACCCCTTTTGGCCCCGCCCCTAAGGCCCCTGGGAGTCAGTCATGGAAAATTTGTTGATGAAATTCAATGGCCATTTCATAGGGATAATTCTAACAACGTTTGACTAATTTTCTATTATAAATGACCAAGTAATGCTCCAAAATGTATTTTCACTAAATAAACTATAGTAAACGTAACCCCCTCCCCAGGGGGAAACCTGAGACCCCAGGGTCATATAATTCACAATTTTTGTAGAGGGCCTTGAGACCTTTCTATCTATGAAGAGTATTTGATGCTACCACATCTGTGAGTGGAGAAGACTTTTGGAATTTTAGTCAATTTTACCCCTTTTGGCTCCTCCCACAGCCCCCTGGGGGATGGGGGTCATATAATTCACAATTTTGATTGGCCTTATGCCTTAGAAGGTTTGTGCAAAATTTCATTGAAATTGCTTTTGCGGTTTTTGAGAAGAAGTCGAAAATTTAAATTGTTTACGAACACACGACGGACGACGCACGACGACGGACAAAAGGCGATTAGAATAGGTCACTTGAGACTTCGTCTCAGGTGACCTAAAAAACTCAGGATATGTTAATACTGGCAGAATATGGTTTGCCTTGAAAGGCATAAGTATTATCATTTGTCTGTCAATGAACGTCTGAAGTCGTGCCGTCGGTAGTCGTGCCGTCGGTAGTCGTGACGTCGGTAGTCGTGCACTGAAGAGTAAGATGGCTGCCTCAGCCGCCCGTGTCCACTTTAGGTGAGGAGCTAGTGAGAAAAAGAGACAAGACATTGAACAACATGTAATCATCATTTTATTCCATGCTGGTTTCGGTGTGGAAACATGGAACAAAACGCCACGAGAACAAAAGATATCACTAATGCAAAAAATATATTATTTAATTTAACGTAAATTATTTTCGCCTCTCCTATATATATATATAACTTTCTTCGTGTTTGATTTAGAATTATTTGAAAGTGTGGCATATTTCGCTTTCTTGCCCCCTTTAGCTATATCATCACAAGTTACAAATGACGAGAAATAAACAGCATGACAAAGGTGAAATCAATAAATATCTACCTAATAGATCCGGGACTATATGTAATACCACTAGTATCCAAGCATATCCAGCGAAATCAGTCAAAGATGCACAATAAATAAAATCGAAATTAATAAATATGTCCTACACGAAATATCACCCTTCATATTGCTACTAAAACAAAACCGAAACTGGATGGTTCGTACTCCCTGCTGTGTGTAGGCTAACCTGCTGTATCATCGTACATCCAAATTACAGCCTTATTCACATAAATCCATTATTAATCCTTTCACGAAATATTTCTGTCGGTGTTCACTTGTGGACTCGTCAGAACAGACGAGAACCTAGCCTCGTTTTGACCAGCAGCACGTGCGGATCAGCGACAGCTCCCACATCGGAAATCATGGAAACCTGCAGTATCCTTAATTCCCAAGTTTTCGTACATCCACGAATCGAAGGTAATCCTTCCCTTGGATGGAATAAAGCACAAACGGTTCCACTTCGAAAATGGGTTGCTGTTTGCACACCCTCGTTATCTGGTACAGCTATCTTACGGTGATTTGGATATAAATACGGTTATCATTAGGGTACAGGACACTCAGTGCTGTCTCCAGGACACTGCTGTTATATCCACGAGCGATAATTGGTGTTTATATGATGATGAACACAATTGGCGATGATTGCACGTGTGATTCACGGAGTGAGGCGGATCATGACGTCACTGACAATTTGACACCAATGACGTCAAAAATGAGACTAAATAAATAAGGAGATATTGAAGCTAAACAAGGCGTAAACATCCTATGTCGACAGGAGGAAAACATAAACAATGCCGACAAATCTTGTTCCGATGGTTCAAAGAAAGCTGCTAACAAGTCGAAAGCCTCCACAACAAATCGTTTATATTGTGTAGGGGTGAAGACATGGGCACAAGCGAACGGATATGAATGAGAATGGGCGTATCCAGTTAAGATGCCGTGTCCAGGCGATGAATGAAAATGGATGTATCCAGTTTAGATGCCGTGTCCAGGCAATGCTACATGACACTGCAGCATTTCTTTTGTTTCTTTTTGTCCTTATTTTCCGCATCGACGGCCAGCCCATCTGACCGTGCACCGCCCAGCTCCACTTTCACAGCTGTCGGCGACACATTATCGTCTATTTTACCGTTCTGTCTAGCTTTAGGGGCAGTGTTCACAGGGGCTGACGTTTGTGGAGAAACGGATTCCTCTACTACTGAACAGTCTTTGCCATTTCCGGGAGAGTTAGGATGTGACTCTGACGTCACTTCCGTATCCGGTACTTCTCCCGACTCATCACGTAGGATGAACCTGTCTCGGATTATCGTTGCCTTCTGTAAAATTTCCTCGGCTTCTTTGCAGAGATCACTCCCGGGGACGAATGGATTGTCTCGGCTTTCCAAGCTGCAAATAAAAAAACCCCAGATAAATATATTTGCAAATAAACCACTAAAACGTCAGATGTTCTAACAGAAAAAAAATCACCACTAAATATAGATGAAAGATACAATCAAGCATTTATATCAAAAGCATTTATAGCAAAATATCTACCTAACTAGTACTAGCAGGTACAATAAAAATCTGGATCTTGAACTCAGGAAGGTTCCAAACGTAAGACTTTAGGAAGAATCCTGATTGTAGGAGTTTGTGTGTGTTTAGGACGGTTTCTGAACTTAGTAGCTTGTGTGGAAGGATGCTGAACTTAGGAGATTGTGTGTTTAGAAGTGTGTTTAGAAGGATCATGAACTCAGTAGTTTGTGTGTGTTTAAGAAGGTTCATGAACTTAAAAGTTTTTCCTTAACTTATATAATGTTTCTCTTTGGATAATTATAAGTATAGAACGTTGATATAGCTGTGGCCTGGATATGATATTGATGCAAACAGCTGAAGAATGACGTAAAACAATCAGGTTATAAATAGATTTTAGGGCAAACGCGGCTGCAGAGAGAGGGCCTGGAATTTAGAGAGTATAGCACAGAAGTTGTTACATGTTACAATTTCATAAAGAACATTTTTGCATAGTCATGCATAATACATTAACATCGCCATCGAAAGATAAACAACAGCAATAAAACTATCAAATATAATCAAAAACAATCTTCCCTTTCACATTTCATCCCAACAGATATGTGCACTGGGAGCGATATACCACAGGCCGTTATTCTGTTATTAATTACATCCATATTTCTGACTGATGTTCTCTACATACACCATACAAATAACATCTTCTGTCGGAGACAGTGCCAGCTGGGCAGGGCAGCCATGCTAAAACACAAGGCGCGTGCTCTGTGAACATCAATTAGAATGCACGTGCAATGACAATACACGAGACTACCACATAACTCAGGATTACATCTAATGGGCAAGTAAAACGGAAATGTTCCATTAATCATTAATGAATAATTTTAATTACGACAACTCGTGCCTCTTTTAAACACCGGTACAGCTGAAGTAACTTAATGTAAACCAGAGTATTCCAACATCTAATAGCTAATAAAATGATGCAATAATCTTTGTATCCATTTATCGAGCATGTTTGGCAAGTACCAGAAAACGAAGTCTCAGCTGTGTTTGGATGTTAGATTATAACCTTGACCTTGCCCGCGGTGATGGCCGACTCGTGTTCCCCGTCCACTGTACTATAATCTCACCCAGTCTCATCAGCCAGGATTATCCCGCCACTTACAATGGAATGTCTGGAATGTGATCCTTACAGCGCCAGCACACACTTTGTGTACCCCAAAACACATGTCTATGGCAGGGCGGAAAACATTTGTCTTTAACCCTCACTTATAATTTGCCGTTACCCACTCCCTCTATGGTTTTACCCGTGACATAAGAATCCAAAGTCCGGTCAAAGAGAAAAGATTTCCGCTATCTTCCCCGTTCCAGATCACCCTATACTTCCTAACGTGACAGCTCCCGTATGGTATGGAGCACAAACCGGAAATTCGAAGACCTAGTATATTTATACGCATTCGTTATTGTGTCATCAAATTGGCTAATGGTAATAAGAAACCAAACAGGTCTTAACTCACCGCATCAAAAGTACAATCAGGTCTGTCGAGCAAACTCAGATGTATTTTAATTTCTCCATCTTGTACACAATGTACACATCATATTTGATATACTACCACATATTGTCCGATTATCTCTCCCTCCCTGATACCTGTAAGTCGATCCGATATGTGGGACTGAGAGTTATGTCCCCTGACTTGGTACCAGTCAGTCGATCTGAGATGTGGAGATTATGTCCCCTGACTTGACAGTCAATCTGCTGATGTCATTCGCTTCAAAACTTAATTATGGACATAACTATATAAGTGTTATAGGAGTAAGGTATCTTTCCATATGGATATACTATTACTCTGTACTCTATTGGTACAAATATGAGGCAAACTTCTTCGTTATCACAAACAGCAAGGTACAATATTCTGGGCTCATGATTCTGATGTTCGCTAATTCCCTGAAGAGTTCAGGATCCAGGTACCAATTTCATAACTTATGTGGAAGATTGCTGTAGAATGGCTCAATATTCAATACCATATATATTGTCAAGGTCCTTCATATAGCATATAACATGTGCTTCTGAAGAAACCAAACATGACGAGTGAACATGTGGTACTATCATTGCCATCGAGGGGATAGGGAGAGCTACACAGCAACGGCGTTATTTGATAATCAAGACATCGTTACATGTTATTCTATAAATCATTATTTCAATGTGTTATAAGTTCACTGAGTTTATGTCTAATTAGCGGTTCAAATTTTCCGAAGTACATACTGGTATATCACGGTTTGTAGCAATCGTATACAGACATGACACCCAGTGCCATCTCCGTCACAGGCCTTCTACCAATCACATACTTCTCTAACCCTAACCCTTTCTCAAACTCGACAGTCTCTAACACCAGTATCAAACTCGTATAACACGTTGGTGTCTCTTGGTCAATGCAAACATGTCATTTGAATATTTCAGAATTAGTTTAAAAGAATGTGAAAGTCATAATCCCGATATACTAAATATTGCGGTTTACAACGACCAGATGATGAACGCAACACCACAGTATCGACTCACTTGTCCATTGGACAGGTGGCACTCTACACAGGAATTAGACTACATAAGTAACTTTAAGATAAAAACACAGATTGAATCTCCTTCTTTCCAATCAAACTAAGCAAAACCGATTTAGTTCAAACTGTGAACGCCCGCCTCGAATGTTACTAACGGAGGCTTAGCTCACAGGCGTTTGGCTCTATAGGCATTTTTTCTCGTTAAACTGTGTCAATTGTCAAACCAAACGCCTGTGCCTAGTTAGAATGCGAAGGACTGACACCAATACTATTGGCGGATGAGAGTTTAAAGTGCTGTCGGACGCCACCGAAAACGTATTGACCGACACCTCGAATATTCAGTGACAAACATCTCGAATACTTACTCAAGAACACCTCGAATACTTACTCACGAACACCTCGAATACTTACCCACAGATATCTCAAATACTTACGCACGGATACATCGAATACTTACTGTCCGGCATACTTACTGAGGGACGGTCCGAATATTTAGTGTCCCGAATACCTAATGAAGGACGCCCCAAATACTTACTGACGGACACCTCGAATACTTAAGGCGTTTCAATACTTACTGAAGGACGCCCAAACATAACTGTCCCAAATACTTATTGAAGGACGCCCCGATATTTACATTACTCCAATTCTTACAGTACGACCTACTGAATATATTGAAGGGCGTTCCAAAACTTACTGAAGGACGCCCCGATATGTACCATTACTGTCCGAATACTTACTGACGGACACCTCGAATACTTATTGAAGGGCGTTCAAATACTTACTGAAGGACGCCCCGATGGGTTACATTAACTGTCCCAAATACTTATTGAAGACGCATATGTCATAACGCCCAAATACTTATTGAAGACGCCCGATATTTACATTACTGTCCCGAATACTTACTGACGGACACCTCGAATACTTACTGAAGGACGCTCCAAATACTTACAGTAGGACGCCCCGATATTTACATTACTGTCCGAATACTTACTGACGGACACCTCGAATGCTTACTGAAGGACGCAAATACTTACTAAAGAACGCCCCGATATTTACATTACTGTCCGAATACTTACTGACACAATGGACGGTGCGTGTCTGATATATCCGTAACAAGTTGGTTCATCATTTCGAAGCTCACTACACCTTTTGTAACCTCTCTCAATTGTGTTCGTTTTCCGAAAATGTCTACTTATAATCTCAGAAGCAGAACTTCCGAACAAGTGGAATGGAAACCGTCTGCCGCATTGTAATACAGCAGAGCTTTCCTGGGAAATGTGCCGCAATATTAATAGATAGAGTATTTGTACGTGTCTTTTATGTCTAAGTCATATTAGGAGAAGGTTATTTTTCTCATAATAGCAGAAACGGCATACCGCTTCTCAACGGAATCGTGTTAGTACAGCACCACCAACAAAAGCTCGTGAGCGCGCGAGTCAGGGGTGATCAAACGCTGAGTAATTACCCACAAGTACGCGATGATTCTGAGCCAGGGCTACATGTATCACAAAGCCTAACTATATCAATGGTGCTGGCCAACACAGCAAACCCTAGTTACCGACGTCAAGAGCATGTATACACAGGTATTCCTCACCTATTCCTCACCAATTAATGATATCTATAAATAATACACACGGCGAAAAAAGATTTGCGTATCAAGAATAAACATAACTCTAAAAGTAATCTTTCTACTAACAGTGTGTTAAATGACAATGGCACGAATTAAAGTTTATCATTCAGCCAAGGTCATCTCCGTAACGACATAACGTGCAGGACAATTCTTTTCCGCTACTTATTTTAAGGGGAGGTAACTCAAAGGGAAATTTATATTATTGAAAGTTATCTGCACATGGACATAATTTGCAGCCGGGATATACATGTAAGTATGTGGACATTCCATAAAGTTACGTATAAGGACTTTCACTATTCGAAGACATTGTCATGTACAACAAGCATTGCACGTAGTGCCTGTAGCGTGGAGTCTATTGATGGTAATGGTATCTGATGAGAACTCCTGCGCCTGATTTGTCATTGAAAGTTACAGAAACCAAATCAAATACAGAATGATTCTATTTTTGTGTTTTACATAAAATCCTCGTAGCCGTGCAGAAATCGATATGACGGCCATACAGACAGGCTTGGTAGGCCTCTCTCGAGGTGTTTTATGTAGCAATGCTTTACAGTCATGTCGACATTACAGATTAACTCACCTGTTGACGATATTAACAAGAGGCCAAAACGACCTGTATCGCTTAGCTGGTTAATTAAGTAAGCAAGTCATGAATGAACTTTTAAATTTCATCTATTGACCACACAGGGACAAACCCCAATTATACAGTTTTGAATACCCAGTCCGTAAGGATACGTGGTATAATGTATTCATATTTCACTTGTAGCGATATGGTCAACAATACTTGTCTGTCTGGCGGTAGCCCTCAAACTATTTGCAGATGTTTTGAAGAATCCTAATCCGATTATACGTGTAAACAGATTTACTTACAGGTATGAAATATTTAGTATGTACATACAGGGATAATACGTGTAAACATACAGGGATACATATACAGATATAGGGATACACGCATACAGGTATAAAGGTATAAGCATACAGGGATGATACTTGTACGTGTATACATACAGGGATACATATACACATACAGGGATACTACGTGTAAACATACAGGTATACATGTACATATATAGGGATACAGGTATAAAGGTATAAACATACAGGATTGATAGATGTACATACATATACACTACAGGATTGATGAGACTTGAAGAATGATATATTTTTTACACATCAAACGACAACACAAAGAATACATAACATACAAGAGGCCCATGGGCCTTAACGGTCACATGACTTCGGATACAGAATGAAACAAAGACATATAAACACTATATATTGGCCCATCAGGCCCTTGAACTCAGTAAGTGATTTTATAAATTTGACTTTTTAATTATGAAATTTATTTGGTTCCGTCAAATCTGTGAATTCAGAAGATTTTTGAAATTTTAGCCAATTTGACCCCTTTTGGCCCCGTCCCTCTATCCCCGTAAGGTCAGCTAGGACCAATATTGATAAGACGTTATAATGCTTTCTCAGGCTAATAAATCTAACCCAGTTTGACTAATTTCCTGTGAAAAATAAGCAAATAAAGTTCATAAATGTGTTTTCCTATATTAACTAGAGTAAACTTGATCCCTCCCCAGGGAGAAACTTGAGACCCCAGGGTCATTTAATTCACAATTTTTTTAAATTTGTTTTTCGGAACGCTTCTCGAGTTTACCGACAAGCACAACATAACATAATTTGCATAATGTAGTCACGATATTTAAAGTCGAGAAGCGTTCCGAGAGAAAAATGAACATGGCGGTGACTGTTAAAGTAAGTGAGCTACACGATGTTTAAATGGAGTTTCTACAAAGTACGGGTCACGACACCTCCAAAGGAGATTGTGGATGAACTCATTTATGGATACTGTTTACCACCACAAGAGTAGATTTTGTGATTTTGGCTTGGTTTTTGAGGTGCCCATTAGAGCCGAGACGACATTTCGACCGGACAGGGAAATGTCTACCTAGCATATTTTTCGTAAATTTCCCGATTCATCAAGCCATAACTTCGTCAATACTTGGCCAATTTTGTTCATCAAGCACTCAATGGAAAGATAAATTATTTCTCTTTAAGGTAAGATATCCATCAATGTTGTATAGAACCCATTTATTAAAATAATCACGGTTTTAAAAAAATAGGTCCGTTTTTCTCGACCGCCGAGTTCATACCCTTGTATACTATTGGTTAAAATTTTTCGTGCCAGGTCCCTGTGTCTGTGAGTGGAGAAGAAGATTTTTTGATTTTTTTGGAAATTGCTTCCAATGTGGTTTTGGAGAAGTCGAAAATGTAAAAAGTTTATCGTCGTACGACGGACGACGTACGACGCACGACGACGGACAAAAGGCGATTAGAACAGGTCACCATGAGACTTCGTCTCAGGTGACCTAAAATATACAAAACAGTGGCGTAGGAAGATGAAACGTAATGGGGAGGGGGCAAAGGTCTTCAATATTTTGTAACTAACCCCCCCCCCCCCCCCCGCCGCACCTACAGGAGGAAATTAATTCAACTCCCAACCATATATGCTTTATGTACATTTTGATATATCATTAAATTTAATCCTTGTACACATTTATACACAGTGGGGTCGCTAAAAGGAAATTAACTAACACGCAAATTGGCCAAATTAGCGTGTGAGCGCCGAAGGCGCAAGATTTTGGTGTTTTAGGGGTCTCAGGTTGACCCCCGGGAAAAAATATAATTTAGAATGGCTGAGATGAGTTTTACAATATATTTTGATGATTTTGTGAGGGTCAGAAAGCGCGAGATTTTGGTGCTTGGGGGGTCTGAGGGTGACCCCGGAAAAAAAATATAATTTAGAATGGCTGAGATGAGTTTTACAAAGTATTTTGATGATTTTGCAAGGGCCAGAAAGCGCGAGATTTTGGTGTTTGGGGGGTCCGGGGCCTCCAGAAAGCGCGAGATCTTGGTGTTTGAGGGTCCGGGGGCCTCCCCCGGAAAAAAAATACGAATTAGAATGACTTAGATGAGTTTTACGATGCATTTTGATGAATTTGCAAGCTCCCAAAGCCGCGATAATTTGGTGTTAGGGGGTCCGGGGGTCCCCCCGGGAAAAAATACGAATTAGAATGACTTAGATGAGTTTTACGATGCATTTTGATGAATTTGCGAGCTCCCAAAGCCGCGATAATTTGGTGTTAGTGGGTGCGGGGGTCTTTCCCGGGAAAAAAATACGATTTAGAATGGCTGAGATGAGTTTTACGATGTATTTTAATGATTATAAAGCGTTCTTAACATGGTATTTTTCGATTTAAAGCTACCTGCATTTAGATATGATAATTGTGTCGTCATAATATTATGCAACCCTACTCGATCTGAATACACCGGCTTCACACCATCGGCACATTGTTGTGTAACATAAAAAAATGAATTAAATGTCTCGCTAAGACATAAACAGATTGATCTTTTAAGAGACATTTTTTAAATAGTACATAGAATCCCTTGATGGACATTTTTAGTCTAGTTCGTGTTTATTGAATTTTTACTATTTAAGGTTTGACATTATGTGCTTGAACGTTTTAGGAAATGCGCCGCGCAGCGGAAAATTTTCTAGAATGAAGTACGAAAAATGTGCAGGAGGACCCTTTTTTCTTTCAAATAAGCATTTTTAGAAAATTTCGGTCGGCGAAAATGGGGGGGGGGGGGGGGGGGGGGGCAAAAAAGACATGTTTGCCCCCCCCCCCCCCGCTTCCTACGCCCCTGCAAAAGTGTAATACTGGATATGAAAGATCATCGACAACAGATACATTTATAACATTTATGACGCCTGCCTAAAGATGTCGCTATATTTTTTTTAACTTTAATTGCTAAATTTGTTAACCTTTCCACAGAGGATGATATTGTAGGCTGAATTATATAATAACCAGTCTAATGGTACTACTGACATTTAGTTATCTATAGCAATGCGCATTCTAAGTCGCGTAAACTTTGCATGTGCACTCATAGCTGTCACACCCTGGGATACAGACAGACAAGAAATATCACACCCTGGGATACAGACACACGAGAACTATCACATCGTGGGATACAGACAAGAGTGATGGACGGGAACTGTCACACCCTGGAATATAGGACAGACGATATACATGTTTATCACATCCTTGGACACAGGACACCACGAGAACTATCCCACCGTGGGATACACGGTGGGATACAGCAGATGGGAAATGTCACACCCTGAGATACAGACACACGAGAATATCACACCTGGAAGATAGACAGACGATATCTACACCCTTGGACACAGACACACGAGAACCACACCCTTGGACACAGACAAATGAGAACTATCACGCCCTTGAATATAGACAGAAGATATACATGTATATCACATCCTTGGACACAGACACACGAGAACTATCCCACCGTGGGATACACGGTGGGATTCAGCAGATGGGAACTGTCACACCCTGAGATACAGACACACGAGAACTATCACACCCTGGAAGATAGACAGATGAGATCTATTACACCCTTGGACACAGACACACGAGAACTATCACACCCTTGGGCATCCTGGATATAGACACACAAGAACTATCACATCCTGGGATATAGACACACGAGAACAATCACACCCTGGGATATAGACACACGAGAACTATCACTCCCTTGGATATAGACACTCGAGAACTATCACACCTTGGGATACAGACAGACGAGAATTGTCACATCCTAGGTTACACACAGATGAGGACTGTCACATGCTGGGATACAGACACATGGGAACTGTCACATCCTAGGGTTCAGACAGATATACATGTACCTACATGTTATGGTGACCTAACACAGAATTGGTTTATTGTATTTTACTTCCAATTAACAGTTACGGTCATATGAGAATTATGTGGTTTCAGATGTTCAGGGAAATCAGAGAAATACCACATATCTACGTTAAGTACATATCAGCTAGTCATTGCAACACGTGGGATTGGAACTCGAAACCAAGAGATGAAGTTAGTCTGACAGACAAACTTACCTACAATGTACATGTATAGTAGGGTTTAGAATAATTATCATACTCTGGGACAACGTTTTAATGACGCCCTGTCTCCCCTATAGGGTACCAATATTATCCTCCAATCTCACGCCCTACAAAGGCATCTTTGGAGATAGCATAGGGGCCAGGTGTGTTGTAGGATGTAACACAGACACTGATACAAGAGGACACCCAACTGATGCTTCATGTTTAACGCCCTTTCGGTTAAGGAGAACAGTGATGGTATTGTGATATATATATTCCTATACTTGTTTTGTCATTTAGAACGCACGCAATATACCATGGAGGCAGCATCAAATGTAGTGTATAACCTGCCCATTTTCATTTTGTGATGCTACGGTTATCTCCCTTTAATACCTTACATTGAAGGATAACCTCTCTTTTTGTTATATCATGATCATACTAGTATATCCCACAGGGACCTGGCACGATACTATAATATATATATGTATACTGATGGTTAAAAATTTTCGTGCCAGGTCCCTGTGGTATATCCTCCATTTTGTGATACCAGAATGATCTCCCATTGGCGAAAACCGAATTACATCAAATTGTTAGCTACTTCATTGTACTATATTGCTGTTTTAGTCAGAAATAATACATTCAAAGTTTAAAACAATTGACATCCAACCAACGTTCGCCAAAATGGCATGCTCATAAAATGAACATATGTAATTTAATGTATTCTGTATAGATAAATCGTAGGTGTATAATGTTGTTTATCAGTTGTTTCTGAAGTGTAACCAAGTTTTCACTTGGCAATAGCGAGCGTTATTGTGATATAACGTAAAGCGATGCTCGTCCTTTGAGTGGGGGTCTTATGTAGGTACAGGGTATGATTGCTAATGGGATAATTAAAGCACGTGCATCGGAATGTGGTTTTTGTAGGTCTGGGTGCCTCACCAGTACGTCCGATAGAATGGGGCAATAACTACGCCACGGAGATAACGGTTTGTATCTCTCGTCCCAACCTACCACTGATGATAAACACCGATTTCCGGTGCAGAAGACAGTAGATACAGTGATATAGCACTATAAAAAGGGCATCAGTTCCACTATACAAGAAGACACAACATGAATATACTACAGTCTCCCAAAACACGCACCTCGCACAACATACACGCAGCACACCACATATACATGGGAGGCCGTCCTTACATGACCATAGCTGTTAATAGGACATTAATTAATCATACAAAAAAGATACAGTCTGCAGCTTACAGAACACCTTCAGATTGTTTAGTTTTTCTGTAAACTTTAGACGAGTAATATCCAGACAGTAAAAACCCGATTTGAATAATGAATACAACATATATATACTCAATTCATCGTTAAAGAATACAGTATATAGTGTCGTACCGCCAAGAAATAATTTCATTGATAACTTCCGGTCCTGAAGTAGACGCTGTCTATACCGGAAGTAGAACACTGTGTCACGAACAAAAACTAACTTTCCAAATGATAACGCATATGTCAAGGTATTATCTACATTTCTAGTGTACAGCATAACAGCCCGGTATAGCCCGTTTTGTGTTAGGATGACATTGGACAACACAATGACACACGGTCATGGCGTTCGTAATCAATGAATTGATCACTACAAATAATTTTATTGTGGTGTTACCATGGTTATTTGATAAGACACGTGTTGTACGGGAGAAAACTCTACACGCCTGAATGATTTAATGTGAAGGTACCATGTCGACTCGCTCCTTCTCCCTTTTCCCCACGACTATTCCAGATTACTCATTTACGCTGGCTTTATTGATAATGTTAACCATTGATTACCCGTCTGTTCCATTTCCTGCCATACAACACTTCTCGCAGTATTATAAAATCCGGAACGACACCCGGACCCCGTCCGAGAGGACACTTTCTTTCCAATGCATGGCCATGACAGGAGACGCTAGATTTTCGATATCCTTAAATGTGTAATTTAGTTATTTTGACAACATCCAGTTGTCTGCCACGATTTGAATGTGCCGTAGGCGGTGAAGGATCGGCACTGGGACAGGCTGGGGAAGCATGGAATTAATCGATACGGTGCCATTATTGAAACAGTAATCATATTTCTCCTTATAAGTCAATATTATGACAAGCGTCCATTTCTGGAAACACGACAGACAGTCGATTACGTGGTATAAACTATTATCAGCTCCATGTTAGGTCACCACACAGACATTGATATAATTAAAGCAGTCATACTCCCTCTTGACTCGATCCTAACTAACGTCGTACACCCATTTCCCTGGAAGTTAAGACCAAGTTTAACTCGAGTGGTAGCGGAGTCTAAAAAGTTGGGTTGAATGACAGTCGGATTTGTAGGATACGTCAACACAATCACATTGACGAATCTATAAGCAGTGATTTAATTTTTTATTTTTTTTTACTAATTAAACGCAATGAAGCTTTGCAATCTAGTTAAAATCGACAAGATTTGATTCTAATTAGACCGTGAAGATTTAGTACAAAATACATAATGTAGCAGTTCATGTAGCAAGTCATACTCCCTCTTGACTTGATCCTAACTAACGTCGTACACCCATTTCCCTGGAAGTTAAGACCAAGTTTAACTCGAGTGGTACGGAGTCTAAAAAGTTGGGTTGAATGACAGTCGGATTTGTAGGACACGTCAACACAATCACATTGACGAATCTATAAGCAGTGATTTATTTTTTTATTTTTTACTAATTAAACGCTTTGCAATCTAGTTAAAATCGACAAGATTTGATTCTAATTAGACCGTGAAGATTTAGTACAAAATACATAATGTAGCAGTTCACGGTTACTGATTTTACCTCAAAAAGCATATACTATACTAATATACCTATCCTGGTGCAGAACACAATGACATTGTCTCAGCTACACAACAGGTAAATATCGACTTAATTAATGATAATTTCCCAGTATTAAAATACAATATGTGATCATTTGGT
Source organism: Argopecten irradians (assembly GCF_041381155.1). Classification (NCBI taxonomy): domain Eukaryota; kingdom Metazoa; phylum Mollusca; class Bivalvia; order Pectinida; family Pectinidae; genus Argopecten; species Argopecten irradians. The sequence continues at coordinate 12,240,038 of NC_091139.1, read as the reverse complement.
GTGTATGTGAAAAGCAAACACAACGATATTATACAAATGTGTATCTATTGAATCTCGGTCATCCGATTCTGTACGATATGAAATAAACTCGAAATTTGGACTAGTTAATTTAAAAGTTCCGGTTCTCAATGTATAAATGGTAATATCCTATGTCAGGAAAGGCTTATGATCTGTCATTACAGAATCAATCTGCTTGTGATCAGAGGCAGTAAGACGAACCCTTGTCCTCGGAGACCTTTGGAGACAAAGGATATGAATACACGATTCCACTTATTGCTCTTTCCTCCACATATATAAATTGTCTCCGTGTGTAAGTGTTTTATAAATTCCTAGATCTAGGCCAGTCACCAGTTCTACTATTTTAGCTTTGTTTCCGAGCTGGCGTCTCGACCTTATCACAATACAACTCTCTTACATTAATCTGTGGTAGAACTCGTGCATAGCAAATCTCCTGTAAGGCGTACACAACCTTTACCGTCACAGGCTATTTTTGTTGATAACATTTTTTTTTTTAAAAGTTAACCATACTCTAGAATTAAATCAGGTTTACTGTGATATCGATCCGTATTGCGTGTTCACCATTATAGGGTACTGTTCAACAACGAGTGAGTGTGATTATCTCTTAGGCTAGTGTAACGCTAACTACGTACACACATATATTTTAGTGTAACGCTAACCACACACACATTATTAGCATTAAGTGTAACGCTAACTACATACATACACATATTAAGTATAGCTAACTACACACACATTATGTAGTGTAACGCTAACTACACACACATTATGTAGTGTAACGCTAACTACACACACATTATGTAGTGTAACGCTAACTACACACATACACATTTAGTGTAACGCCAACTACACACACATAATTAAGTGTAACGCTAACTACACACACATTATGTAGTGTAACGCTAACTACACACACATTATGTAGTGTAACGCTAACTACACACACATTATGTAGTGTAACGCTAACTACACACACATTAAAAGTGTAACGCTAACTACACACACATTATAAGTGTAACGCGAACTACACACACATTATGTGGTGTAACGCTAACTACACACACATTATGTAGTGTAACTCTAACTACTACACACACATTATGTAGTGTAACGCTAACTACACACACATTATGTAGTGTAACGCTAACTACACATACATTATGCAGTGTAACGCTAACTACATTATGCAGTGTAACGCTAACTACACACACATTATGTAGTGTAACGCTAACTACACACACATTATGTAGTGTAACGCTAACTACACACACATTATGTAGTGTAACGCTAACTACACACACATTATGTAGTGTAACGCTAACTACACACACATTATAAGTGTAACGCGAACTACACACACATATTTCCTGACAGATGTGTTACAAAGGAATGTGGCCCTAGCCGCTGCCAAGTATTACAGTTATTTTTGTAAGTTCAAACACGATGTTAAAGGTTTTAGAAGTGTTATGATGCTGTGACTCCATACATCTTTGGGTTCTTTTCAATCATTAACCCTGCTAGTCTCAGACCAGCATATAACCAACATTTCACCTGAAAGCTGTATCATTTCATATTTTACACGTATCGAGAGCATAGCATACCAATTAAATATTATGACGGAGCCTAGTTTGGCACCGAGGTCCGCCCAAACAAGTCTTAAGAACACAAAGTTCATGCCAATAGTTAAGCACTGAGTTTGTTATCATCGATATGCCAGCATACAGAAATGTCTTATCAACCCAGTATGAGTTTCCTCTGACCCTAACACCCAAGTCTAGCAATCGTTTTAACCGTTGGCATCGTGTAACGATTCAGGAATAAACTTTTCTGTTGTAAATAACAACCGACCGACCTGGAGAGGCGATACATGTAGGCTAGATATACTGGCGTGATTTGTTTAACTTACGCAGCGAGGAATTAACATTTACAGTGTATACCCCTGTAAACATATCCATAGGACCCCCACTCGTTCACATCTTCTGATTATCTTCTGAACTGGTCCGTGGATTTAATATTCAGCCCAGCAAGTTGATGATTACATCTATTTACATAAAATATACCCATATATAAATATAAATAAATTCGATAGATACAACCTTAATATAACAAGCCAGAACAGGAAAAGGGAGGTACTAATGTTTATAGAAGTAGATTGAGAGCGGTGAGATTTTTGACAGATAAATGCATTCGTACCCGAGGCTAGTAAGTCACTTCCGGGTAGCACATGCATGGCTGTAATGTTTAGAGTCGCTTTACACAGTGCTGACCCATTAGTACTTAGGTAGTGATATAGTACTATGGCTGTAGCACTAATAAGGGGAGATGACACGAAACCATCGAGTCTAGAATGGGAGACGACACGGAATCCTCGGGTACAGAAAGGGAGATGACACGGAATCCTCGGTACAGGACACGGAATCCTCGGTACAGGAAGGGAGATGACACGAAATTATTGGGTCTACAAAGGGAGATGACACGAAATCATCGAGTCTGGAATGGGAGACGACACAAAATCTTCGGATATAGAAAATAAAATGAGACGAAATTATCGGGTCTACAAAGGGAGATGACACGAAATCAACGGGTCTACAAAGGGAGACGAAACGAAATCATCGGGTCTACAACGGGAGACGACACGAAATCATCGGGTCTATAAAGGGAGTTGACACGAAATCATTGGGTCAACAATGGGCGATATCAGGAAATCATCGGGTCTACAAAGGGAGACGACAGGATCATCGGGTCAACAAAGGGAGATGACACGAAATCATGGTCTACAAAGGGAAACGACACGAAATCATCGGGTATAGAAAGGGAGACGACACGAAATCATCGGGTATAGAAAGGGAGACGACACAAAATCATAGGGTCTACAAAGGAAGATGGCACGAAATCATCGGGTCTACAAAGGAAGATGGCACGAGATCATCGGGACGACACGAAATCGTCGGATCTACAATGGGAGCCGACACGAAATCGTGTAAACCACTTGATGGCAGCGGGATAATGCCAATATACGATCTCCATGACCACAAACTAATTCAGAACAGAGCTTCTGGTATATATATACACCATGGGATTCCAGAATCTACGTACTTACATATCCTTACGATTCCCTGGAGTTTTTTTTTAACCGAAGTACGTATGATGTTCTAAATATAACCCGTCTATAAAGATGTCCCCGGGCTTTACCAATACATCTGGGGTTTACCTAAACGTACATAAGATATTCTATACATCTTATATTGATATTCCCTGCTTTTCCTTGAATAACTAAAACGCCCATTCCCCGTTGCACGTGCATGGTCACACGTGTGTAGCTACAGATGCTGGGTGAGAGGCCATCTCCAAGCCAATCAATGTTGGTAATTACCTCTAAGGGCTACTAACACTGACTATAACTTAATATAAATCCTGTATTAGAAGGGCTTGGCGGCCATTACTGAAGGATTCCCCCAAATCTCCGCGGGCAACAGCAGTAGCTGATTACACACACGTGTGCGTATGTCGGAGGATTGTGTAGAGCGGATCACCACGCCCTGTTTACTCTCGATACGCACCACACATATACACATTTACCTGCTGGAAATAGAACGATTGTCAGTGACTAGAACCAATCGATTATACAGCCACGTGAACACAAAAATAAACATGTCTTACCCTCCCGGCTCCTGCTCCTCCATGTTAATTATTACAAGAACATGCAATAATGGATTCTGTCACGAATCGCTCAACACATGGATCGCTCCTTGTTTCTATAACAACACACACAATTTATGATAATCTTTGGTCGATGTCAACACGTTGGTATGGTCTCCTGTCTATGAAACACTGCAGTCCCTCGATAGATGGTGTCTCCCTCCGCCGAGTCACACACACTGGCAACAGTTGGTCCAGAGGCTGACTGGACCAAATCCCGCCACAATAAATTCTCACAATCCACAGTCACACAACTGTTTGTGAAACACAGACTGACCCCCGTTTATGTGTGGAGATAAACACGCGATACTAATACACTGCGAATCCTCTACTTATCACATGCGTAACTCCAAACACAGATAATGAATTCAAAGTCACACATCTGGAGGCGGGAATAAGGGATGCCTTAGGTCACATGATTCGCGCCTTTACTTAGCGTAGTGCTATAGGGGTATATCCGAGTGGCCTGCCGGAATTCCGAGCTAATTGATAAGGATGCTGCTTCCGCGTCCCACAGTGAGCCGACCTGGTTTGACTGGCAGTAGGGCTTCAGTCAATGGGACTATCGATCTCTGTTACGTGGGAGCCTTCTATAGTCATAAGTAATTAATTACCTAAACTAGGAACATTTCACGTCTTCAACCTATACGTACCATACACAGTGTACTTTACGGGGTACATCCACAGAATATCTCCTGATAATCCGAGTTTGATGTAAATCCCTGTAACTTTACTTGAGTCATTCATCAAATATTTGGACTGTGCTTTGTACTGACTTGGAGATGTGGTGACCCGAGGCGCTCTCCTTTAGATAGCAGACATTAATATCATCGGCCGCTTGTTGAATCATCAACATCACATAAATGTCATCAGAATTTATCGAACACAAAACACAGGTACAAACTAGCTACACGTGTCGAATGGACAAAGGAGCGATTGTCGCCAGAACAATAAAAATGTTACACTAATACAATCGATGATAAATTGATAACACCTGAATCAAAGCAATAATTCTGATGCTGAATGTGTCGACAGAAGGTTCATGACTCATTTGGTCAACAGCCAACATACGCAAATCTGCTCTCAAAACTTATCACAGGTATGGCAATTATGCTCATTTTGTACATATACCTTAAATACGTAACGCAAAAATTATAAAGAATAAAAATATATTGTATGAATGATTTAGATACAGATATTAAATACATTGTCATGTTACGGATCACATGTAAACTGCAATGTCATGTGACGGTTTACAGGTAAACAATAATGTTGTGTGACGGTATACAGGTAAACTATAATGTAATGTGACGATATACAGGTAAACTACAACGTCAAGTGACGGAATACAGATAAACTACAATGTCAAGTGACGATTTACACGTAAACTATAATGTCATGTGACGGTATACAGGTAAACTACAATGTCAAGTGACGATTTACACGTAAACTATAATGTCATGTGACGGTATACAGGTAAACTATAATGTCAAGTGACGGTATACAGGTAAACTATAATGTCAAGTGACGGAATACAGGTAAACTACAATGTCATGTGACGGTATACAGGTAAACTACAATGTCATGTGACGGAATACAGGTAAACTACAATGTCATGTGACGAGATACAGGTAAACTACACTATCATGTGACGGAATACAGGTAAACTACAATGTCATGTGACGAGATACAGGTAAACTACACTATTATGTGAGGAGATACAGGTAAACTGCATTGTCATGTGACGGAATACAGATAAACTATAATGTCATGTGACGGGATACAGGTAATTTACAATGTCATGTGAGGGGATACAGGTAAACTACAATGTCATGTGACGGTATACAGGTAAACTATAATGTCATGTGACGGGATACAGGTAATTTACAATGTCATGTGAGGGGATACAGGTAAACTATAATGTCAAGTGACGGTATACAGGTAAACTATAATGTCAAGTGACGGTATACTGGTAAACTATAATGTCAAGTGTTGGGATACAGGAAAACTACAATGTCAAGTGTTGGGATACAGGAAAACTACAATGTCAAATGACGATATACAGGTAAACTACAATGTAATGTGACATGACACAGGTAAACTACAATGTCAAAGGATGGTATACAGGTAAACTACAATGTCATGTGACGAGATACAGGTAAAATACAATGTCATGTGACGAGATACAGGTAAACTACAATGTCATGTGACGGTATACAGGTAAACTACAATGTAATGTGACGGGATAGAGGTAAACAATAATGTCATGTAACGGATTACAGGTGAACTACAATGTCATGTGACGGTTACAGGTAAACTACTATGTCAAGTGACGGTATACAGGTAAACTACAATGTCATGTGACGGAATACAGGTAAACTACGATGGCAAGTAACGGAATACAGGTTAACTACAATGTCATGTGACGGGATACAGGTAAACTACAATGTCAAGTGACGTTATACAGGTTAACTACAATGGCAAGTAACGGAATACAGGTTAACTACAATGTCATGTGACGGGATACAGGTAAACTACAATGTCATGTTCCTGCAACGGAATACAGGTAAACTACAATGTCAAGTAACGGAATACAGGTAAACTACAATGTCACGTGACGGAATACAGGTAAACTACAATGTCATGTGACGGGATACAGGTAAATTACAATGTCGAGTGACGATATACAGGTAAACTACAATGTCAAGTAACGGAATACAGGTAAAATACAATGTCATGTGACGGAATATACAGGTAAACTACAATGTCATGTTCCTGCAACGGAATACAGGTAAACTACAATGTCAAGTAACGGAATACAGGTAAACTACAATGTCATGTGACGGTAGGATACAGGTAAACTACAATGTCATGTGACGGAATACAGGTAACTACAATGTCATGTTCACGTACGGAATACAGGTAAACTACAATGTCATGTGACGGGAATACAGGTAACTACAAATGTCATGTTCACGGAATACAGTAAACTACAATGTCATGTGACGGAATACAGGTAAACTACAATGTCATGTGACGGAATACAGGTAAACTACAATGTCATGTGACGGAATACAGGTAAACTACAATGTCATGTTCATGTAACGGAATACAGGTAAACTACAATGTCATGTGACGGAATACAGGTAAACTACAATGTCATGTGACGGGATACAGGTAAACTACTATGTCAAGTGACGATATACAGGTAAACTACAATGTCATGTGACGGAATACAGGTAAACTACAATGTCATGTGACGGAATACAGGTAAACTACAATGTCATGTCATGTGACGGATATACAGGTAAACTACAATGTCATGTGACGGAATACAGGTAAACTACAATGTCATGTGACGGAATACAGGTAAACTACAATGTCATGTGACGGAATACAGGTAAACTACAATGTCATGTGACGGGATACAGGTAAACTACAATGTCATGTGACGGAATACAGGTAAACTACTATGTCATGTGACGATATACAGGTAAACTACAATGTCATGTGACGATATACAGGTAAACTACAATGTCATGTGACGATACAGGTAAACTACAATGTCATGTGACGGAATACAGGTAAACTACAATGTCATGTGACGTGATACAGGTAAACTACTATGTCACGTGACGATATACAGGTAAACTACAATGTCATGTGACGATATACAGGTAAACTATAATGTCATGTGACGGAATACAGGTAAACTATAATGTCATGTGACGTGATACAGGTAAACTACTATGTCACGTGACGATATACAGGTAAACTACAATGTCATGTGACGATATACAGGTAAACTACAATGTCATGTGACGGATACAGGTAAACTACATGTCATGTACGGATATACAGGTAAACTACAATGTCATGTGACGGTATACAGGTAAACTACTATGTCATGTGACGGAATACAGGTAAACTACTATGTCAAGTGACGATATACAGGTAAACTACTATGTCATGTGACGATATACAGGTAAACTACAATGTCATGTGACGGAATACAGGTAAACTACAATGTCATGTGACGGAATACAGGTAAACTACAATGTCATGTGACGGTATACAGGTAAACTACAATGTCATGTGACGGTATACAGGTAAACTACTATGTCAAGTGACGATATACAGGTAAACTACAATGTCATGTGACGATATACAGGTAAACTACAATGTCATGTGACGGAATACAGGTAAACTACAATGTCATGTGACGGTATACAGGTAAACTACAATGTCATGTGACGGTATACAGGTAAACTACAATGTCATGTGACGGTATACAGGTAAACTACAATGTCATGTGACGGAATACAGGTAAACTACAATGTCAAGTGACGATATACAGGTAAACTACAATGTCATGTGACGATATACAGGTAAACTACAATGTCATGTACGATATACAGGTAAACTACAATGTCAAGTAACAATATATAGGTAAAATACAATGTCATGTGACGGTATACAGGTAAACTACTATGTCATGTGACGGGATACAGGTAAACTACTATGTCAAGTGACGATATACAGGTAAACTACAATGTCATGTAACGATATACAGGTAAACTACAATGTCAAGTAACGATATATAGGTAAAATACAATGTCAAGTAACGATATATATAGGTAAACTACAATGTCATGTAACGATATACAGGTAAACTACTATGTCAAGTAACGATATACAGGTAAACTACAATGTCAAGTAACGATATACAGGTAAACTACTATGTCAAGTGACGATATACAGGTAAACTACAATGTCATGTGACGGAATACAGGTAAACTACAATGTCAAGTAACGGAATACAGGTAAACTACAATGTCATGTGACGGGATACAGGTAAACTACAATGTCAAGTGACGGAATACAGGTAAACTACAATGTCATGTGACGGAATACAGGTAAACTACAATGTCATGTGACGGGATACAGGTAAACTACAATGTCATGTGACGATATACAGGTAAACTACAATGTCATGTGACGGAATACAGGTAAACTACAATGTCAAGTAACGGAATACAGGTAAACTACAATGTCACGTGACGGATATACAGGTAAACTACAATGTCATGTGACGGGATACAGGTAAACTACAATGTCAAGTGACGGATACAGGTAAACTACAATGTCAAGTGACGGAATACAGGTAAACTACAATGTCATGTGACGGAATACAGGTAAAACTAAACAAATGTCATGTGACGGATACAGGTAAACTACAATGTCATGTGACGGATACAGGTAAACTACAATGTCATGTGACGGAATACAGGTAAACTACAATGTCATGTGACGGAATACAGGTAACTACAATGTCATGTTCATGTGACGGAATACAGGTAAACTACAATGTCATATGTCGGAATACAGGTAAACTATAATGTCATGTGACGGTATGCAGTTAAACTACAATGTCATGTTCAGAACTACAATGTTGTAACGGAATACAGGTAAACTACAATGTCAAGTACGGAATTCAAGTAAACTACAATGTCATGTGACGGAATACAGGTAAACTACAATGTCATGTGACGGGATACAGGTAAACTACTATGTGAAGTGACGATATACAGGTAAATCTACAATGTCATGTGACGGGATACAGGTAAACTACTATGTCATGTGACGGAATACAGGTAAACTACAATGTCATGTGACGGAATACAGGTAACTACTATGTCATGTGACGTGATACAGGTAAACTACAATGTCAGAGGATACAGTAACTACAATGTCAATGTGACGATATACAGGTAAACTACAATGTCATGTGACGGATATACAGGTAAACTACAATGTCATGTGACGAATACAGGTAAACTACAATGTCATGTGACGGAATGAAACTATAGGTAAAATACTAACTATGTCATGTGACGAATACAGGTAACTACAATGTCATGTGACGGATATACAGGTAAACTACAATGTCATGTGACGATATACAGGTAAACTACAATGTCATGTGACGGATACAGGTAAACTACTATGTCATGTGACGGGATACAGGTAAACTACTATGTCAAGTGACGGAATACAGGTAAACTACTATGTCATGTGACGGGAATACAGGTAAACTACATATGTCATGTGACGGAATACAGGTAAATACAGGTAACTACAATGTCATGTGACGGAATACAGGTAAACTACTACTGTCATGTGACGTGTACAGGTAAACTACTATGTCATGTGACGATATACAGGTAAACTACAATGTCATGTGACGATATACAGGTAAACTACAATGTCATGTGACGGAATACAGGTAAACTATAATGTCATGTGACGGTATACAGGTAACTACAATGTCATGTGACGGTATACAGGTAAACTACTATGAGTGACAATACAGGTAACTGTGTGACGGATATACAGGTAAACTACAATGTCATGTGACGGAATACAGGTTAAACTACAATGTCATGTGACGGAATACAGGTAAACTACAATGTCATGTGACGGTATACAGGTTAACTACAATGTCATGTGACGGTATACAGGTTAACTACAATGTCATGTGACGGTATACAGGTAAACTACTATGTCATGTGACGGGATACAGGTAAACTACTATGTCAAGTGACGATATACAGGTAAACTACAATGTCATGTAACGATATACAGGTAAACTACAATGTCATGTGAAATACAGGTAAACTACTAATGTCATGTGACGATATACAGGTAAAACACAATGTCATGTGACGGTATACAGGTAAACTACTATGTCATGTGACGGGATACAGGTAAACTACAATGTCAAGTGACGATATACAATGTCATGTGACGGTAACAGGTAAACTACAATGTCATGTGACGGTATACAGGTAAACTACTATGTCATGTGACGGATACAGGTAAATACAATGTCAAGTACGATATACAGGTAAACTACATGTCATGTAACGATATACAGGTAAACTACAATGTCATGTAACGTATACAGGTAAACTACATGTCATGTAACGATATACAGGTAAACTACTATGTCAAGTAACGATATACAGGTAAACTACAATGTCAAGTAACGATATACAGGTAAACTACAATGTCAAGTGACGATATACAGGTAAACTACAATGTCATGTGACGGGATACAGGTAAACTACAATGTCATGTGACGGGATACAGGTAAACTACTATGTCAAGTGACGATATACAGGTAAACTACAATGTCATGTGACGATATACAGGTAAACTACAATGTCATGTGACGGAATACAGGTAAACTACAATGTCATGTGACGGGATACAGGTAAACTACTATGTCAAGTGACGGTATACAGGTAAACTACAATGTCATGTGACGGAATACAGGTAAACTACAATGTCATGTGACGGAATACAGGTAAACTACAATGTCATGTGACGGGATACAGGTAAACTACAATGTCATGTGACGGCATACAGGTAAACTACAATGTCAAGTGTCGGATACAGGTAAACTACAATGGTCAACTACAGGTAAACAAATGTCATGTGACGGATATACAGGTAAACTACAATGTCATGTGGACGGAATACAGGTAAACTACAATGTCATGTGACGGAATACAGGTAAACTACAATGTCATGTGACGGGATACAGGTAAACTACAATGTCAAGTGACGATATACAGGTAAACTACAATGTCATGTGACGGGATACAGGTAAACTACAATGTCATGTGACGGAATACAGGTAAACTACAATGTCATGTGACGGTATACAGGTAAACTACAATGTCATGTTCATGTAACGGAATACAGGTAAACTACAATGTCATGTGACGGAATACAGGTAAACTACAATGTCATGTGACGGTATACAGGTAAACTACAATGTCATGTGACAATATACAGTAAACTACAATGTCATGTGACGGGATACAGGTAAACTACAATGTCATGTGACGGAATACAGGTAAACTACAATGTCATGTGACGGAATACAGGTAAACTACAATGTCATGTGACGGAATACAGGTAAACTACAATGTCATGTGACGGAATACAGGTAAACTACAATGTCATGTGACGGGATACAGGTAAACTACAATGTAATGTGACGGAATACAGGTAAATTACAATGTCATGTGACGATATACAGGTAAACTACAATGTCATGTGACGGTTTACAGGTATAGTACATCGTTAAGTGACGGGATACAAGTAAACTACAATGTCATGTGACGGTTTAAAGGTAAACTACAATGTCATGTGACGGTTTAAAGGTAAACTACAATGTCATGTGACGGGATACAGGTAAACTACAATGTCATGTGACGGTTTAAAGGTAAACTACAATGACATGTGACGGTATACAGATAAACTACGATGTCATATGACGATATACAGGTAAACTACAATGTCATGTGACGATATACAGGTAAACTACAATGTCATGTGACGGTATACAGGTAAGCTACATCGTCAAGTGACGGGATATATATATGGGAAATACAATAACGAGAGAGTAGTAATTCAGTGCCTGTTGTCGGAATAGAGATAAAGTACTATAAGGTGACGAGATTCAAGTATTATGTGCCTGCCGGTAAAATTAGTTTAAATATTGTGTACATTGAAGTAAATGTATGCACGGAACAAATCTTACATGTTATAAATTAATGTTAATATGGAATGTTGTATATTATCATTATGAGAACAGCGTGGATTCTCCAGACATTCAAATCGATAATAACTTTAATGTACAGGCTTTAAACGTACATCATATATGATTAATGGCCCGTTTTGTACATATTCAAAGCATGCGTTTTATGTAGTTTGTATATATATATATACATCAGTTAAGTAAAATCTAATTTTGTTCAGCTTCACTTTCTGTTTCTTTTTTTTACCTTCAAAGCAAAACGAAATGCCTTCTTATATGTATACAAGTTATATCTATCTTCATGCAAGGAGAGGCGCATGGCTGACTGATATGAAACGAGGCGATTGAAATTTCCTCTTTTGGGAGGTCGACAGGTCAAGGAAAGACTCGGCTTAGTGTGTCTGTGATCTCTGATTTATAAAGTCTAATCCGCTGGTCTGAAACCGAGCTTTAATAAGAAATAGGGTATATAATTACAACATCACGTTCAATCTGCCGCCACGAGTAGCACGTGACTTCCGGTGAGGGAATGTAGATGTGTTTTGTATCTATATAGCGGACACTAACCCGACCTGACGTTACAAAGACTATCTCCACAACAAATTTGATTTTCTGACTGGGTGACTGCAGTCGATTGCATGGCCATGCCATTGTAGCTATTTGATAATAAAACATATTGGGAATAGTCTAGGCACATCGCTACTTAATGGTGCGCTCTATAGCGTCCTTATCACAAGTTTGTGCATGATTGTGCACGATCGTAGCACGTGCCGAAGGTTATGTGCACATCAATGAAATTAGTTCTGTTTGGTATCTGGAACGGTTACTATGGTTTCTATAGAGATAACGAATACAGTAGGATTACAGCGGATGTCCTTGTCAAGACTTTGACAATACATCATGATCAACGGGTAGTGCCATTTAAGGACGTGCTAGGATAAGGGCATAGAAAAAAGACGGAATTCCCGGAGAAAAATCACCGACCTGTATTCATTACCTGTCATTGGTCCTGGTTTCGCGACCTATAAATGTGTAGGGATTGTGGTAATTATATCGGGACATATTTATCTACTCGCGATCGGTTATCGTGATCTCAGTGACAGTCCTGTTGATATATAAACTATCCTGTATAGGAGTAATGTATCTCAGGCTCACACCCCACGTACAATTAAAACTCACACCTCATGTACAAGCTCCCAACCCCATGTACAAGTTCACACCCCATGTACAAGTTCACACCTCATGTACAAGTTCACACCTCATGTACAAACTCCCAACCCCATGTACAAGTTCACACCTCATGTACAAACTCCCAACCCCATGTACAAGTTCACACCTCATGTACAAGCTCCCAACCCCATGTACAAGTTCACACCTCATGTAAAAGCCCCCAACCCCATGTACAAGTTCACACCTCACGTACAAACTCCGAACCCCATGTACAAGTTCACACCTCATGTACAAGCTCCCAACCCCATGTACAAGTTCACACCTCATGTACAAGCTCCCAACCCCATGTACAAGTTCACACCTCATGTACAAACTCCCAACCCCATGTACAAGTTCACACCTCATGTACAAGCTCCCAACCCCATGTACAAGTTCACACCTCATGTACAAACTCCCAACCCCATGTACAAGTTCACACTTCATGTACAAGCTCCCAACGCCATGTACAAGCTCCCAACCCCATGTACAAGTTCACACCTCATGTACAAACTCCCAACCCCATGTACAAGTTCACACCTCATGTACAAGCTCCCAACCCCATGTACAAGTTCACACCTCATGTACAAACTCCCAACCCCATGTACAAGTTCACACCTCATGTACAAACTCCCAACCCCATGTACAAGCTCCCAACCCCATGTACAAGTTCACACCTCATGTACAAACTCCCAACCCCATGTACAAGCTCACACCTCATGTACAAGCTCCCAACCCCATGTACAAGTTCACACCTCACGTACAAACTCCCAACCCCATGTACAAGTTCACATCTCATGTACAAGCTCCCATCCCCATGTACAAGTTCACACCTCATGTACAAACTCCCAACCCCATGTACAAGTTCACACCTCATGTACAAGCTCCCAACCCCATGTACAAGCTCCCAACCCCATGTACAAGTTCACACCTCACGTACAAACTCCCAACCCCATGTACAAGTTCACATCTCATGTACAAGCTCCCATCCCCATGTACAAGTTCACACCTCATGTACAAACTCCCAACCCCATGTACAAGTTCATACCTCATGTACAAACTCCCAACCCCATGTACAAGTTCACACCTCATGTACAAACTGACATCACATTCTTATTTACATATACATTGTAGCAATAGAAAAATAAAAAAACACTCAACGATTTTTAGTTTTAATTTTGATCAATTATTACCATTTACATCTGCGGTTTTTCAATATGATGCAACAAACGAGTTCTGGAGGGACGTAAGGGTTGTCTCCCTTAGATTTGGCTAAACATTGCATTGTTAACTGATGGGCATGATACTATATCGGATTAAATATAATATTTATAACTTTTTTTATATTTCCCAATCAGATAAAGCCGTAGATTAATTATGGTATGTCCTTTTTTCTGGTCATAAACTCAGTTACATGTACATTGTATACGAACTTGAATTCTCAATAATTATTTTCAAATACTCCAGGTATCCTAATTCTATTTCATGTTAGACAAGGACAACAAATTGGGATCCCAACGAAATGAAATGGTGAGAAATGAAATTCGTATGAGATGTAATTCATTTCACTTAAATAACAAGATTGCGTCGTACGTGGCCATTCTATTGATGTTTGAATTATAGCCTGGCCCTGGATTAAAATCTGACCTTGGATTATAACCTGACCCTGGATCATAACCTGACCTTGGATCATAACCTGACTCTGGATTAATTATAACCTGACCCTGGATTATAACCAGACCCTGGATTATAACCTGACTCTGGATTAAAACCTGACCCTGGAATATAACCAGACCATGGATTATAACCAGACCCTGGATTATAACCTGACCCTGGTTTATAACCTGACTCTGGAATAATTATAATCTGACCCTGGAATATAACCTAACTCTGGATTATAACCTGACCCTGGATTATAACCAAACCCTGGATTATAACCTGACTCTGGATTAGTCATAACCTTAACCTGGATTATAACCAGACCCTGGATTATAACCTGACTCTGGAATAATTAAAATCTGACCCTGGAATAAACTTGACCCTGGATTACAACCTGACCCTGGACTATAATCTGACCCTGGAATATAACCAGACCCTGGAATATAACCAGACCCTGGATTATAACCTGACCCTGGATTATAAACTGGCCCTGCATGAATTATAACCTGATCCAATATGTTGTTTTTATCTGACATATTTACTCTCCATTGATGATTTGCTGAAATGATCATTACAATGTAATTAAAATGGACAGTTTGCTAATTGGGCCCCACCTCTGAAGTAAGACCTTTTGGTACATGCACTGCAAATGTACAAGAGCATTCAGTTTATAAACAAATAAAAATAATAAGTTAAAATCAACTTATTGCAAATTTATTTTAATTCCTTCCTTAAACAGTTTTATGCATATTAAAGGCCCACTACCTTTCCGGAGCAAAATATTAAGATTTCTTAAAAACATTAATTACCTCAGAAAATATATACCGATGGCCTAAGATGAGGTTACAACACCAAACATGCAAAATTTCCTGCGTAATATATGATAACAATGGGGAGTCATTTCGCTGTTTTACCGTCTGCCACAATGATAGTCAACTACCGCGCGGTATTTAGGACGACGGGGAAAACATAAGACGACCCGCGTTATGAAAATTAACATTTTATTTATTTTAATTAAATTGTTTAGGAGGTGATAATAAGTGTAGTATTAACGTTAAGTTAATAACTTTTGCCACTCGACAAAATTATTAATCTCGTTTTACATTCCCATTTTAAAAATCAAAAACCGTTTCGGAAAGGTAGTGGGCCTTTAATGCTATTATGTGCAATTTCTCAAAATTAAATACGAAATAGTTAGAGAGAGTTGCCTCCCTTCATCCATACTATTGCTCCCAAACACTTGATGTTTTCCCATTCTTTTCGCATGGAAAAGAAAAATAATCGAAATGAAAGAAAAATAAATGTATCATGCAGAAAGTAATAGACACTACAGTGGTTGTACTATATAAACACATCATGCATCAGCATTGATAGTGAAAGGTTGTCAGGAAAGGACCAAGCATGCGACTAGATGCTATTTACCACGTGTCTTACCTGGCTGATCGTTTGATTGGCCAGGGTCCCGGGGGTATGCTGTCTAAGATTATCACCTCGGAATAGGTGGTGGGGCTGGGCTGCCGTTGGCTGCCCGAGATCTCGTTCGGAAGGTCCGAGATTTCATTATCACAGAAACTCACTTTGTCGCTCTTCGTCTTAGGTGACGTTCGATCGCTGATAACAAAATGCAAGGGGAAAAGTATGAATGGAAACACAAAAATCAGGGAAAACACAGCAAAGAAACATTTCTCCAACAAAACAAAACACTTCTCCAACAAGACTATCCAGCTTACATCATGTACGGCTCCTCAATGTCAGCCATATACAGCTCGTCTGGTAATTCCCTGGACAGAATACATATACATGTAGTGCAATTGTTTACAAGTAAAATGTAAGCTATTGACATGTATTTGTAAAAATGTTATGGAAAGTTACACGAGATTAGACCAGATAAGATTTATTATCAAATGTTAATGAAAATATCCTTTTATTGTGAACAGAAACATAGTGCGGCCTGCTCGATTCGTAGGCGTCAACCGGCGAACCGCCCCAATTGATTTGAAGAAATATGCACCGGTAGCGCAAGTGGCGCTCACTCGATGTATCAAATGATTTTCATTCATCGAAACTTTCCCTAATCAAAATACATCTGATATACCTTAAGTATGCAATCGTCACCCATCATATGCTTTTTCTTTTGACAAGGATTCGAAAATATTTCAAAATTTTAATCTGAACGAAATTACACAACGTATCCATTACCTGTTAGTCGTATGACACAACGTATCCATTACCTGTTAGTCGTATGCGTGAACGAATCGAGCGAGACCACTATCATTATCGTCTTTTATAATCATTATCTACGTTCATGAAAACACCAAAAGTAAACAACAACACAGACAAACATAAACACCAAAACGACACGAACATTTGGAATCACCGTCTGGGTATACGTTCTGGCAATTATTTAAACAGTAAGTTAACATGAAACTCGACAAAATTAACTAGAATGTCTAATAACATCTGCATGTTCACCATGCATCAACTTAATAAACCAAGAATACTACCGCTAAAAAAATTGTACATACACAACATTAAAATTATAGAGAGGTTTGATTGTGTGAGTAGGGGGTGTGTGTAGGATTAGGAGGGAGATGCTGATGTGTAGGATTAGGAGGGAGATATAGGTGTGTAGGATTAGGAGGGAGATGTAGGTGTGTGTAGGATTAGGAGGGAGATGTAGGTGTGTGTAGGATTAGGAGGGAGATGTAGGTGTGTGTAGGATTAGGAGGGAGATGTAGGTGTGTAGGATTAGGAGGGAGATATAGGTGTGTGTAGGATTAGGAGGGAGATGTAAGTGTGTAGGATTAGGAGGGAGATGTAGGTGTATGTAGGATTAGGAGGGAGATGTAGGTGTGTAGGATTAGGAGGGAGATGTAGGTGTGTGTAGGATTAGGAGGGAGATGTAGGTGTGTGTAGGATTAGGAGGGAGATATAGGTGTGTGTAGGATAAGGAGGGAGATGTAGGTGTGTGTAAGGATTAGGAGGGAGATGTAGGTGTGTGTAGGATTAGGAGGGAGATGTAGGTGTGTGTGAAGGATAAGGAGAGAGATGTAGGTGTGTGTAGGATTAGGAGGGAGATGTAGGTGTGTGTAGGATTAGGAGGGAGATGTAGGTGTGTGTAGGATTAGGAGGGAGATGTAGGTGTGTATGTAGGATTAGGAGGGAGATGTAGGTGTGTGTAGGATTAGGAGGAGAAGATGTAGGTGTGTATGTAGGATTAGGAGGGAGATGTAGGTGTGTAGGATTAGGAGGGAGATGTAGGTGTGTGTAGAATTAGGAGGGAGATGTAAGTGTGTAGGATTAGGAGGGAGATGTAGGTGTGTGTAGGATTAGGAGGGAGATATAGTGTGTGTATAGTTAGGAGGAGATGTAAGTGTGTAGGATTAGGAGGGAGATGTAGGTGTATGTAGGATTAGGAGGAGATGTAGGTGTATGTAGGATTAGGAGGGAGATGTTAGGTGTGTGTAGGATTAGGAGGGAGATGTAGGTGTGTGTAGGATTAGGAGGGAGATGTAGGTGTGTGTAGGATTAGGAGGGAGATGTAGGTGTGTGTAGGATTAGGAGGGAGATGTAGGTGTGTGTAGATTAGGAGGGAGATGTAGGTGTGTGTAGGATTAGGAGGGAGATGTAGGTGTGTGTAGGATTAGGAGGGAGATGTAGGTGTATGTAGGATTAGGAGGAGATGTAGGTGTGTGTAGGATTAGGAGGGAGATGTAGGTGTGTGTAGGATTAGGAGGGAGATGTAGGTGTGTGTAGGATTAGGAGGGAGATGTAGGTGTGTGTAGGATTAGGAGGGAGATGTAAGTGTAGGATTAGGTAGGGAGATAGGAGTAGGATTAGGATGTAGATGTGTGTGTAGATTAGGAGGGAGATGTAGGTGTGTGTAGTAGGATTAGGAGGGAGATGTAGGTGTGTGTAGGATTAGGAGGGAGATGTAGGTGTGTGTAGGATTAGGAGGGAGATGTAGGTGTGTGTAGGATTAGGAGGGAGATGTAGGTGTATGTAGGATTAGGAGGGAGATGTAGGTGTGTGTAGGATTAGGAGGGAGATGTAGGTGTGTGTAGGATTAGGAGGGAGATGTAGGTGTGTGTAGGATTAGGAGGGAGATGTAGGTGTGTGTAGGATTAGGAGGGAGATGTAGGTGTGTGTAGGATTAGGAGGGAGATGTAGGTGTGTGTAGGATTAGGAGGGAGATGTAGGTGTGTGTAGGATTAGGAGGGAGATGTAGGTGTAGGTGTGTAGGATTAGGAGGGAGATGTAGGTGTGTGTAGGATTAGGAGGGAGATGTAGATGTAGGATTAGGAGGGAGATGTAAGTGTGTAGGATTAGGAGGGAGATGTAGGTGTGTGTAGGATTAGGAGGGAGATGTAGGTGTGTGTAGGATTAGGAGGGAGATATAGGTGTGTGTAGATTAGGAGGGAGATATAGGTGTATGGATTAGGAGGGAGATGTAGGTGTGTAGGATTAGGAGGGAGATGTAGGTGTGTGTAGGATTAGGAGGGAGATGTAGGTGTGTGTGTAGGATTAGGAGGGAGATGTAGGTGTGTGTAGGATTAGGAGGAGATATAGGTGTGTGTAGGATTAGGAGGGAGATGTAAGTGTGTGTAGGATTAGGATAGGAGGGAGATGTAGGTGTGTGTAGGATTAGGAGGGAGATGTAGGTGTGTGTAGGATTAGGAGGGAGATGTAGGTGTGTGTAGGATTAGGAGGGAGATGTAGGTGTATGTAGGATTAGGAGGGAGATGTAGGTGTGTGTAGGATTAGGAGGGAGATGTAGGTGTGTGTAGGATTAGGAGGGAGATATTGTAGGTGTGTGTAGGATTAGGAGGGAGATGTAGGTGTATGTAGGATTAGGAGGGAGATGTAGGTGTGTGTAGGATTAGGAGGGAGATGTAGGTGTGTGTAGGATTAGGAGGGAGATGTAGGTGTGTGTAGTTAGGATTAGGAGGAGATGTAGGTGTGTGTAGGATTAGGAGGGAGATGTAAGTGTGTAGGATTAGGAGGGAGATGTAGGTGTATGTAGGAGATAGATTAGGGTGATTAGGTGTGTGTATGGATTAGGATGTAGGTGTGTGTAGAGGATTAGGAGGGAGATGTAGGTGTGTGTAGATTAGGAGGGAGATGTAGGTGTGTGTAGTGTGGATTAGGAGGGAGATGTAGGTGTGTGTAGAATTAGGAGGGAGATGTAGGTGTGTGTAGGATTAGGAGGGAGATGTAGGTGTGTGTGAGGATTAGGAGGGAGATTAGGTTGGTAAGGATTAGGAGGGAGATATAGGTGTGTAGGATTAGGAGGGAGATATAGGTGTGTGTAGGATTAGGAGGGAGATATAGGTGTGTGTAGGATTAGGAGGAGATGTAAGTGTGTAGGATTAGGTGGGAGATGTAGGTGTGTGTAGGATTAGGGGGAGATGTAGGTGTGTGTGTAGGAGGATTGGAGGATGTAGTGTATGTAGGATTAGGAGGGAGATGTAGGTGTGTGTTATAGGGAGATTTAGGTGGTATGTAGGATTAGGAGGAGGATGTAGGATTAGGAGGGAGATGTAGGTGTGTGTAGGATTAGGAGGGAGGATGTAGGTGTTTATGTAGGATTAGGAGGGAGATGTGTTGTGTGTAGGATTAGGAGGGAGATGTAGGTGTGTGTAGGATGTTGTAGGTGTGTGTGTAGGATTAGGAGGGAGATGTAGGTGTATTAAGGTTAATGGGTTCACCATACAATGTAGGATGCTGACAGGTGCTAGAAACGTGACAAGGGTGCAATTAATAAAATGCCACGGGCTCAAGTATTCATTTGAATATTTTGGTTGTGGTATATTACTTTGCTTTTACCAAACATACACTGTATATGATTTTCATTTGGTCATTATGAGCCGATGGTGTATGTGAACGAATGCACCTTCTCTAATGCGCTCTTACCTAAAGCACTATGTATCCGAACTCGAAACGATGTTTTAAGCACACGCATTACTTTGTTGTGTACATGGAGGGGAGAGAAACATCCATCATATACAGAAATCAAGGTTTTTTTATACATGTACCTGGCCAAGTGGAGTCTGATCAGTCCAAACTATCATGGGAAATTTCAATTGTTAAACTAAAGCACAAACACATTGACTGGACACGTCATTCCGACATTATAACCAAAGTTACGACTGGACAATATCATTCCGACATTATAACCAAAGGCTACGACTGGACAAATCATTCCGACATTATAACCAAACGCTACGACTGGACAAATCATTCCAATATTATAACAAACGCTACGACTGGACAAATCATTCCAATATTATAACAAACGCTACGACTGGACACATCATTCCAATATTATAACAAACGCTACGACTGGACACATCATTCCAATATTATAAACAAACGCTACGACTGGACAAATCATTCCGACATTATAACCAACGCTACGACTGGACAAATCATTTCGACATTATAACGAACGTTACGACTGGACACATCATTCCGACATTATAACCAACGCTATGACTGGACACATCATTCCGACATTATAACCAACGCTACGACTGGACACATCATTCCGACATTATAACCAACGCTACGACTGGACACATCATTCCAACATTATAACCAACGCTACGACTGGACAAATCATTCCGACATTATAACAAACGCTACGACTGGACACATCATTCCGACATTATAACCAACGCTACGACTGGACACATCATTCCGACATTATAACCAACGCTACGACTGGACACATCATTCCGACATTATAACCAACGCTACGACTGGACACATCATTCCGACATTATAACCAACGCTACGACTGGACACATCATTCCGACATTATAACCAACGCTACGACTGGACACATCATTCCGACATTATAACCAACGCTACGACTGGACACATCATTCCGACATTATAACCAACGCTACGACTGGACACATCATTCCGACATTATAACCAACGCTACGACTGGACACATCATTCCGAATATTATAACAAACGCTACGACTGGACACAATCATTCCATATTATAACAAACGCTACGACTGGACACATCATTCCGACATTATAACCAACGCTACGACTGGACACATCATTCCGACATTATAACCAACGCTACGACTGGACACATCATTCCGACATTATAACCAAAGTTACGACTGGACACATCATTCCGACATTATAACCAACGCTACGACTGGACACATCATTCCGACATTATAACCAACGCTACGACTGGACACATCATTCCAACATTATAACCAACGCTACGACTGGACACATCATTCCGACATTATAACCAACGCTACGACTGGACACATCATTCCGACATTATAACAAACGCTACGACTGGACACATCATTCCAATATTATAACCAAAGTTACGACTGGACACATCATTCCGACATTATAACCAACGCTACGACTGGACACATCATTCCGACATTATAACCAACGCTACGACTGGACACATCATTCCGACATTATAACCAACGTTACGACTGGACACATCATTCCGACATTATAACCAACGCTACGACTGGACACATCATTCCGACATTATAACTAAGGTTACGACTGGACACATCATTCCGACATTATAACCAACGCTACGACTGGACACATCATTCCAACATTTATAACCAACGCTACGACTGGACACATCATTCCGACATTATAACCAACGTTACGACTGGACACTTATTCCGACATTATAACCAACGCTACGACTGGACACATCATTCCAATATTATAACAAACGCTACGACTGGACACATCATTCCGACATTATAACCAACGCTACGACTGGACACATCATTCCGACAATATAACCAAAGTTACGACTGGACATATCATTCCGACATTATAACCAAAGGTACGACTGGACACATCATTCCGACATTATAACCAACGCTACGACTGGACACATCATTCCGACATTATAACCAACGTTACGACTGGACACATCATTCCGACATTATAACCAACGCTACGACTGGACACATCATTCCGACATTATAACCAACGCTACGACTGGACACATCATTCCGACATTATAACCAACGCTACGACTGGACACATCATTCCGACATTATAACCAAAGTTACGACTGGACACATCATTCCGACATTATAACCAACGCTACGACTGGACTAATCATTCCAATATTATAACCAAAGCTACGACTGGACACATCATTCCGACATTATAACCACCGCTACAACTGGACACATCATTCCGACATTATAACCAACGCTACGACTGGACACATCATTCCAATATTATAACCAACGCTACGACTGGACAAATCATTCCGACATTATAACCAACGCTACGACTGGACAAATCATTCCGACATTATAACCAACGCTACGACTGGACAAATCATTCCGACATAACAACCAACGCTAGGACTGGACAAATCATTCCGACATTATAACGAACGCTACGACTGGACACATCATTCCGACATTATAACCAAGGCTACGACTGGACACATCATTCCGACATTATAACCAACGCTACGACTGGACACATCATTCCAACATTATAACCAACGCTACGACTGGACGCACCATTCCGACATTATAACCAACGGTACGACTGGACACGCAATTACGATATTATAACCAAAGTTACGACTGGGCAAGACTTCAATTACATGTACTGAAAACAAGAATTCAGTTACATGTACTGAAAACAAGAACTCAATTACATAAACTTAAAACAAGAACTCAGTTACATGTAATGAAAACAAGAACTCAACTACATGACCTTAAAACAAGGCCTCAATTACATGTACTGAAAACAATGCCTCAATTACATGAACTTAAAACAAGAACTCAGTTACATGTACTGAAAACAAGAACTCAGTTACATGTACTGAAAACAAGAACTCAATTAATTACATGTACTGAAAACAAGAGCTCAGTTACATGTACTGAAAACAAAGCCTCAATTACATGTACTGAAAACAAGGCCTCAATTACATGTACTGAAAACAAGGCCTCAATGGGTCTATAAAGCCCTCATTGGTGATCCTGTGATATACTTCATATAAGCTTCATTTAATCGATTAAAAGTTTCATCATTGTTAATCCCGTAACCTTAAATGAAGGTCAAGTATATTACACTAACACAGTAGCCATACATCCAAGTCTTGGTATATACCGAACATCGTGGCTCTGAATCCCGTAATTAGTGACAAGATCTAGTTTGAATTCATTACTAGAAACGTCCATATTTGTCCCATGTGATCGGGGACGAAGTTGGTGGTCATTGTCGTTTTCCCGGCATGCTCCAGTCCCAATATCAGGTCCCCTATACAGACCCAATGGCTAGTCCCCACACAGACCCAATATCAGGTCCACTACGGACCCAATATCAGGTCCCCTATGGACTCAATATCAGGTCCCCTACGGACCCAATATCAGGTCCCCTATGGACTCAATATCAGGTCCCTTACGGACCCAATATCAGGTCCCCTACGGACCCAATATCAGGTCCCCTACGGACCAAATATCAGGTCCCCTACGGACCCCATCTTCTCTCTTAAACATATTAGCGAAAATCATTTGGAGTTTTGAGGGTTTTTTTTACCTTGAATGAAGGTCAAAGCCATTCAGGTTAGAAATCCCCTCATATACATAGACGTTTATCTGTCAGCGAACGATGACAACAAACGTAACGCAATTACACAACATATTGATCATTCTGACCTTTCGGGAACGATCTTATAAGATGATTTGAAACCTACCAGCAGGTATGTAGTGTTATTGTCTAACTTTGTCAAGATATCATACAAATAAAATTTAAATACATTAATCATTGGGAAACAATGTCATTGCAGACACCACAGCTGGTCCATTACAGCATGTCATTTGATAGAATGAAGTAAGATGGCAGACGACATTACAAGTATACATTGTAACAACGATGGAATCGATCGACTGGTAAACACACACCACAAGTTTATCAATTGTAAACATCACCTTGTAGCAATCAGTGGTCCATATAATGTCAGTTGTTCAGATCGAAAATGGCATGTTTAAAGTTAATTTTAGCTATTAAAACTTGTTAAGCGACCTAATGCATACAAAAACGACGTGTGTGATTGGTCCCATGGTAGACTGCCATGCAGTGAGAGCCAATCACAGACGAGCTTACAGACTGTTATGATGCAGGTCTAGCAGATAAAAATGCAGAAGAACGCAATGCAATTAAGATGAGGCTGTTGATAGCCCGTTGAAGTATGTAGCTATTAAGGATCCACATCGCTAACGACGATATCGGTTGTTGTTCTCCCCACAGAAAGTCGGTGGTGAAGTCAGCTGACAGATACTTTATAAATTTCAATTTGTCTGTAACTTTGGTTATAATTAGATAGCACTTGAATGAGAAAGCGGCCGGTTATGTAATATTGTAAGAGCTGTATTGAGGGCTCACGTCAGGGAACAACAACCAGCAGACATCAATGTTCATCCATTCTACTCTCAGAACAATTCAATATTCCCAGCCACGTCAGATGATACGATTGTCATGGAAGTTGGCATGAGCAATATTGGGGCCATTGTAACCTTTGTTTCATTGTGGAAATATGTGAAAATCAAAAAAAAAAAATGAATAAAAATAGAAATAGCAATTGAAAATAAGACATAACTCATTTTGCTACCATGAGTGTAACACTAAGAGTAGCGACAGAAATGATCAACATGTATAGTTTCAATAGAAAAAAAAAGGTCAAAAATAGCACAAGAAGTGATGATTATGAGTGATGCAATATTTCGCCAAAATAGACCTAGTGTGCAAATTATTACAGATCTCGAAAAATCTCAAAACAAGAACTTCCTACTTTATATAATGTAAACTATCAGAACATCATGGAAAAATAAGAGGGTAGCTGGACTTTGTCAACATATTAAGTGGATAATTCAATTAATTTTAAATTCGAATTCACATCATCACCGCTGAAGACCTGCCTTGCATAATATCCACAATCAAGAATCCTTTCAATACTAGCATTGTAACTATGGCACCGACTGTGACGTCATTGCAGTGCTCATCCTTCGAAAGGCGACCCAAACCGTCAGCCAATCTAAGTGATAATCTGCATGAATTCGCTGTTGTATCACAGTGCTTCATAGACCATGGATCCGGAGACGTTTGGCCATCAAAGGCCATGGAGACCTTTGGCCATCAAAGAGCATGAAGACCTGCGGCGAGTTTTTGTTTGGAAAACGCGATCCAATATATCTACCATGTGTTTGGAACCTTCGTCACAACGCTACATAATTACATGTATATGATTTTAAAATATTACTTAAAATTGACATGTTTTTTATTTTAAAATATGGGTCCACGCATTTCTCTTCTGTACTCTTGATCCGGTGCCTGTTTATCATTAGAAGTGTTCGTTTAAATACATGCGTTTACCTTCTGTAAATCGCTATGTGTGCTAATTACGTCGAAGGTCAGAAAGTGTACCATTTTGTACGTAAAATCTGTTCTAAGAAAAGGACTCGTTCTCCTTCATTCATGTAAACATTTCTCTTCCGGCAACAAAATATCATTGCGTTAACGATAGTCTTGTACGTACAGACATAATTAAGCATTTTGTAATACTGTTGCACATCAAACATTAGCACCAATTAAAGCGAGCGCGCATGTGCCAGCTGGCCTCGTTATCAGGACGAGTTTACGGAAGAGAAAGTACTGAAGTCGGCCATGACCTCTGCACTGGGTGTGCCGACAGTATTTGTAAATAACGTACCCTAAACAGGTTTATAATGAAGTCTATCTTATATCTTATCTAATATATACTCACTTTTAACTGCCTAAATATTACCTGTCAGTCATGACTGTCATACAAGGAATTGCAGTTGTACAAATGAGCAAACAAGTTTAGTATATATATACATTGTATCACGGATATCCTCGCTACAATGATTGTTGGGGGCCAAGTGTGTATTACTGGTAAAACGGGTAATTTACATCATCTTATAAAACGTGAGAATCAATCCCTCTAAATAAACTAGACTGAGATATTCAACGAAACAGATCAGGATCGAAACACAGAATAATGTAGACCCGAAACCAAATAATGGACATACTGTAAAATAGACTCAAAACGAAAATAGCAATATACAAAACGGGAAGCAGTTCACAATACTTTTGTATTTGGAGTTGTAAGAATACAATATCAGTTTTAGTTTTGTCCTCGGAGTAATACCAGTTGTGATTTGGTCCTCGGAGTAATATCAGTTGTAGTATGGTCCTCGGAGTGATACCAATTGTGATTTGGTCTTCGGAGTGATATCATATCAGTTGTGATTTGGTTCCCGGAGTAATATCAGTTGTAGTTTGATCCTCGGAGTGATTTCAGTTGTAGTTTGGTAATCGGAGTGATATCAGTTGTAGTTTGATCCTCGAGTAATTCATCAGTTGTAGTTTGATCCTCGGAGTGATATCAGTTGTAGTTTGGTAATCGGAGTGATATCAGTTGTAGTTTGATCCTCGAGTAATTCATCAGTTGTAGTTTGATCCTCGGAGTGATATCAGTTGTAGTTTGATCCTCGGAGTGATTTCAGTTGTAGTTTGGTCCTCGGAGTGATATCAGTTGTAATTTGATCCTCGGAGTAATTTCAGTTGTAGTTTGATCCTCGGTGTAAAATCAGTTGTAGTTCGATTCTCGGAGTAATATCAGTTGTAGTTTGGTCATCGGAGTAATATCAAATGTGATTTGGTCCTCGGAGTAATATTAGTTGTGATTTGATTCTTGGAGTGATATCAGTTGTGATTTGGTCCTCGGAGTAATATCAGTATAGTTTGATCCTCGGTGTAAAATCAGTTGTAGTTCGACTCTCGGAGTAATATCAGTTGTAGTTTGGTCATCGGAGTAATATCAGTTGTAGTTTGATCCTCGAGTAATTCATCAGTTGTAGTTTGATCCTCGGAGTGATATCAGTTGTAGTTTGATCCTCGGAGTGATTTCAGTTGTAGTTTGGTAATCGGAGTGATATCAGTTGTAGTTTGATCCTCGGAGTAATTTCAGTTGTAGTTTGATCCTCTGTGTAAAATCAGTTGTAGTTCGATTTTCGGAGTAATATCAGTTGTAGTTTGGTCATCGGAGTAATATCAAATGTGATTTGGTCCTCGGAGTAATACTAGTTGTGATTTGATTCTTGGAGTGATATCAGTTGTGATTTGGTCCTCGGAGTAATATCAGTATAGTTTATTCTGGTTTATGTCTACATCAAAGACTAGTTGTAATAAAACACAGAACTAATTCTGAAAGTACGAGCGATCGATATTTTATGTAGCCGTAACACTGTAATCTGTCGGGGACAACTTACACTGAACTGATACCGTAGTAAACTGATGCCTCGTTTCTATTTCACATCATTAGAACAAAGCGTGTTACAGCCTGCAGTAACAAGGGGTGTTTATCACCTACTTCATACCTTCCAGGTCGGAATAAATCCCAATGAATATCGCACACGATTCAAACTCCAAAACGACATGACAGGGCACAAATTAATTAAACTAAATTGAAATTAAGACCATGTGCACGGCTAGAGCCAGCGTCTTAATACTGAATACATCAATTCATTGTACATTTTACAGTAGACAAACATGTACCACCAAATATCGAACAACTACTGCGATATGAAGACAATGGTTTACATGGGATGCACCGATTAATACTAAATACCAATGCTGCCACCGTGGCGGCTGACTTTGTTTTAGTATCTAAAATATATGTAAAGACCCTCAGAGACGTCAGATATTGAGAGACGTTAGACCTAATGTCTTTACGATATTTGTACCAGTGACACTAAAATAGTGTCGTTACTACCACGGGGTCTATAACGAATGTACCATCGGCCATAACTTTAGATTCACAGCTATATAGTTAAAACTGATAGCATATATTTACAAGTACTATTATATACTCACCACTAAAAGCCCAAGATAACTTTCTGATTCATATTCAATATGATCGGTACTGTTTTACATACATTTACATGTGGTCCTTTAGTCACCATTGCCTCTCTATTAAACATGTACTGGTATGTGACAAACTGAACATACATATATCGACCTTCGCTAATTCAAGTTAAAACTCATCATTCATATTTTATATCTATCATAACTAATTCAACTAATGACTTCAAGAACGAATGAATGCATTTAGAGTATGACCATAGTTATACATAGCAGTAAATTGAATATGGTCTCATATCAATTCAACAATGCCAGAGCGAGCGACACTTTGTCCTTGTGGTATAAACATCTCCATTTTCCACGAAATTTCCCTAATGAGTAAAATAGAGACATTGAAATTTTCCCTTGATGACTAAATTATAGACGAACACTAACGTCAATGTCATATTGTTAACATTCAACTGATCTGTCGACCATGTATTTAGGTAATTTGAGATATTTTTTCAGACTGTCATGAGACCAATATATTTATATATCTGTACCACACAATGAACCACTCTGAAGTTATGTCAAGCGAATCAATCGGCAAGATAAATAAGCATGATAAAAATAGATATTGAAATGTATGCAATGTATGCACGCGAGAATGGAGTATTTTCACTGAGCTCTTTTCCGATCTCTACCTTTAGAGATCTCGCTGGAACTGATGCATTATAGTATCCTATCTTTAACTGTTCTCATGTCCCATCACATGAATAATGTAACATGATGTATAGAACCGACAACTACATAGCTAATTCTCTGTATCCTTTTCCATAACCTATTGCAAAACTAAAGCCGATATTTACCCCCGTAAACAAACGGAATTACATTGTTATCCAACTAAACAACAGCAACAAGAACATATTTTACATTATAACAAATTTGACATGTTGCT
Source organism: Argopecten irradians (assembly GCF_041381155.1). Lineage (NCBI taxonomy): Eukaryota > Metazoa > Mollusca > Bivalvia > Pectinida > Pectinidae > Argopecten > Argopecten irradians. Next base: position 12,209,982 of record NC_091139.1, on the reverse strand, counting down.
TTAATTATTTAGCCACATGTACGTGAACTACAGATTCATATTTACAAAAAAATTAATTTTCACATAACAAATGTGAACTACAGATTCATATTTACCAGCATATTCAATTTACCCACGACAACAAATGTGAAATACAGATTCCTACTAACTAGCATTTTTACCCACGAAAAGGAAAGCGACACACAGAAATTGTTTACTAGATATTATCAAACAATATGACAGACACAGAGGCTCATAAAGAAATTTATCGCATTAAAAAAAGATGAATGTGCCTGTATTTACTCATAAAAACAAAGAAGTCCGCAAATTTACACATTTATAATTTATATTAACCTATATAGCAAACACGACACAAAATTCCATTTCATCTCACATCCACAAGCGTTTCATTAATTAACAAGCTTTATACTGAATATTCATAAATCCATCCTCTTATCAGTTATTGCAACACCTATATATATCAGACAGCAACACTCTATTCCATTAACGGCCATTCCTCAGCTATTTAGGGAGCCCGAAGAGCCACAAATATGTGTCTCACTACATAAACAACTTTCATTCAATTATTTTCCTCTGAAAACCCACAGAAGCGAAGCAGCAGACTGAATATATCAGAAGACAATCGATACATCTTCCTTATATCTGGGTCTCCAAGGCGCTTACTAACTTGAGTAGGGTTTGCAGGAGGTCAAGGTCGCTCTGGCACCACATACATCTGTTTTGTGGTAAAATCGCTACCACTTGTACTGTCGTTATGGCACAAACAGTTTACATACCACGAGGTTTGTAAATCACAGACAATTAGCACACTATAAACAAACGTCACCGTTCAACTTCGACATTAAACTACTGTGTGTAGATAGAGGGTTAGGTTTGGACTGATCAAACGCTCGCGCCGGCCTGTACCCTACAATGAAAAATTCACTTTATCATTTAAACTTTAATGTTAGAGCACTTCCACTTAGACTTGTAGTCGGTGAAGCCCACACTCTGATATACACAATATTACCCATACATTAAAAAGTTACACCATCAAGATAGCACGTTAATGAACGTGCACGCACACGTGCACTTAATTATCGGGGCAATCTGAGGTAAATCGTGCGTGATCGTGTACACAGCGCGGTGTACAGGCTGTAAATGATATCTACAAACAACACACCTTGTAAACAGATGCTAGACTTATCTATTAAAACAGGAATGGTTCAGTATAATGTAACGATATTGGCCATGTCTAGGTTGACAATAGTTATACCCCTTAGTCCCAAGTATACCCCCTCCCAATTTTCCCGTAAAACCAAACCCCTTCCCCACCACCTACCTGTCCCATACATGTACCTACCCCTAATACTTCACAAGCCTCATCCCTATCCCCGATACCTACAAAGCCCTATCCCTCCCTCCTACCCCCTTTCCTACTGTAAAACCCGCCCATCCTTACCCCCTTTTTCTTTTTACCCATTCACCCCTACCCCGTACCCGATTCTTCCCCAGACATTACCGAGCACAGGAACATGGTGCATTCCTCTGAGCTCCCACCTTCCAGTGGTAGGTGTTGTTGTTTTCGGAACGAGTCTTGGACTTGACCATCGTCTCCGACATGGTCAACAGGCTGCCCACTATGTGGTCAAGAGACAGAATAAAGCGTTGTTAGGTATATATATCCAATAAGAATGACGATAATTTGTAACACACACACTAAAACACAAGGTATTGACGTAAAATGATGATACTATCCACCGTGATATTGCGCCTCTGAGGACAACTATACCACCACCATCAACAAAACACAATGCGGCTCCACAGCGTTTATACCAGGAATGATGAATTAACGGCGGGAATCAGCGGTCAGAGCTTCCCTGTCAGCGCCAGATCCTGTGACCATGGACACGGACTCTCCGAGCGGCCAATTGGATACTGTCATTTATATAAACGACTGTTTCCAGGACTCGGCGTCACTAGCGGTCAAAGTTGGTAGGATTGCTAATGGTGTAAATCCTTCAGTTCCAGACCTACGATAGCTGACGTGCCGTATCAAGACATGTTTTGTTTCACTTGTGGAATTCTTACGAACAATTATAAATGGTTGCACAGCTCTAAGACTGCAGGCTGTTGATTAACGGGTACATATCTCTCTATAACTTCGACATAATCCCCGCCCAGGTGTGTAACAATGTTGTGCCGCCCACCTCCCTCTAACAGCATGTAATCCCCTCGAAATAGTTCTATGTAGTTCTCCTCTACACAGGCGAAAGTGTTTGGTGCTTCCTGGCGTAACTTGTTCCAAAATGTCTATTCTTAACTACCGCGATTTTGGCAATTGGTCAAGGTTGTTACATTCTTTAAGGCAAGCAAACGCCGCAGACATGCGCAGGTGTTGACGAGTGGTGGTAAAGAGTCCCAATGTAAGCCTAACGTTCCAATGTTGTGTTGACTTTGTCGATGTGATAAAAACGTATTTAGATGTTTGTTCTAACAACAAGATGGGAACATTGAAATTCAGAACATTGTGCCAGTGAGTTTTTGTGTTGATAATAGGTTGGTAACTGACAGTAACGGAGTACGGGAAGCCGATAATGGTTCTATTCTGTTCCTCATCCCTGTTGGTCTCTATTGACGTTCCGAGTTTCCTAGACAGACTCCAGGCACTCCTGACACCGACTGCGTCTCGCGGAATTAGTCTTCTATCCTATGAATCTTTTACATTCCATTAAACCAGCTGAAGTGTTTTCGATGGGCGAGTACCGATTAATTTACTGTTCTAGTGATGGTTCTTTTGTTTGGCATACATCGAAAGTATTCACGGGAATATTAACGACTCGTTGTCTCCAAAATATGTAACATACAAGAAAGCCATTCCTAGATAACCTAACGGGAACCTTCAACGGAACCCTTTTATTAATAACCCTGCTCTATACCACTGGACTTTCAATTTTTGATTTGATGATATATGCAATGCAGTGGTTCCATTTAAGTGTAGCGCCTAATTTTCGACAATGACGTCATGCCACTACTGACGTAGCTCTAGATGTAACAACCAAATTGTCTGATTCAAGCAAGAGTTGACAATAACGCAGACAATTTGAATTCAAAATCTGTCAATCTAATTAATGACTCAAATACATTCTTTATAGATACAATTCGTTTCAAAATCTGTAGTCATTAAATATGGCCACGCCAATGACATGTACAGCACCAGAAGAAGGTTTTTGTTTTTTTTTTATTCTGACCTACATGTACATGTAATTGATATGTACTATTATTTCTGTTCTTAGTCCTCATCGGACACCCCATTTCTCCCAGTCCTCATCTGACACCCCATTTCTCCATGGTGTACCAGTTTCTCTGTATGATGCTAAAATAACCCTGCTATGACATCTTTACATACTAGTTTTCTCTATCCCTGTCTATTCCTTACCCTCACATATCAGTTTTACACACGCTAGTTGTACAATGTACATCTCTCTGCCTATTCCCGACCCTAACGTACTAGTACTGTGTTAGCGAATTAGTACAAAAAGCTGTCTACTGACTGAGAGCATTCTGTGTACCTCTAACATGATCCATGATCACTTTTAGTGAAACTTAGGTCTTAATAACTACCCTGCTGATTGTAGACTGTACATTACCTAGAATTCTACACATGGTGTAATATATTTCACTGTGATACTTAGTCAATGGTTTGGTTTTTATTTGTTATTAAGGAATTGATGGAAGAGATGTAATGTTATACCCTCCAACATAAAAACGCTTGATGTCGTACCTTTTATTTGGCCCCTGGACACTACCGGGGTGTAATTAGCAAAGGATGCGATGTCATACGTCCCAATCATAAACAAACGCCCGATTCTGTATCCCTTAATGGGCTTCTGGACATAACCGGAATGTAATTAGAAGAGATGCGATGTCATACACACCAGTTATAAACAAACGCCTGATTCTGTACCCCTTCCGGGCCCCTGGATAATATCAGGGTGAAATAAGGAAGGGATGCGATGTCATGAACCCCAATCATAAACAAAAAACGCCTGATTCTGTACCCCTTCCGGGCCCCTGGATAATACCAGGGTGTAATTAGGAAGGGATGCGATGTCATACGCCCCAATCATAAACAAACACCTGATTCTGTACCCCTTCCGGGCCCTGGACACACCCGCGATGTAATTAGAAAGGGTAATTAGAAAGGGATGCGATGTCATGAACCCCAATCATAAACAAACGCTTGATTCCGGTATGTTAATAACAATTACAAACACTCGTGTTTTGGCAGGTGAAAATATTGCGCAGCCGATAAACACCTTTCTGTTCTACTTATCGTAAATAAACAATACTCATATCATTGACAGTCGCCACTCAACGTACAATTCATCTATCTATAATTAATACTAATCCTGGATTTTAGCTGACTATCTCTAATTACAAGGCCTTACTAGTGTAGCATGATATGTAACGAGTTGTATAATCGTGTTTATAGAATAAACTAATTAATATTTGTTATATTTGTATAATCGTGTTTATAGAATAAACTAATTAATATTTGTTATATTTGTATCGGTATTACTGTATGTACTGTTAGGTGAAGCTCTTCATAAGTGCAGATATAATTATGATGATTATATGTTTTTTTCATACCTTCGCGTACGTTAGATGTACTGACACAAATTTCAAGAGTACATTACATACTGTGCCTCATGGCAACTTTCTAAACGACGTCCTAATACATTAGTGTACACCGATCCTAGTTAGAGCGCTTACTGAGATAGTGAACTGCAGCATTCTGGGATCATATTGTTCGTTTGCCAATATTGTAATGTAATTTTTCACCCTTGTCCTGTGACCTATGACCTTTTTAGTAGCCCTTGACCTATCGCACCGTTTTATCATTGTCTTTTAGACTTGTGTCTTATACGTGTGCCTATTTAGCGGTCAGCTTTAATGTCTGTACGGTACATTGGTTTGTTGGACACCAGTCCGGTGGGGTGTTCTATTCGATATCTTTGGTAGTAAATATCATTGAGATAGGGTTCAAGGGTAGACAAGGATTACACTTCAACAAAAGGGGCCTACATACCTATTCCCAAATATCAAAAAACGTCACACAAAATCCCGACACATAATGCAGGACACATACAGGTTTGGAGTCGTATAGTTAAATACTAAGTTATTAAATGCCGTTCAAGTGGGGAAAAAACATGATATACAAACTTCGGGTGTTGGCTGCGACATTTTTATTTGTACATGCGCATGCGCGTTTAACAGACATTTTCAGTACGTCTATTTGTATGTTGCCAGCTTACTTTTCCAACAGCATATGTACAGATTGCTTGTTGCCATTGGAAAACTCTGACCTTCATCGGAAACGCGTGTGACGTAAACTTGTACTGTGGGCACGTGCAATGTTGCCAGGTACGCGGCAGAATGACATAGCCACATCTAGCTACAGATAACACGGAAAAGGCCCCGACAAAATACCCACACATCTGTATGACATTTAAACAATTGATAAGCGGACTCCACTGATCTCAGATTCTATTGCATGTTTCCGATAAACGTTTACCATACGGACACTCCTAAGATTGCTCCAAAATGTATTCCGTCTATAATACAAACTGTATCACATGATTTTTCAGATTTAATTGGAAACGTAGAAGAATCATTGAGACTTATATTTCAAATTGTCATACAAACTGTGCAAGCCTGGCCATGAAGGGTATATTAGCAGTAGGCCTATTGAAAGACTTAGAATATTCTATAAAGCGGTATACCCGTATGTACATTGTACTGTACATCCTCTAAAACAGTCCTGGATGTGACGTCATTATCCACTGTGGACAGTCGACAGATGGTTTTGTTGGCATTACGTCATTATCTATTTGTAAAGGTCTTGATATGAGAGCAATAGCTATCTGAAGCATTTACTGTGATCCAAATGGATTGCTTTAGTGATAACCACCGGATGTCGTTGCAGTGTGTACACTAGGCTCAGGGACTCAATTTCTGAATGAAATCTTCTTTAAAAATGTCCGTGGCAACGTCTGATCATAGCAACGTGAGCATGCTAACATGGGACTTGTGATCGTTACAAATGGAATCTATAATGATGACAAACCTGTGGTGAAATATTCCGATAAACACATTGGTGTCTCTACTTTCTAAAGTACAAGTTCAAAGCTAACATAATAGTTCCATACATATCAGAAAAAGGGTACAGGTACCATTTACTTGTATATACAATACTACTATATCAGCAAATATGTTGAGAAATAAACCAATTTCAAAATCTGAGGGTTTAGCAGAATCCGAACAACCTAAAGTCTGGTGAGAATTGAGTAGGCATTAGGTAACAAGCTGTAAAAAAATCTTCAATATTTCTTAGAAATCTGTCAAAGACTAAGTGCTATATGATAAGATGACGTCATTGAACAAGTATATGACGTTTGCTAAACCCTACTGTGCTTATGTGATGAGTAAATTCAATATGTAGTTAACTTTAAATGTCATTTAGACACATTGACAGCCGCTCCCTCGAACATTTTGAACAAGCAAAAACTTCTGGATATAACCCCGCAGAGGCGTTAGGTTTAGACGTTTGGGTAGGTGTCAAGAATGGCGTGTCGAAATGCAATTACAAATGGGAATGACTTGTTCCATGTTATGCAGTTCTGTCTACTGAAATGTTAAATGGATTGTTCTCCAAGGTTCCTGTCAGCATACAAATATATGCTGAGTAGTTCATTGATTTGGTTATACTCCAGTAACACTTGGAGCATTGGCGAATTCGTTTTCATTTTTACACCATTTAACATTTGAAATATTTCCGGAGCTCTTGATGATGAATGAGAAAAACGTTTTATTTGATTTATGTCTTCTTCGATTACCTCTTTTAAAAACTGTCTTTTGACGATTTAAGAATGTAGGTTTCAATCATGAACTAAACGATTGCTGTTCCGCATGTCATCTTTTCGAGTAAATGTCAGAAAATACACAAGGATAAATCATTTAATGTAAAAAAATCACAGGTATTAGGTTCTACAGAGGCTTTGAAAATAAGAATACCAACTTGTTATTTCTGTCCTGCACAGCTGTATAAACTGTTTATCGAGTATCGTTTAACGTGTGTTTTGCCAGCTAATAACCGAAGTCGTTTTACTTCGGATACTGTTTATTTGGTCACCAGTTCGGCCAAGGCCGGTCAGCAGAAAGAGATAGTTATTGAGAACATTTGGCATTGTGACAGGAAATTTTATCTCGACGAGGCAGATTCTGATGGAAGCTGACCACAACATCTCTCTTATGTTATCGTTCCCCAACTAGACTCACTTTCTCATTGGGTTCGTTATCTTTTGGACAGCGTCCCGAAAGCCACACCAGACCTTCATTAGCTGTATGTCCAGACAGCCAATTGACTTAATTCTCTTGCTGTTTAAAATCGAAAATCCTCGCCGATATGCTCTTTTTAAGCTAGGGGGCCATTACCATCCCACCAGTAAAACAAGGCGGCATTCATCGTCACATTACGTTTTGGCAGTGTGACAATAATGTGTCGAATACTTCACTAAGATCTCCGAAGTTATCGACTGTTTCCATCCCCAATTATTTGAACACAGCCTGGTAAATACTGTCCATGCTCAATCTTCATAGAGGCCAACAATCCTATTGAATTGGCAACCATTTGTATACTTTCCGGATATGCTTAAAGATGCTCCACCTCCGACAGAGCATAAATGACATTCATCATTTGAACAATAATTGGTGTTTAATCGTGTTTACATATGTCTAATTAACACAAAAAATATAATAAAATCATTCATTTTGCCTTTAGTGCATGGGCAATCAGTACTTCATTCCATATAGGATATAGTGACATGGAATTTTTTCGGGATGAAATTTAGTTATTTTTTATATTTTGAACTTCAAGTAAAATTAGAAGCTCAAACTTTTCAATGGTGGTAATGGTGTAAAGTAAGTAACATCTGTAACTGAAGAAAAATAATAAATCGTTTGCTCTTGTTTTTGATAGTGAAAAAAATGTCATTTGTCAGCGATGGAGCATCTTTAACTTTACCAACTAGAGAGAAAAACACAGATATAGTTTTATAATCTTCATATTCTACATTTGAAAACGTGACAGTGGGAATAAGGAATGTTGGAATAGCTTATGGTTGTAACTACCTCTTGTCGCCGTGACAATCGGTAATTAGAGGAGCAAATGTAATTAGTTTATAAATACTTTCGATGCTTTATATGATACATACTGTATATAAACATATGTCATATGGCACCGAGCAAAACCACGAGTGAATTTCAACGCGGAACGAAAACCACATGATTCACAGTGAGGGTCAAGCATTTGCATTTTACAAAAGAAGTGCTAATTTCATTACAAGAACTCATTATTGTTTTGGTTGTAAAAAAGCATTTCGACAAGATCTGAGAAGGCCACAGACGCCAACCAAAAGAAAAACTTATTACAGTCGTTTTGTGTTAATGAATTCATATATTAAGGAGTATGCTTGAAATTCGATAATAAATTTCAAACTTTCCAAAGCCAATTATCAAATCAAGGCCGCAAAGCCATATTTGCACTCTTTAAAAAATCTAATTATATGGAATTAAATATTGAAACTATGCTTAATCTTTTTGAGACATATGTAAGGAGTATCTTAAACTATGATTGTGAAGTATGGGGCCTCGTCAAAAGCAAATGGCATTTGAAAGGGTCATACTCATTTTTGCAATCACATCTTTAATGTTAAAAAATCAACCACGAACTCTATGATTTACTGTGAGTAAGAGATGATATCCAATTGAATATTACAGGAAATTTTGAATTATCAAATATGGTTTAAATTCTTATCATTTGAACAATAATTGGTGTTTAATCGTGTTCTACATATGTCTAATTAACACAAAAAATATAAAAAAATCATTCATTTTGTCCTTTAGTGCATGCACAATCAGTACTTCATTCCATATAGGATATAGTGGTACGGAATTTTTTCGGGATGCAATTTAAATTATTTTTTATATTTTGAACTTAAAGTAAAATTAGAAGCTCAAACTTTTCAATGGTGGTAATGGTGTAAAGTAAGTAACATCTGTAACTGAAGAAAAATCATAAATCGTTTGCTCCTCTTTTTGATAGAGAAAAAATGTCATTTGTCAGCATCTTTAACTTTACCAACTAGAGAGAAAAACACAGATATAGTTTTATAATCTTCAGATTCTACATTTGAAAACGTGACAGTGGGAATAAGGAATGTTGGTATAGTTTAGGGTTGTAACTACCTCTTGTCGCTGTGTCCATCGGTTATTAGAGGAGCAAATGTAAATGGTTTATAAATGTTGTCGATGCTTTATATGATACATACTGTATATAAACATATGTCATAAGGCACCACGCAAAACCACGAGTGAATTTTAACGTGGAATGAAAACCACACGATTCACAGTGAGGGTCAAGCATTTGCATTTTACAAAAGACGTGTTAATTTTCATTACAAGAAAACTCATTATTGTTTTGGTTGTAAAAAGCATTTCGGCAAGAGCTGAGAAAGGCCACAGACGCCAACCAAAGGAAAACTTATTACAGTCGTTTTGTGTTAATCAATTCACATATTAAGGAGTATGCTTGAAATTCGATAATAAATTTCAAACTTTCCAAAGCCAATTATCAAATCAAGGCCGCAAAGCCATATTTGCACTCTTAAAAATCTAATTATATGGAATTAAATATTGAAACTATGCTTAATATTTTTGAGACATATGTAAGGAGTATCTTAAACTATGGTTGTGAAGTATGGGGCTCGTCAAAAGCAAATGACATTGAAAAGGTTCATACTCATTTTTGGAAACACATTTTTAATGTTAAAAAATCAACCACGAACTCTATGATTTACTGTGAGTAAGAGATGATATCCACTTGAATATTACAGGAAATTTAGAATAATCAAATATTGGTTTAAATTAATGAATTCACAAAATTGCATTTTAAATCGATCATGTGAATTTTTGAGAAATGGTTAAACAAGGAATTGTTTAATTTTAATACGGTCACTTCTGTTAAAAATGAACTTTTTTCACTTGGTTTGGGATATGTTTGGGAAAACCAGCAAATATATGCAAATTGTAGTAATAACATTTTGCCATTGATAAATCTTAGAATTTTTTATCAAACCCAACAACATTTACATTCTTTATTGGAGGCATCTCGAAAATGTTATATATATATATAACATGTTGTAGATAATATCAATTTGCATTTTCATCTCACGAAATACATTTTTTTATTTTTGATATTCATGAACGGTATAGAGTTTGTCTTACCAAGTTGCGTTTATCTTCACACTATTTAGCTATTGAAACTGGTAGATACAATAATACTCTAAGATTATGACGTTTTTGTAGTACATACATGTGTGATTCAAGAGAGATCGAAGACGAATATCATTTTATCCTTCAATGTAACAAATAACCCAAACAAACTGAAATTTATGTTCAATATTTGAATGATTGATAGGCCGAAAGTAATAAAAGAATTGAATTGAATCGGTTACACACATACGCTAGGCACCAAGGCCTACGATGATTACTCACAGTACGTCCCCATTTAGAATGCACTGTGACATACCTTCATTACAAAATCCGTGACCTGAGTTCATCGTCTGTATTTACATGTATAAACATCCCATTGTTTACAAATGATCAGTAAACACATGCAAATCGTACAGGTGCGTGACATTGCATCTACATTGAATGTGTAAATACAGGACATTTAACCACATCAACCATATTTAGTAATGGACACCAAGACCTGTCAACCATAACGAGAAATCAATGGAGCATGTGTTCCTGTGTTTTGTATACAGGCACATAATACCATAGGAGAATTATTAGTAAATACGTAATACACAAATATGTATACGTAATACACAAACCTGTATACGTAATTCACAAATCTGTATACGTAATACACAAATCTGTCTACGTAATACACAAGCCTGTATACGTAATACACAAACTTGTATACATATTGCACAAATCTGTATACGTATTACACAAACCTGTTTAGGTATTACACAAATCTTTATGCGTAATACACAAACCCCTGTATACGTAATACACAAACCCCTGTATACGTAATACATAAACCTGTATACGTATTACACAAACCTGTATACGTAATGCACAAATCTGTATACGTATTACATAAACCTGTTTAGATATTACACAAACCTGTATACGTATTACACAAACCTGTATACGTATTACACAAATCTGTATTCGTAATACACAAACCTGTATACGTAATATACAAAACCTGTATACGTAACCTGTATACGTAATATACAAATCTGTATACGTAATACACAAACCTGTATACGTAATATACAAATCTGTATACGTAATACACAAACCTGTATACGTATTAAACAAAACTGTATACGGATTACACAAACCCTGTATACGTAATACACAAACCTGTATACGTATTACACAAACCTGTACGTATTACACAAACCTGTATACGAGTCGGATAACAACACGTCATACTAATCAATGTCTACAAACTTTATTTTATTGCTCCCAGCGATACAAATTGTTGCCTCTGAAGTATCTATTGTGTGATGGGTTTTAGTGTTGATTAAAGTTCTCGGTGGATTCTGGTTAGCGTCAGACGACTGTTGCTAGGCATTTATTGTCCGGGCGGAGAACTTAAAACAACGGTATCTATCAAAAGTACATCTTTATTGGAATCAGACCTGTCCAGAGTTTGTTGTGAATTCAAACGGCGTGGGGGAAGAAATCTCCAAAGTGTTTTATTAAATATCTTTGTTTATTTGTAGGACTAGAACACAGATAACATATTGCAACTAAGATATAGAAGTTAACGGAATATACTTTGAATACCAGGTTTCATAAATTTTCCGAGAAAACAAACAATTTCATATACATTTAGCAGAACAACATGCTTTCTAGAGATATATACCATGTATCCATCCAAATTTTATGACGGAAGTAAAAAATTTGCATAATCTGTTCTATTGAATGTAACCTCGATCTGTTGATTTTTTTTCCTATAGATTGATTGAAGTGATATGTATTTATAGTTGTGTAAATTTAAGTTGGATTTCTATACGTAAGTAATGTTTTGTCATTATCGCCCGCAATGAACTAGCCAATGAAAATCATGTCACAGTATCTTACAAGTCAATTCTTTTATGTATATATAGGCAAACTTCCGGCTTTTTCTAAAAATCACGGTCCTCGATTACACAATAATTTATGAAAAGTCTTTGTTTTAAATAATTAAAATTATAAATGTTCATGGGTTATATTTGAGAATTTATCACATCAATACCTTCAAAATACTTTTTGTTAACATATTGCACCAAAGATATAGAAGTTAACGGAACTTCCGCATATCTTCGGTTATTATAAAATTAACCTTTAATTAAAACTTATACTTTGAAGCACCAGGTTGAGTAATTTTCCGAGAAAACAAAATAATATTGGCATTAGTCAGAACAATGCTTCTCAAGTAGTTATGGTATGGTGACCGGATTTTACTGACGGAAGTAAACAACTCTCTGCATACCGTTCTCTATTACCTAACCTACACTCTGTTAATTATTTCCAGATGTCTAAATCTGCAATCAGGAAATTGGTATGTAAGGGGCTTACACAGGCTGAGGAGGTAGCTAGAGAGTTAACATAGCCAGGGGGCGTTACTATAACTGTCAATTCAAAAATAACTCCAATTTATCTTTTACTCGTATAATCCAACAATGGCACCAGAATATATGGCATTCCCATTGTAGGTATAACGGTAACCATATAGGCAAAGACTTATGTATGTAGTTTTCAAACGATATATCACGGGAAGTCACACTAAGTATGAAAATGTCTTCTTTTTTTAATATTGTAAAATGATATAAATTTCACAATATGTTATCAGAATAATGGAAATATCCCTCAACCGGTGAGAATATGGCAGATACCTCCAAAAACGACTGAGATTATGGAGAGCACGATCTCTTATTTCAATATGGAATATTACATACACAAAATAAAATTCATAGGCTCGTCAAATTTTAAAAATTATTAATATTGGGAAAAAAAAACCCACAAATTTCTCAGAGGGCTGTCTGTACATATACAACACTTTCCGCCAGAAAGTCAGACATTAAAGCGAGGAGCATCTCGTGATCACCAACGTGATTCTATCCAGACTTAGAGGGAATAGGATTAATCTCAAAACATGACTTAATTTGTCACATTAAGATCGTTGACATATCAATTTGAAAAAGTAATCAATACACGTTAAAGTTCATCTGTACAGCAGTGTACCATATCCTTACAGCAGTGTACCATATCCTTATAGACGTGTACCATATCCTTATAGACGTGTACCATATCCTTATAGACGTGTACCATATCCTTATAGACGTGTACCATATCCTTATAGCAGTGTACCATATCCTTATAGCAGTGTACCATATCCTTATAGCAGTGTACCATATCCTTATAGCAGTGTATCATATCCTTATAGCAGTGTACCATATCCTTATAGCAGTGTATCATATCATTATAGCAGTGTATCATATCCTTATAGCAGTGTATCATATCCTTACAGCAGTGTATCATATCCTTATAGCAGTGTAAATAACATATCCTTATAGCAGTGTATCCATATCCTTATATAACAGTGTTATACATATCCTTATAGCAGTGTATCCATATCCTTATAGCAGTGTATCATATTATATACTTTAACAGTGTACCATATCCTTATAGCAGTGTACCATATCTTATAGACAGTGTACCATATCCTTATTAAGCAGTGTATCACCATATCCTATATAGCAGTGTACTCATATATTAACCAGTGTACCATTTCCTTATAGCAGTAGTACCATATCCTTACTAGCTTGTATACCATATACCTTTATACCAGTGTACAGCAGTCATATCCTTATAGCAGTGTACCAATATCCTTATAGACGTGTATCCATATCCTTATAGCAGTGTATCATATCCTTATAGCAGTGTACCATATCCTTATAGCAGTGTATCATATCCTTATTAGCAGTGTAAACACATATATTACAGTGTACCATATCTTATCTTATAGCAGTGTGTAACCATATCTTTATAGCAGTGTGTATCATGAATACTCATATCCTTATAGCAGTGTATCATATCCTTATAGCAGTGTATCATATCCTTATCTAGCAGTGTATCATATCCTTATACCAGTGTATCCATATCCTTATAGCCAGTGAATACATATCCATATAGCAGTGTACCATATCCTTATAGCAGTGTACCATATCCTTATGTATAGCAATGTACCATATCCTTATAGCAGTGTACCATATCCTTATATACAGTGTAACCATAACAGCAGTAGTCATATCCTTATAGCAGTGTATAATTCCTGTATTATAGCAGTGTACCATATCCTTATAGCAGTGTACCATATCCTTATAGCACAGTGTAACAATCATCCTTTATAACAGTGTACCAAACTTATCCTTATATGCAGTGTACCATATCATGTATCATATCCTTAGTGTACCATATCAACTTTAAGCAGTGAACCATATCTATTATACCGCAGTGTAAAATATTCCATTACTTTGCAGTGAGACACAAAAATACTTGAACTTTTTTGTCGTCGCGGATGAATAATTCTAGTGTACGTGAAGCGTCACATCCTGTTACAATTGAGTGTCCTCCCACATTATCATTGAATAATAAACGGTCACTTTTAAATGAGTGTTTCATTTGCATAAAATAATTGAACTAAGCAAGTGTATCCATAAATCAGGATAAGCAATGTTCCATATTAACCTAAGCTTGTAATAGCATTCCTACAAGAATATATTCTATAAACACTGTGTACCATAAAAATCCTTATAATGAGTGTATCAATAAAAATCTTGGTTATCATAAAAAGCAGTGTTCCAATCCTTATAGTCAGTGTACCATATCCTTATGTAACATAGACGTGTACTGATGTGTGACCATATCCTTATAGCAGAGTATTCATATAGTGTATACCATAATCCTGATTCATAGCAGAGCAAGTGTACCATATCCTTATAGCAGTGGTACATAACCCATATAACATTGTGTTACCATATCCTTATAGCATAGTATCAAATCCTTAAAAGAATGTACCATATCAATATAGCAGAGATCCCAAATACAGCAGTGTACCATATCCTTTTTTAGCAGTGTACCATATCCTTTATAGAGTGTGTACCATATCCTTATAGACAGTGTACCATATCCTTATAGCATGTGTACCATATCCTTATAACAGTGTATCATATCCTTATAGAGTGTACCAATCTTTTTATTGAGCAGTGTACCATATCCTTTATAGCATTGAACCGAAAGTCCTTATAGCAGTGTACCATATCCTTATATAGCAGTGTACCATAACCAATATAGGCAGAGTATCATATCATTATAGCAGTGTAATCAATCCTGTATCAGTGTAAGTCTATTTTCAGAGTATCCGTATACAGCAGTGTACCATAGATCCTTATAACAGCAGTGTACCATATCCTTATAGCAGTGTACCATATCCTTATTAACAGGGAACCATAACCTTCATAGCAGTGTATCATATCCTTATAGTACCCATATCGCTTATAGCAGTGTACCATATCCTTATAGCAGTGTATCATATCCTTATAACAGTGTACCATATCCTTATAGCAGTGTACCATATCATTATAGCAGTGTATCATACTCCTTATAGCAGTGTACCATATCCTATAGCAGTGTACCATATCTTATAGCAGTGTTACCATAATCCTTTAAGCAGTGTACATATACCTTACAGCAGTATACCATATCTTTATAGCAGTGTACCATATCCTTATAGCAGTGTACCATATCCTTATAGCAGTGTACCATATCCTTATAGCAGTGTACCATATCCTTATAGCAGTGTACCATATCCTTATAGCAGTGTACCATATCCTTATAGCAGTGTACCATATCCTTATAGCAGTGTACCATATCCTTATAGCAGTGTACCATATCCTTATAGCAGTGTACCATATCCTTATAGCAGTGTATCATATCCTTATAGCAGTGTACCATATCCTTATAGCAGTGTACCATATCCTTATAGCAGTGTACCATATCCTTATAGCAGTGTACCATATCCTTATAGCAGTGTACCATATCCTTTGTACAGCAGTGTACCATATCCTTATAGCAGTGTACCATATCCTTATAGCAGTGTACCATATCCTTATAGCAGTGTACCATATCCTTATAGCAGTGTACCATATCCTTATAGCAGTGTACCATATCCTTATAGCAGTGTATCATA
This sequence comes from Argopecten irradians, assembly GCF_041381155.1. NCBI lineage: Eukaryota > Metazoa > Mollusca > Bivalvia > Pectinida > Pectinidae > Argopecten > Argopecten irradians. The sequence goes on along the minus strand of NC_091139.1, from coordinate 12,193,625 downwards.
TCCTTATAGCAGTGTACCATATCCTTATAGCAGTGTACCATATCCTTATAGCAGTGTACCATATCCTTATAGCAGTGTACCATATCCTTATAGCAGTGTACCATATCCTTATAGCAGTGTACCATATCCTTATAGCAGTGTACCATATCCTTATAGCAGTGTACCATATCCTTATAGCAGTGTACCATATCCTTATAGCAGTGTACCATATCCTTATAGCAGTGTATCATATCCTTATAGCAGTGTACCATATCCTTATAGCAGTGTATCATATCCTTATAGCAGTGTACCATATCCTTATAGCAGTGTATCATATCCTTATAGCAGTGTACCATATCCTTATAGCAGTGTATCATATCCTTATAGCAGTGTATCATATCCTTATAGCAGTGTACCATATCCTTATAGCAGTGTACCATATCCTTATAGCAGTGTACCATATCCTTATAGCAGTGTACCATATCCTTATAGCAGTGTACCATATCCTTATAACAGTGTACCATATCCTTATAGCAGTGTACCATATCCTTATAGCAGTGTACCATATCCTTATAGCAGTGTACCATATCCTTATAGCAGTGTACCATATCCTTATAGCAGTGTACCATATCCTTATAGCAGTGTACCATATCCTTATAGCAGTGTATCATATCCTTATAACAGTGTACCATATCCTTATAGCAGTGTATCATATCCTTATAGCAGTGTACCATATCCTTATAGCAGTGTACCATATCCTTATAGCAGTGTACCATATCCTTATAGCAGTGTACCATATCCTTATAGCAGTGTACCATATCCTTATAGCAGTGTACCATATCCTTATAGCAGTGTACCATATCCTTATAGCAGTGTACCATATCCTTATAGCAGTGTACCATATCCTTATAGCAGTGTACCATATCCTTATAGCAGTGTACCATATCCTTATAACAGTGTACCATATCCTTATAACAGTGTACCATATCCTTATAGCAGTGTACCATATCCTTATAACAGTGTACCATATCCTTATAGCAGTGTACCATATCCTTATAACAGTGTACCATATCCTTATAGCAGTGTACCATATCCTTATAACAGTGTACCATATCCTTATAGCAGTGTACCATATCCTTATAGCAGTGTACCATATCCTTATAGCAGTGTACCATATCCTTATAGCAGTGTACCATATCCTTATAACAGTGTACCATATCCTTATAGCAGTGTACCATATATCCTTATAGCAGTGTACCATATCCTTATAGCAGTGTACCATATCCTTATAGCAGTGTACCATATCCTTATAGCAGTGTACCATATCCTTATAGCAGTGTACCATATCCTTATAGCAGTGTACCATATCCTTATAGCAGTGTACCATATCCTTATAGCAGTGTACATATCCTTATAGCAGTGTACCATATCCTTATAGCAGTGTACCATATCCTTATAGCAGTGTACCATATCCTTATAGCAGTGTACCATATCCTTATAGCAGTGTACCATATCCTTATAGCAGTGTACCATATCCTTATAGCAGTGTATATCCATATCCTTATAGCAGTGTACCATATCCTTATAACAGTGTATCCATATCTTATAACAGTGTACCATATCCTTATACAGTGTATATCCTATACAGTGTACCATATCCTTATAGCAGTGTATCATATCTTTATAGCAGTGTACCATATCCTTATAGCAGTGTATCATATCCTTATAGCAGTGTACCATATCCTTATAGCAGTGTACCATATCCTTATAGCAGTGTACCATATCCTTAAAGCAGTGTACTATATTCTTATAACAGTGTACCATATTCTTAAAGCAGTGTACTATATTCTTATAGCAGTGTATCATATTCTTAAAGCAGTGTACCATATCCTTATAGCAGTGTACCATATCCTTATAACAGTGTACCATATCCTTATAGCAGTGTACCATATCCTTATAACAGTGTACCATATCCTTATAACAGTGTACCATATCCTTATAACAGTGTACCATATCCTTATAGCAGTGTACCATATCCTTATTGACATCATTATTATACAAGCAATACAGAAACAAGCTGCAATTCTTTACGAAAATGTCTAATGCTTTAGATTTGCCTTTATTTGACTCAATGGCAAATCTAAAACCTTTTATTTAGTTTAAACACCCTCCTCATAAGTACCTATTAGGTATTCTCGTTCACGTTAAAAGCTCTCATTCACGTCCCCATATAAGTAAAAACTTCTTATAAGATACACTATACATTGCCTATCCATCTAAATCTAAAAACTTGCATTTTAGTTTGACAAACGTCTCCTAAAAAACGCAAATCGACAAAAGACAACCCATTTTATTTATAAATTGTCAATTTGTTTTTACCTTTAAGGTTGACAAGTTAACAGCTTTGACAGACTGGCATCACTAGCGGCGTCTGCACTAGAGAACCACGTGGGCCAGACCACAAACAGGAAGTAAAATATTCAGTAGAAGGAGTAGGCATTTTGATATTCGGTTTAAGGAGCAGGCATTTTGATATTCGGTTTAAGGAACAGGCATTTTGATATTCAACAGAAAATAAACTTCAGGTGTATCTATAAATACTTACTTGATAACGTTAGAGATATGTTATAATATACACAATTAGAGTAAAGTAATGTCGGGATTTAATGAGTTGGAACGACCCCTTGTAGGACTCAAGGTCATAAACTAAAGTATCGGAATTAAATCATAATTTGTAAATATATTTTCGTAAACAGAGATATATACACAGGTAAAGGTGTAACCTCTATTGAGAGAGCACGTGACCACAGGTAGAGTCGTAAATCCATGCCAATACACTCTCGTGTGTCTGCATGTGTCAGCATTAAGTACACGTCTCCTTTTATTTACGACCATCATCTCTGTGTATTTCTATGTCGGCTGTGTCATGCATCCTCTTCACAATCAATAAAATTCCGACTTACTCCGTCCTAATTCGCTCCCCGCCCAAAACAGTTGAAATCAAAGAATGCATCTTCTGACAAAGTGGGCACTTGTACACGGAGGAGTTTGCAGACGACCTTGACCTGCAGTTATTTAAAAGTACTCAATCATTGTAACACCAGTATATTTATGGTACATTACTGGAGAGTACGTTCAGTAAAATACCTTTTGATACCATCCCCTTTTAATAATGCGCGTCCATTGTGTGTATTACTGATGATTGTAAACAGAAAGCACCAGCATTCCGTTCTCGTTGGTGCCCCGCTCGCAGAGTGGAACACGTGGATCACGAGCGCACGAGACAGGTAATCATTGCTAATTACACTGCCCCAAACGACCATGTGACTAGAGTTGTGCTGACACGGCGTTTTCTCGTCGGCTCGCAGTGACCACGTGTGTTGTATCGATCCACATGACATGCAGTCTCTCCAGACCCTTGTCACGGTATCTTTATATACCAATGATGTCTGTAACCCCGAACCCTAAAAATGTATTCTGGTTATCCAATATTGATAGAGATTGTCTGGGGCTGCCCGAATAAACCTTTTGACAAAGGGACACTCTATTCATTGACAAAGTTAGATTGGAACTATTTTTGGCGGGCCTCTGTCAGCTATTTCTGACCCTTCACATTATCTTACACACTATACATTGATCACTTAAGCATCACCAAGAAGCTTTGCATGGTCCATGGAGTATCTTGTTCAACTTGGAAAACGCGATCATGACGTTTACGACTTACAGTATATATTTGTTTATTTGGTATATGTTGATACCACAACGGATTTAGGACACTCTATTCACAAAAATGATTGATGAATAGATGGACCAAAGTGTGCTTGTTTACTGTAAATAAATATCGAAAGCTTACAGAAGTTCAGTTTATTCTACATTTATATGTATATTGATTTGACTTGACACAAATAAGCTTTGGCAATAGCCATGCATACAGTACTGAACGAAGTTTGTATTAAAGTATTGATTAAACGTCAATCAACTTTAATTGTTTCGTTTGAGACTGACATTAGCAATAATCGAATTACACTATAGTATCCAGATTGGCTAAGAACCGGTATGCCATTTATATTCTATTGTGGAGGCACTATCATATCACTTGGCCTTTTCCAATGACACACACACGAGACCACGACACGTATAAATATTGCATCATTAGCTTTCAGACAAATGTACATTAAATTGTATGAGCATAACTATAGTCCATCGCGTGTTTGTTAAACATTCCGTTACGGACATGAAATGTCAAGGCCACCAATACGTGTGAATCTGACATCACGAGGACATGTTTACATTCTAAAAGTGTTCATTCAGGTGAAAGTCAACTGATCATTAGATCATAACCATATCTGAGTGAAAGCGGGCTGACATAACAAAGCACGGCAAATGGAAACGTAATGCAAGCATAAATAATTAAATTGGTGTTTAGAATTGCAATGTCATCCTTGACCCTTGACCCTACCTAGAGCAATGATACAATAATGCACGTGTTATAGGTGTTGACTTACCCGTCCATGATAGAGTTCTCGGATAGAAGAGGCTCCCGGTCCATGGACAGCCCGTCCCTCGGGGGGATCAACACTCGGGTGTGTTTCTTGCCCTTGCCTTTGCCCCTTCGGGGGCTAGGTAGAGGGGTCACCTGGATCTCTTCGTCACTTCCTGTGTCATTACTTCCCTGGATAAACACCTCACCAAAACTAACAGACACTGTTTTTACATGTTCCGAGCGTTTAGAATCCGGGCTTTCCTCCGTGAGTTTGAGGATGGACATGTTGACGGAATGCTCCTCAGACACACCACTCAGGGACTGAATATCGCTGACTGCATAATGCTTCAATAGCTTATAAATGCACACTGCATTTACAAGCCACTTTTCTATAATCAGTAAAATTACAGGTGAGTCATTGTGAGATTTACCTGTAGTTATATCATGGCGAACAGTCGGTGAGTTAATTAGGAGATTCCCTGGTATATAGGGTATAGACTAACTCTCCCCACCGATATAGTCAGGCAATGTCAGTCTGCCAGCCAGGCCGTAACACTGAGACGAGGGAGTAGAAATGCTTGTTCTAAATCGATCACACAAAATGAATTCCTTCAAAACAGGACGCAACTGTTGTTGTTAAGATTTGGCGTCCTAATATAACGCTGTGCCCCCATACACATGCGGATCGATTAGGTATGCTATTCCTCTCAGAGGTCAAAGGACAAATTTACATCACTCGGTAAATATTGGATAGCTAGCCTTTGTAGACCGCCCCAAGAAACAGACAATACACACGGTGCTACTACAAAACGGTAGCGTTTACATGGCAAACTTTAACACTGAAAACACTGAGTTTATGCACACACATCACTCGTAGCAGTATGTGTGTGCTGGGAAAGCCCCTAAGGTGGAAACATAGGTATGAATCCAATCCACAGCTAAACAGGCCGTAGTATATTACATTAATATAGAAGTGTCATTGTACATTACATCGTAACAGTATTACTCTGTACTTGATGGTGATTTATTTAGGCTGATCATACGTTTGGAAGCGTGTCAAGAACATTACAAACACATATCTATTTAGATAAGATTGGCAGCTTTATTTCCTAGCTTCGTTGGATGTTGTCAGTTCTTAGATGTTGATTTTAAGGAAAGAGCAAAACGGAACCTCAGGACCGGAAGCAACATAATGCCATCTAAGCGAGGAACCTAACAATGGCGATTGTGGATCCGGAGAAGGTGGCTTTTTGATATTTGACAAAAATGTGTGAACCGTGAGTGAATTAAACGTAATACTGCAGATATCAGACACTGTTCAGATATTGCTGCATTTAGACACGTAATTTACGTGTTATAATCTCCAGGCATTCCGCACTGCTTACATACATTTTGTGGACAGGGACCCCCAGTTATGGAGGACTAAGATGGTACAAAAAGAATGGTAGGAATGGATAGGAGGGGTCAGAAGCAAGGTCATCATGGGCTGATGGCGGGCGTTTTCCTTTTAAAACATAACGTGAATTTTCGAGTTTTATTGGTTCAGTACCCGGGCACTATTTAGCCATTTAGCCATAGTCCCGGGACTATGGTTTGGCGCACTTTTTTACGTACTACACATTGACAAAAATGACGTCCTATCATTTAATAATTTTCTTCAATCTGTTATGAACTGAAATCATTATTAACTTCTTTTGAGGGCACTGTGGTCTTATAGTGTTGTCGAGAGATAGCATATAGTACCCGAGCGAAGGCAATGATATATAAATAACTTTGGAATGCCAGATTATCGCAAACATTTAACATATACAAAAACAATAGGGTTATCAAGTAAATATATATGGAGATACACAGTGATCTATATCGCGTACAAACCTACCACTGTCCTAAACCTAGAATGCTCCATGAAATGCCGGATATTGATGGTAGGTTGTCGGCGATAGTTACACCTAGCCAGGAAGAGTGTTATCATCTCACATCACGGAACTCTATACCGAACATATATATATAGGAAACATTCCTTTGACTTGTCGGGGCCTATATAATATGAGTATATTTATTTGAGTCTACCGGACAAGACGTACGTGTACTCCTGCGAACCGTTATCAATCCTATATAGATACGACAATATGTCCTTATAATTTACAGGAATTATAGAATATAACATTGAAAATACAGAAAGTTTGATGGCTGTAATGTTACGTAATAGCGACCGCAATACGTCTGATGTGTATTGCTACTAAACCATCTCTTACTTTCAGCCAAAAACTTGTGAACGTGAAAGAGAATCTTGGTAATTTGTTGATTGTCTATAAATGTCGAAGCTGGTGTATAAAATCTCGATTACATTTTTATAAAGGCGAGCGATGCTAGCCGTTAGATGTATAAATAAAATGCACATAACTTGTAAAACTGAAGAGGTTGATAAAGGATGCTGCGTTGATGGGACTTGTAATACGTTATCGGGATCGTAAGTTATTTTTGTCTGTCGACTCTATAAAGTTCCGGCTGTTACAGGAGATCTTCTCTGGAAACATCTTCTTAAGTCACATGAAAATAGGAAACTTACGTACCTGGTATGGTAAGATTATCTCTGATTACCTGTTAAACTGTATACACAGGTACCTACATATTACGTAACACTCATAGCCATATCATTGGTGACCTTTTTTACATACGATTAAACCTGTCTATAGAGACCACTGAGAGACAAAGAAAAGTGACACCATTATCCATCTGGTGGTCTCGTATCCACAGACTAGAATGAAAAAGAGTGTGGTTTTATTAAAGAGGCGGTGTTTTATCAGGGATGGTCGCTAATGTAGATTTTATTGTTTATTTATACTACTTACATGTATAGATAAAACATTCAATTGTCTATATGTTAATAACATTGTCACGTTCCTTTGCACAAATTTGGAGAAGAGAACTCTGAGAAATAAGTTGGCCATTAAAATTGTTGGAATAACTTCGTGATCATTTTTCAAAGACAGTGTTTAACCGTTTGAAGTAAGGATAGCGCCGAATGCTGAAAAGCTGCCAGCCCTACTGAAGGTAGCGAAGCTGTTCCGTATCAGCTCTAAGTGACAGACTAGGATCATTAACCTACTGGCCCTCCTCCCCGCATTATCGGACCCACCGACATGTGCTCGAGCCCACACCTGAAGGAAGTACGCGCTAAAGTTAATTTGTATAATACACGTTGCTTCAAATTAAATACACACACAAAATGTGAAAGTTTAAATGTAATTCCTTGAGACAGTTTCGTTTATCCAGAACTGCAGTTTGTACCTTATACACCGGAAATAGGATGAACGAGCGAGCATGAAGATTTAGAGATTTATAATTAACGAATGTCAGAGTGGTAGAATCAGCGGAAACACCGGTACCAAAGAAACACCCAGAAACATCACTGTCTTAAACATCTGCAAACGACCTGACACGCTAAGAAAAACCGGACACGCTGAAACCAGTGAGGAACCTGTCTTGCATAAAAATGTTACCCACTCAAGATTTCGAAGAGACCGATGTCATTCTACCGGCAAACAAACCGTCTCTTTACATCAGCTGTACCATTACGCTACAGCCGTTATAATCGTACATACCGGTACCATTACGATACAGCCGTTATAATCCTACATACCGGTACCATTGTGCTACAGTCGTTATATAATCCTACATACCGGTACCATTACGCTACAGCCGTTATAATCCTACATACCGGTACCATTACGCTACAGCCGTTATAATCCTACATACCGGTACCATTGTGTTACAGTCGTAATATAATCCTACATACCGGTACCATTACGATACAGCCGTTATAATCCTACATACCGGTACCATTGTGTTACAGTCGTAATATAATCCTACATACCGGTACCATTGTGTTACAGTCGTTATATAATCCTACATACCGGTACCATTGTGTTACAGTCGTTATATAATCCTACATACCGGTACCATTACGATACAGCCGTTATACTCTTATATTTCCATTCAACATTCAATTTCCCGTTTAATCTATGTTAAACCAGATGGGCAATATCTGGCTATGAACTCCAATCTGGTCAAGCGTATGAATATTTGACGTTTCCGCCGCGTCACTGACAATGTATACACTGTATACTTACGCCTATACATAACGGTCAAATATTTTTAAAAGTGGTTTTACAGTTGTGCGGTCTATGAAATCTAACGCTATTATCGTGTTGACAAAATAGCATGTATTAAAGAATACTATCGCTTGAATTTCGTTTGTTCGCTTGTTTCAAACCGTTTTGTGTTGAACTATATTCAGAAGCTGATGCTATGGCTGTTCCGTTTATTGGATTTTGTTTCGTTAACACTAGAGCAAGCGGGAAATTCAAAAGATATACGTGTGTAATTTTGAATTTGAATGATCGTAATGGAAATATAAGTAATAAACTGTTACCAGATTGGACATACAGTTGATATGAAGCCCATCCGTCCGAAAGATAAATATTCATGGCGCCCTAACGGGCGCCATTCTATTTATCTTCCTTCCGGATGGGCTTCATATCAACTGTATGTCCAATATGGTAACAGTTTATTGCTTAAACATACCGGTACCATTGTGTTACAGTCGTAATATAATCCTACATACCGGTACCATTACGATACAGCCGTTATAATCCTACATACCGGTGCCATTACGATACAGCCGTTATAATCCTACATACCGGTACCATTGTGCTACAGTCGTTATATAATCCTACATACCGGTACCATTGTGTTATAGCCGTTATAATCCTACATACCGGTACCATTGTGTTATAGCCGTTATAATCCTACATACCGGTGCCATTGTGTTATAGCCGTTATAATCCTACATACCGGTGCCATTGTGTTATAGCCGTTATAATCCTACATACCGGTACCATTGTGTTATAGCCGTTATAATCCTACATACCGGTGCCATTACGATACAGCCGTTATAATCCTACATACCGGTGCCATTGTGTTATAGCCGTTATAATCCTACATACCGGTGCCATTGTGTTACAGCCGTTATAATCCTACATACCGGTGCCATTGTGTTATAGCCGTTATAATCCTACATACCGGTGCCATTACGATACAGCCTTATAATCATACATACCGGTACCATTGTGCTACAGTCGTTATATAATCCTACATACCGGTACCATTGTGCTACAGTCGTTATATAATCCTACATACCGGTACCATTTTTTACAGCCGTTATAATACTACAAACAGAACGTGAGAGCGTCTCCTTGACATCGTTCTCCTAAACCATAATGACGATAACAGACCGCCATATTCCCACCAAAACATGAATGTAATTCTACATCAACGGAAAGTCAGTGCTAAAGTCTAACAGGGAGCAAAGCCAATCTGTCTAAATCCGTAACAAAAATGACATTTTAAAGTAAAAAAGAGAATGTATTGGACCTGGCTCATTTGATTCTAAACGTCGGAACTCATAAGTTTGTTCTTCATTTGGCCGAGACTAGATCACTCACATCGACAGGAAACCTCCTACTGGGGTAATATATATTGGCCACACCGGTAACTTTTCAACCGGGGCATGAAATATCGTCTGTACCGGTAATTTGGGGGACAGTGTAATGCCTCGTGTGGATCTGATCCGGAATTATCGGAAAGTCATTGGCTGTGATTTATTTGTCATCTTATGTGAGTTAATTAATGTGTAAATCAATAAATACCACACACAGACGCGCCAAAACAAGGAAATGTATCGGGACGTGTAGCGCTAAAACAAGGAAATGCATCAGGCACGTGTAGCGCCAAAAACAAGTAAATGTATCGAGCACGTGTAGCGCCAAATACAAGGAAATGTATCAGGCACGTGTAGCGCCAAAACAAAGAAATATATCGGGACTTGTAGCGCCAAAACAAGGAAATGTATTAGGCACGTATAGCGCCAAAACAAGGAAATGCATCGGGACTTGTAGCGCCAAAACAAGGAAATATATCAGACACGTGTAGCGCCAAAACAAGGAAATGTATCAGGCACGTGTAGCGCCAAAATAATGTAATGTATTTGGCACGTGTAGCGCAAAAACAAGTAAATGTATCGGGACGTGTAGCGCCAAAACAAGGAAATGTATCAGGCACGTGTAGCGCCAAAACAAGTAAATGTATCGGGCACGTATAGCGCAAAACAAGTAAATGTATCAGGTACGTGTAGCGCCAAAACAATGTAATGTATTTGGTACGTGTAGCTCAAAAACAAGTAAATGTATCGGGACGTGTAGCGCAAAAACAAGTAAATGTATCGGGACGTGTAGCGCCAAAACAAGGCAATGGTATCGAGCACGTGTAGCGCTAAGAACAAAGAAATGTATCAGGCACGTGCAGCGCAAAAACAAGTAAATGTCTCAGGCACGTGTAGCGCCAAAACAAGTAAATGTATCGGGCACGTATAGCGCAAAACAAGTAAATGTCTCAGGCACGTGTAGCGCCAAAACAAGGAAATGTATCGGGACGTGTAGCGCCAAAACAAGGTAATGTATTTTGCATGTGCAGCGCAAAAACAAGTAAATGTATCGGGACGTGTAGCGCCAAAACAAGGAAATGCATCGGGACGTGTAGCGCCAAAACAAGGAAATGTATCAGGCATGTGTAGCACCAAAACAAGGTAATGTATTTTGCAGGTGCAGCGCCAAAACAAGGAAATGTATCGGGACGTGTATCGCCAAAACAAGGACATGTATCGGGATGTGTAGCGCCAAAACAAGGAAATGTACCAGGCACGTGTAGCGCCAAAACAAAGAAATGTATCAGGCACGTGTAGCGCCAAAACAAGGTAATGTATTTTGCAGGTGCAGCGCAAAAACAAGTAAATGTATCGGGCACGTGTAGCGCAAAACATGGACTTAAAACTAAATTTGTAGGAAAACCAGCAATCTAAAAGCAATGTCTTACAGTAAGGCGAATTAGCAATCAACGAACTCACAAAGATCATCCACATACGGGCTCACCGCAATGACGTCAGCAATGTCTACGTAATCAGCAGAGATAAAGTGGTCCAGTGGTACGATTTACAGCAAATAGAAAAAAATATACAATGCCAATTTTTTGTGTTATGTAACTAAACATTGACATGATGGTATGGATATCTAAAGAGCCACATTTGTAACCAACCAACAGCTGATGAGAGCGTGACGTGACACCTATCACTGTAATTAGTTAATTAACCGGAATTGTAGCATTATGTATTCCTCCTGACAGCTCTATCTAATAGTCCTAACCAACACGAGGCCCAAACAGCCTACATTGTTTCATCATGACAAACCACTCTCTTTCCAATCAGAACAGATTCCGTAACCTACATTGTTTCGGGATGAGAAACCCGTTCTTCTTTCATTGAGAAAGTTTAGAATGAACCGACGTATCACCTATGTCAACAAATCAACGTATATTAGGCTTTCGCGTAAACACACGAGTGTGTTCGGCTCAAAGTCTGGATTGCGCTTGGAGAAACGAATGTTATCGTTGCCATGGTGCCAAGAATTCTGTTGATCGTCTCCTCATTACACGGTGTACACTGTAACGAGGTGGCGGGAAGCACATTCCGCGCTAAACCAGACAGCCGGGACACACTGGCCGTAATATTCCAATACCATTTAACGTCTCCTGGACGTTTTTGGGTCAATTTTCTTGGTTTTTGTCAACTCTTGATATTTGCCGTTACATAATGTCACTTGAGCTTCCTTTATGTAATGGCATTCGCTCATGTCAACATTACTAAAAGAAATAGATTTTTATTCTGTTCAGGTTATGATGTTATAATGATAATGGAGCACGTGTAAATTATGTAACGTCAAAATATTAAAAAATTATTCCTTAAATATAGCGATATTGACATGAGCAAACGCCATTTCTCATATTTACAGTTTTTCACGCAAATAAATATTACTTATTATCGCGACAGTAGCATATTCTGTTTACGACAACGTCATTCTGTCAACGAATTGATTGAACAGCTGATTGTAATCGAGTCATTCATATGTTTCCACCAAAAGTGGTGTCATGACCCCACGTTTCCCGCCCCATTGCTACGCCAGCGGCTATTCCCGTAACAAAAGACTCGCCGCTCGTGTTATACTATCATTGTACACTGATAATGATAATACTAGAAGCATGACTCGTTTATAATCAGCCGAGGTACATAATTTAAATTACTCGTGATCCATTATTATTATACCCTCAGCAAATGTATTCCTTAAATAATGTGTATGACCCCAAACATATGTACCACAATATCTAAAACTTAATTTTAAGTCTAATAATTGTATGAGTTTTTATCTGATACCCCTGACCTTCGCTTAGTTGACCATTTGCTTAAAGCTGACAATGCAAGTTAAAGAGTATACATTTGAGATTAAATAAATTAAAGCTTTTTTCCATATTTTTTTCTTCAAATCTCCAAAAATTATTTCCAAATAACAGAAGAATATTTTGATTTTAGAAATGACACAAAATATGACCGACCTATAACCTTTAACCCGCGAACTTGACCAATGATAAATAAACTTTAACATAACAAAACTGATATTTTTTAACCAAATGTTGAAATCAAAGATGGCCGATTATGGAATGCGATCAGCCCGAAGTACTGTGCGTGAGAAAGAATACTCCATGTAAACGTGACTACCGTCATCTGAACGATTATGACATTTTCTGTGGCTTAATTAATATCAATATCAGTTTCAAATGTGCGTTGAATTTACAATTCTAGTTGAAACAATAGTTTGAGATACTTATGAACATAGTTACAATGCCTCCGGAAGTTGTTCAATAAGAATGAGCCCGTGACAAGAGTACACGTGTCAGACGATAACATTTGTCTGCAGCTCTGCAGTAGGACGTGATCAGTCAATCGATATGGATGGATATATTTGTAGTGTTTGTCTCCCTTTAAACAGTTACACATCATATTGTTAAATAATACCAGACAATTAAATGTTGTTTCAGTAAACCTCAAATGTCTGAAAGTGACACACACAACTATTTGTTAGCCCAAACATCAACGATTATTCCATTCGTTACACCTGTATCCCAAACACACGACTCCATCAGCCGTTACCTTATACCCCCCATGCAGACTAAATTACATGATCTGCGAGAGACGTAAATTAGATCCTATCAGTCAGTGCCATGGTAATGCTTTAATCAGACCCTGCCTTGTTATAAATGGCCACAGGTGAGACCCCACCCGACTTTCTCGTGAAAGTCTGTACCGGATGTCGACTCTCTGCTATAACCTGGTACTTACATAAACATTAATGTTTATGGCATTATAATCACACACTTACGAGAAAGTGTGCCACCACATACCGACCTTGATTTGACGTCAGATGTAGATACCTCCTTAATGAATGAAAGATAAAGTCATTAGCATGATTATCATCAATAAGACTTCATCCCACAATTACACAATTCCGATACCAGATATATAGTTGGATATAAGGTATGTTGAAAAGTCAAAAGCAATAACACACCTTTAAAAAGTGCACATTATTTGGAACAAAGAGTTAAAATATGACCTGATTTCATAACAACAACAAAGTTCAATGAAATATTGGATAATACAGTCACTATTACAAGTAAATAAATGTTAAGTAACTCTTTTTCACTGGTCATGGAGCTTGAGAATCGCGCAGGCCTGTTGGGCCTTTTGTTGTTTACGGGTTGTGATACACATTCCGTGCGATACGTGGGAGGTGTACGATTATAACGCCGATTCACAAACAGACAAATATGTCCCTCTGACATTCCAGCACGTGGAACCATTATAGTTTGTGTATTTTTAAAAACCAGCAGAAATCGATTTGTACGTCACCTGTGCAACAGTCCTAACGTTGGAATGTAGTCAGACATTGTAGGGAAAGCCGCGATAAAAACACTCTCTACATAGCCATTACGGTATAATTGAAAGATTTAGAAAATGAAGCTATAAAGCATAATACCCATTAAAACAAATGAGTAAGGATATGATGTAGATTGCCTGACGGTCGGGCACAGTTCTGATTGGCAGACGAGACCAGGCTCAACTCGACCCATTGCCACGATCCACACACATATACCCATCTAAATGCCTAAATGAAATATTTAAAGTGAGTTATCTCTTTCCTAAGCTCCGTTTTATTGGGTCTTTATCTTTCTTACGTGGGCAATGAATCCACCCTGCTGCCATTTCTACCAATAATGTCGGTATGCACATTTTCTATTATTCTTTTAGACAGATTTCGATAGATTTCCGGAACGGTTACAAGAATGAACATGTATGCAAAACTTAGCCAACGCAGAACTCATGATTTCACCTTGTTAATGAAGTTATATATATAAAGTCCACTTAATAATCTTCACATCAGACAGGAGTCCATACTTATATCTCAACAGATACAGTTTCTACAAGCAGTATTTAACCTCGAATGGTTAAAGCGGAATCTTAACTCATGATGCATATCAGTCACTACGTAAGCAGATGGACAAATTCTAAACCGAGAATCTATGTACACGGAGATACTACTGTACAAGTAAAGAGAAAACAGAATGAAACATGCCCGATTTACCTACAATATACTTTTGAAACTTGTAAAAAAAAATTAGGTTGGCTGGCTGTTATCTACAAGGAAACTTTAAAAGCATATTACATAATTAAATTAACTTTATCATTATATAAAAGCATTGCATACATGCTCGATGTTGAAAGTTCTCGTTTCGAAACCTGCCTAACATTCATCATCAGAGAGTCCAACATGTCAAAATATCGCTACAAACCGACACAACACCTAAAAACTGTTTCTCTAATCAAGCTATTTATGAAAAGTCGAAATGAATCAATGTGCATTAGGCAGCCTTTGAACTGCTCTTTTACGTACTTGAGATAAGTTGTGTCTTTTGAAGGTGTTGGAGCGTTGCCAGTGACGATAGGAGGAATCACTTCCTGTTTGGAGCTGTGACGAGGGCTCATGTTTACCAGCCCTAGCGAGCTCCAGGAATGTTATTATGCAAAGGTACATGGTTTTAATTGGCCGTAGGAGAAACAGAGAAACCAAATGGTTAGAAAAGCGATGTTTATGGGGCATACTAGAACGTAGAAAACTACAATCTACCCCTAACGTACGGAATATTGTAAACAACTGCAGAAAACAGCTTTAGTAGTTTCCGAAACACAAAGATTGACTGATAGACAGTTGTTAGGATTTTTTGTTGTAGTTTTGAAGTATTTTGGCACC
This sequence comes from Argopecten irradians, assembly GCF_041381155.1. NCBI lineage: Eukaryota > Metazoa > Mollusca > Bivalvia > Pectinida > Pectinidae > Argopecten > Argopecten irradians. The sequence continues at coordinate 12,177,911 of NC_091139.1, read as the reverse complement.
CTTGGTATCTCCTAGATCATTGAACAGTTTGGTTCGTAGCTTTATGATATACGACCTTATAATTACCGTACAACTCCGGAATCTAGAAACAGCCGCTGTTCGATCATCTACTCTAGCGACCAGATCTTTATCACGTGCTTAGTTCTATTAAGTCTTAGCCCTGATGAGGATGAAAACAATCTGATTTGGGCTGCTAACATAAATCATATTTCCCGTAAAATAGCAATGCCTTTCAATACAAAAACCAAACGAAGGTACATGTATCTGTCTTTTGAAGGTAATTGTCCAGCCAAACTACACTTTGCGTGTTGAAAGAAGATCTCTTTAACTCTGATTGGCAAAGATTTACGGCTTCAAGTAATAAAAGTCACAATATAGGGTTTCACGATAGTTATGTTTTTACGAGAACATGTCACACGAAGAATAAAAAATAATGATGATACGCTGTGTTAATTGCAAAAAAAAAAAAAAAAAAAAAAAAAAAAAAACTAAGAAGAATCTCGAGCAGTATTAATTTGAGTGATACATTTTATAAGCCTGTGTAGCAATTCGAAAAATACAATTAGAAGAGAAAAAAATTTCGTTCACTTCAAATTAACAGTACGATCCTAGCAGAACACATTTTTTGTTTATTTATTGCTACTAATTAAAATGTTCACAATGCTACTGCACATGACCTACATATTGCTACTACTAAGCCTTAGTATAATCCCGGTATTAACATCGGCAGTTACATGTAATCTCTGGCGTACCAATACCTTCATCGAGTTCAAGAGGTCAAGAAACGACTGGGTTTTACGTCAGTGTGAGAATTCACTGAAAAATATAGCATATTTTGAAAATTTATCAGTATGAAAATATTTTCAAATTTAAATATTTGAGATGGATTGAATTATGTATCGTGGTATATCCGTTTTATCGATGGGACTATTTCATCTTCCGTTATCATTTATTCGGTTGCCCATGGTAACACACCGGAAGTTGCTAGACCCGCTCTTTCCCTCCAAATCAACGGCTGTTCCATCAAATGATATTTTTTCTCGATTCAGACGTATACGGTTTTATTTTCATACTTATTTATTTTATCTATTTTCTTTTTATAAACTAGAATAATACACACGGTAACTAAATAAATGTAAATATAAGCATTTTGGCATATTTTTGACATACATTATTGTGTAACATACATGTACATTGAGTGTTCTAGCTGACGCACACCACTGGCAATGCTATCTAAGTCCAATGTAGGTTAGTAACACACAAATGCATGTCACATATATGACAACCAATGCTTACATAACGACAACTCATGTAAAGTTTCTGCAGATAGTATAAGATGACTACATTAACGTTACAGTAAGACCTTGTCCAATCCTGGAAATCTCTCGTAGACGATGGCTCCAGCAGGAAAATGATCGACGTCAGATCTGTACCGACATGGCCTTGAACAGTCCTGTGAGCGAGCCAATGGTTGTGACGAGAATCTCTACTGCATCATATTACAAATTCATTTTATATAACAAAGTTTAGTTTAACGAAATCTTCCTTATGTCACACAACCAAATCACCAGTAATCCGTTAACTTATATAGACGTTTTCGATAAAAGTGCATGATTGCTTATTTAAAAAAAGATAAACTCTGAACTGTTTGTAAATATAATAATTGATAATAAAGTTATATGATATCACCTCACTTATTAATGACCTTGTAAGTCTATCAGAGTTATTGCTATCAATACAAAATTACGTATTTTAACGCAATTGAGACAATGTTTAGGTCCATTTAGTTGTACGTAAACAATGAACTTCCTGCGTATTAACAGTTGCTACAATTGTATGCGATGTAAGTGATCATATTTCACCGTTTGTCACCTGGCTATGATGGTGTCTACACCCCTGATTCAGGATGATTTGACTATTTTCATATGAAATAACCATCTATACTTATAACTCGGAATCAACGATTCCTACTTAAAATCTTTTCTGTTCCCATATGACATTTATAGAAGACTTGTGGTCTTGAATAAAATTCTTATATCACAAAGTTGCACAAAGATCTCTACAGAGCCCAAACAAAAGATCGGACACCACGACGATGGAAGCGTTCTGTGATTCATTCGACCCCGATGTAATGAGATGATAATGAGGACTGTTGACTGACCTACTGGGAGGGAGAGCTATGATGTGTACACAGCTGAGGGGTCCAGGGCAGCCCCTTCATAACAGGTAGGAATGGTCAGTGTACATTGTACATGGTAACATTCTGAAATCTACATTTCCAACCATTTTGATTGCTATCGAAGAAATTCAAACGTGCGAAACCTGGTTTAAATTAAGTTGTTTTGAAACAGACATTCGAGACAATTATTTTGAGAAGTTTGTTGCCAAGCAATCTAATTCGACAGGTGTTTCGTGATGAGGAAAATTTTTCTAGCACGCCCGAATCTCATCGTATGTTATAAGCAGGAATTGGTAATGAGAATTATTTCAATAATATCAATTACGAACTTGCATTATACAGCATTGACGAGATTTTACGAGACTTGCCATAGACTGTGGGTATCCAATCTCTCACGACATCTTGTCTATCAAGTGTAACGCAATAACTCAATGCACGTGAAAAGATTTCCCTCGAGACAACAAATAAAACTGGATTTCTATAAAACCTGGGTTTTAATTCCAATCACCACATTCATGTCACATTTCAAAATTGCATTTGTAGCAAATGTCTATGCAATTTAATCTGTCCATGACTCAAACTTCACAACATACGCCTCACAAGTGTATGGTTATGATTATTGATGTATTAATCTTTGTTGAAAGAGTAAAATCAATGTCAATCGATATTCGCTTAATTTCTACTTGTACATGAAATAAAACGGTACAACATTCTCGCTCATCCTTACATTCAAAACGATAGTTTGTCTAAAGTCTAAACCTAGACAAATATAGATTAGAAACCAGATACGGACAAAAAACTGATGTGAAACCAGGTATGGACACTTAACTAACCAGAAACTAGTTACGGACAACAAACTGACCAGAAAACAGATGCGGACAACAAACTGACCAGAAACCAAATACGGACCACAAACTCACCAGAAACCAATTGGGGACAACAAACTGACCAGAAACAGGATAAGGACAACAAACTGGTCAGAAACCAGATACGGATTAAAAACTGGTCAGAAACCAGATACGGACCACAAACGCTTTTTACAAACCAGGTACCGGACAATAAACTAATTAGAATATACAAATCGGACGAGACATAAAATGCGCAACCTGATGAAAAGAGACTTACAAATACAATGAATTAAAACTTACCTGCACTCGCTGCTTTTGTTGACTAAGTTCCGGTAAATTTGTCCATCCGTTTCCGGTTCCTGAAAATCCTCTATTATCCATGTTTCCACCATGGACCCTTTGCTGCCAAAGGATACCCTGTAAAACAAGGGAGATAACTACATATTCATTAATCAATCAATCGATCTACAGGACAAGTATGAAACTGCTTTGAAGTGTTGCTTCGAGAGACGATTGTCTGAAGAGCGATGGATGCAGAAGACACCATTCTTAGTAATCAATGTTTATTGGTAAATTGGCGTTTGATTTCAGACATTGTGTACCGTAATTACAGTTTATACATTAGCTGCAGGGTAAATATGAAGAAATAATGTGATATATACAAAATCAGACAGTGTATGGTAAATATATGCATAATATCAAATATAAGACAAAGCTGAACAAATTGGAGTGACCGCATCAAAGAGAGAAATAACGAATGATTCGATACTGACTGTATCGATTGTATCAGAGGGAGTACTGACGAATAGTTCGGGAGTGACTGATAAGAGGGTACTGGCGAATAGTGACTGAATCAAAGAGGTACTGGCGAATAGTTCGGAGGACTGAATCAAAAAGGGTACTGGCGAATAGTCGGGAGTGACTATCAAAGGTAGCGATAGTCTGGGAAGGGATGACTGTATCAGAGAGGGTACTGGCGAATAGTTCGGGAGTGACTGAATCAAAGAGGGTACTGGCGAATAGTTCGGGAGTGACTGTATCAAAGAGGGTACTGGCGAATAATTCGGGAGTGACTGTATCAGAGAGGGTACTGACGAATAGGTCGGGAGTGACTGTATCAGAGAGGGTACTGACGAATAGTTCGGGAGTGACTGTATCAGAGAGGGTACTGGCGAATAGTTCGAGTGACTGAGAGGGTACTGGCGAATAGGTCGGGAGTGACTGAATCTAAGAGGGTACTGGCGAATAGGTCGGGAGTGACTGTATCAGAGAGGATACTGACAAATAGTTCGGGGGGAGACTCCATCAGAGGGAGTTCTGGCGAATAGTACGGGAGTGACTGTATCAGAAGGGGTACTGACGAAATGTTCGGGAGTGACTGTGTCAGCGGAGAATATGTTCGTAAGTAACCTTTTGATAGTGATAGCTCACTAACCCAAGCACCAATGACATCGAACAACAAATTACACACGGTCATATTATAGTGACAACAGGCAAACCAGACGTTCCTCTCTATTTGTGCTGAACGCTAAGCAGATTCTGGTGTATCTCGACCAAGAGACAAATTTTTAGTCTGTCTCATTAGAGCGAACACTTTTAACTCGTGGCCAAAAATGAGGTGCTCTGGAAGGAGTCGTTACATGTAGGAAGAGAAAAGTCGGTTTGGAACAAGAGGAAAACCACATCCCAAATTTAGTCGCCTTTTATCAATGGGAGAAACCGTGTACAGTGCTTACCAATCCTACCTACATGGCAGTTTTATTCTGATTCAGATTGTTTGAATGTGTCAATAAACCATTATTAATCATACCTTGAAATTGTATGAAATTGTGGTTTATAACTAATGTATTTACTTGTTAGTTCATTATGGCCTACATTTGTAATTGTCTTATATAAAGAATAAATACTCCACACCGCTGTTGGTTTCTGTCTGTTGTATGCGAGTAGACGACCTGACTAGATACGACCATATAAGGATGTAGCTATGATAATGGCCATCTGAACCAAAGACCGGGATAAGCAATACGATGCATTGCTCGCCTTCGCTGAAGTTTTCTTACAATGATATTCAGCTCCAACTTGCATCGAAATGTGACAAGGTTGTCCTGATAAATTGTTAATGCTGCCATTTTGAGTCGAGGCAAGATGGTCGACATGACAGTTAAAACGATTCAAACACCTTTTCAATCGCGTCGCAATCTCTATCCTGTAGAAATGTCGTTTATTGAAGGGATAACAAATTGGAATCATTGACTTTTTACAATTTTCCCACCTCTTTATACTTTATCGGATAGCCGAAGATGTCTACAAATGGACACTATAGAAAGAACACCAACTTCCTATTTAAAGCTAATGCTATTTAAACAGCCATATACTATATTTTCTACTCCTTGTTTCCTTTATGGACGATCGGTTTGGCTATTACATGTGTCATACACATCATGCCACGGCTCGGAACTTAAACTGCACTGAAAGTTCTTTCAAAATCCAGTATTGTACCTGGTTCCAGTAATCTAGAGTATTCTCAATAACACTAACACATGGTTTGTTTACTCCGGTTTCTCATCTAAATGATAATGGTCCTTAGCTCTAAAGACGACGACGAAGATATTGCTGTAGGAGACAGCTGATTAAGGTCGATCTGCTAAATCTCATATGGCGTACGATTCAGTGAGGTAGCACTTGAAATGCAGATCAGTGAAAAGCTGTGATAAGGGAATGGTGCCTCATACAGCTTCCTATTATCAAACATGTAGTACCTTACTGTGATCATAATCCCGAGATCATCTTAACTATCGATGGGATGTCCAGCAAGCCGGATCGTGGTGAGATACAAAACAAAGAAAACATTCTCTCCCGGGTTTTGCTAACACGGCATTACATTGAAATCTGGATATAAACCAGGTATTTAAAGTGGTAATACGTATGGCCGACTCATCAGGAAGAGTTTGTTATCTACGTACGTAATTAAAAACCCCTTAATTATCTTAATTACTTGTTGTGTAGTTACTTATCAGACATTGTAAGTAATTTAAACACGGATATATATTTCATTATACGCAGAATTGCATGTGCCCCAACTGGAAAATTAATTCATTAAAATCCCCGGGAGGAATTCGGCCTCGACTTGAATTCACGTAGTCAATGTTTACCTATCTTGCTGAGCACGTGTTGTCGATCCAACAATGTTTTGACGTCTTTGCACTCGGCCAGGAACAGTTTTAATGGTTAGAGCTCAAGTTATTTATAACTATACTGTTTACCATACCTTCAACGTTTAACACAATCCTAGCCCTGTATATACCCATGGTGATTTTTACCGTTGATGGAACCAAATATTATCATAAACTGGTAGGTCTCGCAATTTATTTCCAAACAACCAGCTCAAATTGCCATAGTTAGTTTTTAATTTTGTAAAAGCACAATAAGACTTTCTTATCTTATTTTTTTTCTTTGGCGTTGTAAAAACAACAGTCATCTTCAAAACAGCATACCCTTTCTAAAGTAATTGGCGATAGAACGCAATGTATACCAAAACGATGTCCGTCAACATTGAAGAGTAGAAGATTGTGTATGTCAGCACTCATGTGGTGAGTAAATATACAGTAAAAAGATCCCTGCCTACTCCATATCTCAAACAAGTTCTCGTCCTGGAATTAAATTGTTTACAAAAATTGAGCAATGCATCGAGTGGCTGGAAACTATTTGGAAGTGTTTCCTAAAACCGAACTTAAGTGATAAAGAGTGAAATCATAGAAACGGATGATAACGAATGACGTAACGAAATTAGCATAAGTTTACTTAGCACAAGAATGTAAACCAACGCCAATTGAACCGTCTGCACACTTCTGGATTTAATTCAAAACTTTATGGAACAAGTGCAGCGTTATTGTTTTGTAATTTTGTGTTCGCTAAATCAATTTAAAAGCAATAAAGCAATATTATTCTAAAGTTATTCATATAATTATAACATTTGAAGATGTTCTACGTAGAATAATTTGGCGATGGGAAGGAGTAAGGTAAACATCATTTTTCCGGGTCTGCTCCATTTTACCTAATTGGATTATAGCATCAGACATGTATGTATCTCATCAGTAATTACTGACAGCATCTCCTTTAACATGATAGGCCGTCTCCCGGGGAGGATTCTGTTTATTAACTACTGCTAATAGACACTGCATGGCCGAAACGTCAATCAGTTCTCGCCAAATAGACTTAAGTAGTAGGAGATTTTTACATTCATTATGATTCTTGGTGAACCATGAAAAGTGGGCAAGATTCTACTTGCATGTTGGGTCATGGAAGAAGGCAAAAAGTGTATGGGCATGGCGCACTATTTTTTCTCATCAGTTTCTCATCAGTCCAACATCATTGGTAAGCCAAAAGGGCTTGTAGAGATGTATAGTGATATTTACAATAATGGTAAAATATTTAAAGTGATTGCTTAAATCCTTAATAGTATGTCCTAGGTTTATGTATAATATACTGTCTTTCCTAGGTTGATGGTAACAAATTCGTGGCGTGGTTTTTCCAGTGCTTGTCTAATCTATTTTTGAAAATGTTCAGGTTCTCAGCATTGACCACATCAACAGAGAGAGAATTCCAGGACTCCACTATCCTGTTACTGAAAACATTTCTTGCTGAGTTGAGACGAAAGGGTTTCTTGTAGAGTTATTTGTTATGACCTCTTGTACCTGTGTGTCTCATTGGAGTACACATGTTCTCACTGGTAACAATGTCGATTTTGTTGATTATTTTAAAGGTCTCCACCATATCGGCCCTCAGTCTTCTATATTCGAGTGTTGGGATACCCAGGGTCTTCAATCGGTCAGGATAGGAGAGATCTTTAAGGTTAACAAGTCTTTTTGTACCTCTTCGTTGGACGTTTTCTATGGTTTTTATATCTTTTTTTATCCAGGGAGACCAAACGACAGAACAGTATTCCAAATGAGGTCTAACCAGAGTCTTATACAGTGTTTTAAAGGTTTGGTTGTCAAGATATGTGAATGTTCTAAATATGATACCCATGATTTGGTTTCCCTTTGATGAAGCTTTGTTCACTTGGTTTGTAAATTTCAGGGTATTATCCATTGTGACTCCCAGATCTTTCTCACTGTTGGTTTTCCCAAGTTGGATTCTGTTGTCGCCGTCCTTTATGCTGTATTGTCTGTTAATGGGGATATTGCCAATTTCCATATGCTTGCAGTTTTCTTTATTTAACTTCATTAACCAGAGGTCAGTCTAATATGAGATTCTGTCAATATTTCTCTGTAGCTCTTCACAGTCCTGTAATGTGTTGATTTTTGAATACAATTTGGTATCATCCGCAAATAGTTTGGCGACACAATTCACTACCTCTGGGATGTCGTTGATATAAATTAAAAAATAGTATGGGCCCGAGTACACTTCCTTGAGGTACACCGCTCTTTACTTTTTTGGTTTTGGAGCTTGTTCCATTTATAGTAACCTTTTGTTGTAGTCCCGACAGAAATTGTTGTATCCATGACAGAATTTTGCCTCCAATTCCATAGGATTTTAATTTGTGTATGAGGAGTCTATGGTACACTTTGTCAAAGGCCTTAAGTCCAAATAAATCACATCAATGTTGTTGTTGTTGTCAAGGGCCTGTGTCCAGTGTTCTAGTACCTCCAGAAGCTGTGTTGTGCAAGACTTGCCTGGCGTAAATCCATGTTGTTCTGGTGACAGTAGATTGTTGATCTTTGGGTGTTCCATGATATTATCACGTATTATCCTCTGCAAGATTTTACAGGGTACAGAGGACAGACTAATCGGACGATAGTTATTTGGATCCATTGTTGAGCCTTTCTTGTGTATTGGGCAGACATTTGCTGTGGTCCATTGTTTTGGCACTACACTTTCCTCGATTCATTTTTTGAATAGTGAGGTTAAAGGCTTTACTATGGTGTCCTTTGTTTCTAGTAGAAGTTTCGGATGAATTCCGTCCGGACCAGGTGATTTATTTGGTTTTTGTTTAGATAGTGCCTTTAGTACTATTTCCTCCGTGATTTCAAAATTTACCAGTGGACTTGTTATATTCCTCATGGGTAACGGGGGTAGATTGGTATTTCCGTCTTCCACAAATACACTGACAAAAAAAATCGTTCATAACTTCGGCTGTTTCTTCATCTGTTTCTGTTAGGTCTCCATTTGGATTATTGACTCTGGTGATGGTAGATTTTGTCTTTGTTTTCGATCTGACATAGTTCCAGAAGAGTTTTGGGCTATCCTTTATGTTTTCAGCTATGGATTTTTCATAAGATCTTTGTGATAATCGCAACAGTCTTGTGGCTTTGTTCCTGGCAATTTTGTATGATTGATAGTTGTTGTCTGTTTTGCAGTGGGGATACTTTGTCCATTCTTAGTGTTTCTTCTTTACAGCAGATATTGCATCTTTATTGATATATGGTTTGCGGATTTCATTGGATCGCCTCTTGTATAATGGTACATGTTTTTCAATACTGGTAGATAAAATATTCATAAGGTGTATCCAATGTTCATTCACATCCATATTTGAAGTATCTTCTGTTGCGTCATCTATTGACGAGGACACCAATATCGCTGATTAATTAAGACAACGCCAATGGACAAACTATAAACCTAAGCATTAACAATAGAAGGACCTTACATAATAGCTGGATTTTGGCGCGAATCGTTCACTGTAGAATTAGGGCAGGTTTAAATATAAGAAACAGCATTAACTGTACCGATCATTAGGAAGGCTTACGAGTGTGGCGACCATAGAATACAACACGATGGCATTTTGAGGGTTTTTCAGGACCAGTACCTTTAAAGCCCCATTATGTTTTTGTAATATTTTTGGTTGTATGAAATAATCAAATTTTGTCTATTATAGAGTGTATATCCTTATGGCCATAGTATTGATGGAAAAATATAATTTAGATAATCGTGTTTCTAAGAAGGATGGATAATTCCCCCTAAGTTTGACAGAGATTCCGTACTTCCGCCACACTCCTGGTAGATACCTTTGTCAATACATTGGAAATGTTGACTGCAAAAGACAACGATCAGTCATATTAATTTTTAACAATTTGATGACAAAAACCCCCGGAATCTGTAGATTTGCCGAATGATAATATAGAAAGCGCGATACACTAAACAAGTCAATTACTGGTACATGTATGTAGTGAACAAACTGTTACATCAGCCAGGACCTTAACAATGCTCAATGATAACGAAGAATCGATCAGGAACTTAACAATGCTCAATGGCAATGGAGAATCGGCCAGGAAGTTAACAATGCTCAATGGTAACCGAGAATCGGCCAGGAACGTAACAATGCCCAATGATAACGGAGAATTAGCCAGGAACTTAACAATGCTCAGTGATAATGGAGAATCGGTCAGAAACTTAACAATGCTTAATGATTACGGAGAATCGGTCAGAAACTTAACAATATTCAATTATAACTGAGAATCGGCCAGGAACTTAACAATGCTCAATGATAACGGAGAATCGGCCAGAACCTTAACAATGCTCAATGAAAACTGAGAATCGGCCATGACCTTAACAATGCTCAATGATAACGGAGAATCGGCCAGGACCTTAACAATGATCAATGAAAACTGAGAATCGGCCATGACCTTAACAATGCTCAATGATAACGGAGAATCGGCCAGAACCTTAACAATGATCAATGAAAACTGAGAATCGGCCATGACCTTAACAATGCTCAATGATAACGGAGAATCGGCCAGAACCTTAACAATGATCAATGAAAACTGAGAATCGGCCATGACCTTAACAATGCTCAATGATAACGGAGAATCGGCCATGACCTTAACAATGCTCAATGATAACGGAGAATCGGCCAGGACCTTAACAATGCTCAATGATAACGGAGAATCGGCCAGGACCTTAACAATGATCAATGAAAACTGAGAATCGGCCATGACCTTAACAATGCTCAATGATAACGGAGAATCGGCCATGACCTTAACAATGCTCAATGATAACGGAGAATCGGCCATGACCTTAACAATGCCCAATGATAACGGAGAATCGGCCATGACCTTAACAATGCTCAATGATAACGGAGAATCGGCCAGAACCTTAACAATGATCAATGATAACGGAGAATCGGCCAGAACCTTAACAATGATCAATGAAAACTGAGAATCGGCCAGGAACTTAACAATGCTCAATGATAACGGAGAATCGGCCAGAACCTTAACAATGCTCAATGAAAACTGAGAATCGGCCAGGAACTTAACAATGCTCAATGATAACTGAGAATCGGCCAGGAACTTAACAATGCTCAATGAATACTGAGAATCGGCCAGGAACTTAACAATGCTCAATGATAACGGAGAATCGGCCAGAACCTTAACAATGATCAATGAAAACTGAGAATCGGCCAGGAACTTAACAATGCTCAATGAATACTGAGAATCGGCCAGGAACTTAACAATGCTCAATGAATACTGAGAATCGGCCAGGAACTTAACAATGCTCAATGAATACTGAGAATCGGCCAGGAACTTAACAATGCTCAATGAATACTGAGAATCGGCCAGGAACTTAACAATGCTCAATGAATACTGAGAATCGGCCAGGAACTTAACAATGCTCAATGAATACTGAGAATCGGCCAGGAACTTAACAATGCTCAATGAATACTGAGAATCGGTCAAGAACTTAACAATGCCCAATGGATGTTTAGATAGAAAACGAAATATATTAAATATTCTGTCTACACACACTCGATATGGTTAGTACGTTTATTCAAGTGTAACGGTATGTGATAACAACATGTCAGTGTGCTGAAGTCATGGGCGTGCCTTTCATCTGTGGTGGTTAACAATACCGTGAAAAAGTTCAATGATGCGTAGCGGTAGCCAGGCACGTGCCTGCGTCCAGTGATGTGTAGCAACGCATGTTAGTGTATTCAGTGATGTGATGTCAGGCACGTGACAGTGTTCATTGATGTGTGCCCTGTGTTTAGTGACGTGAAAAGAGGTCTAGACGTTTAGACACAGTTCCTATTACTCTACAGAATCTCGCGCGGCTCGAGATTGTAATGAGATTGTCATTGGAAGTATGTAGCCTACAAATCAATTGTTTGTGTGATAAACAAACTATTGTTCCCACAGACTGACGACGTGTGGCGTCCTCATATATATCCTTATAACACCTCCACAGCGAGTCTGTAATGTCATCAGTAGACAATGACAGCTGATTAGCCGGTCGTACAACGTCCCAGATCCACAATAAATACTCCTCCCTAGTGACGCTGTCTTCTCCACATTCCTGTACGTGTGGTTTATGGTCGTGTCTCCAGTAACCAGATTCTCTCGGCTGATTGGCTGGTCATCTGTGACCAGAAAAGTGTGTTATTTTGGAAGTTATTGATTTTTCCCGATGGTCAAACCGAGTTCAACTGAAACGATAACACCAGCTAGTTTTTGCATTTTATGTCTGCTGCATTCATTGTTCTCTAAGGTTTTAGGTTAAAACTACAATAATCAATAATTAACAATAATCCAAACTGAAAATTAATTACACACACGGGAATGTAGAGAAAAATAGAACCAGGTGTCCAGGAAAAGTGATTTCGACGGCATCCATTAACACAAAATGGTTGGTAACGGGAAACGCCATGATATATTGCATCGGAAATCGGACCAATCTGATACAAATCACCAAGGTTAGGCCGTACTAGTCTTAATGGGATACCAACCGTAAGACTTCCGCACAGTTTTCAGTAACCTGAGTCTTAATGGGATACCAACCGTAAGACTTCTGCACAGTCTTCAGTAACCTGAGTCTTAATGGGATACCAACCGTAAGACTTCTGCACAGTCTTAAGTAACCTGAGTCTTAATGGGATATCAACCGTAAGACTTCCACAGTCTTCAGTAACCCGAGTCTCCTTATCCATTGTATTGTGTTATGCAGTGTCCTGGAATCGTCGTGTCCGTTTCAATGTTTTCCCGTTCCCTTATTTAGTCATATAAGATCTTGTTAGGTACATGTATTAACCATCATGTTTCAATCAGGATCCTTACCAACGTTTGGACTCTCTGGTGTTTCGTCGACAGTTGGTTTGGTGATCTAAATCTAACAAAGGCCAGGATCATTGATTATACTGACCTATGACAATATACCGCACGTCATCTTCCTCGACAGGCAATGGCAAAATGATTTAAAGTCATACCATACGTAACTAGCAGCAAAGAGTCAAGTAAGATTCAATCCCGATATTATTAGTATTTGTAGATGTAGATGAAATTAAGTTAGATCAAAGAACATTTATATTGATTTCTTAATAACTTTGGTACAGCAGTTGTTGAAAATCGATACTTGTAAACATGTCTTCATTTTAAACTGGTCGCCATAGAAGTTTGTTGCCGAACGCAAATCGGAAAGGTCATAACCCGTTTTCGGAAGAGTTCGGAATAACTTTACGTACTTAAGGCAGTCACATGGTGTTCTCGGCATATCAATCACTCTTAACGCCACAAAGACTTAGACTTCACCAGCATTACATCTCTGATAGCGTCAACAACATTTCATTTTACAAGTTCACTGGCATAGTATGCAATTGAGTATGTACAGTACTCCAGATATTTTTGGGGGGTGGGTAATTGTTCTCACACCCTTCAAATACACAGATGCTTTGATTAAGGTCATGTGGTTAAAGTTTAAAGTAATTGATGATGAATGTAAATAGTGAGATGATGTACCAGAAGTAAATAGTGAGCTGATGTACCAGAGGTAAATAGTGAGATGATGTACCAGAGGTAAATAGTGAGATGACATACCAGAGGTAAATAGTGAGATGATGTACCAGAGGTAAATAGTGAGATGATGTACCAGAGGTAAATAGTGAGATGATGTACCAGAGGTAAATAGTGAGATGATGTACCAGAGGTAAATAGTGAGTGATGTACCAGAGGTAAATAGTGAGATGACATACCAGAGGTGAATAGTGAGATGATGTACCAGAGGTAAATAGTGAGATGGCATACCAGAGGTAAATAGTGAGTTGATGTACCAGAGGTAAATAGTGAGATGACGTACCAGAGGTAAATAGTGAAATGATGTACCAGAGGTAAATAGTGAGATGATGTACCAGAGGGTAAATAGTGAGATGATGTACCAGAGGTAAATAGTGAGATGATGTACCAGGGTAAATAGTGAGATGACATGTACCAGAGGTAAATAGCGAGTTGATGTACCAGAGGTAAATAGTGAGATGATGTACCAGAGGTAAATAGTGAGATGACGTACCAGAGGTAAATAGTGAGATGACATACCAGAGGTAAATAGTGAGTTGATGTACCAGAGGTAAATAGTGAGATGACGTACCAGAGGTAAATAGTGAGATGATGTACCAGAGGTAAATAGTGAGATGATGTACCAGGGGTAAATAGTGAGATGATGTACCAGAGGTAAATAGTGAGATGACTACCAGAGGTAAATAGTGAGATGATGTACAGAGGTAAATAGTGAGATGATGTACCAGAGGTAAATAGTGAGATGATGTACCAGAGGTAAATAGTGAGATGATGTACCAGAGGTAAATAGTGAGATGATGTACCAGAGGTAAATAGTGAGATGATGTACCAGAGGTAAATAGTGAGATGATGTACCAGAGGTAAATAGTGAGATGATGTACCAGAGGTAAATAGTGAGATGATGTACCAGAGGTAAATAGTGAGATGATGTACCAGAGGTAAATAGTGAGATGATGTACCAGAGGTAAATAGTGAGATGATGTACCAGAGGTAAATAGTGAGATGATGTACCAGAGGTAAATAGTGAGATGACATACCAGAGGTAAATAGTGAGTTGATGTACCAGAGGTAAATAGTGAGATGACGTACCAGAGGTAAATAGTGAGATGACGTACCAGAGGTAAATAGTGAGATGACAGACCAGAGGTAAATAGTGAGTTGATGTACCAGAGGTAAATAGTGAGATGACGTACCAGAGGTAAATAGTGAGATGATGTACCAGAGGTAAATAGTGAGATGATGTACCAGAGGTAAATAGTGAGATGATGTACCAGAGGTAAATAGTGAGATGATGTACCAGAGGTAAATAGTGAGATGATGTATCAGAGGTAAATAGTGAGATGATGTACCAGAGGTAAATAGTGAGATGATGTACCAGAGGTAAATAGTGAGATGATGTACCAGAGGTAAATAGTGAGATGATGTACCAGAGGTAAATAGTGAGTTTGATGTACCAGAGGTAAATAACGAGTTGATGTACCAGAGGTAAATAGTGAGTTGATTTACCAGGGGTAAATAGTGAGCTGACGTACCAGAGGTAAATAGTGAGATGATGTACCAGAGATAAATAGTGAGATGACATACCAGAGGTAAATAGTGAGATGATGTACCAGAGATAAATAGTGAGATGACATACCAGAGGTAAATAGTGAGATGATGTACCAGAGGTAAATGGTGAGATGATGTACCAGAGGTAAATGGTGAGATGATGTACCAGAGGTAAATAGTGAGATGACGTACCAGAGGTAAATAGTAAGATGATGTACCAGAGGTAAATGGTGAGATGATGTACCAGAGGTAAAAAATGAGATGATGTACCAGAGGTAAATAGTGAGATGATGTACCAGAGGTAAATAGTGAGATGATGTACCAGAGGTAAATAGTGAGATGATGTACCAGAGGTAAATAGTGAGATGATGTACCAGAGGTAAATAGTGAGATGATGTACCAGAGGTAAATAGTGAGATGATGTACCAGAGGTAAATAGTGAGATGACGTGCATTATATTGACACATATTTTTCAGCACCCAAGCTTGGTTTTTATCATTCATTACATAGCAGCTTCATAGGGCTAAATTAGCCTGGTAACTACAGCACTAGTTCAGATATAGATCAACCCAGCCTAGTTCTTCAAAGAGAAAGTACCGATATCACGTATGAATTATATATAGTATGATTATCTACTTCAAACACTTGTGCTTCACCACTGATTTCCTTCTTTAAGGAAGTTCATCTCTTTTTAGGATTTGTTTACATAGTAACGGCAGAATCCGCATTGGTGAGTTACGTCGGCGTTGTGTTTTAACACACACGAGAATTAGTATTTAAGAATCGGTTTGTTTGAAACAGGTGGCCGCTCTCGTCATATACTGATCAATGTCGACCTGCTAAAACTACATTCATTTAAACTAACATAGCTTCCGGTTTCAAGTTTAATGTAAATATCGATCCATCAATGTCCAATTGTATACAAATACAATACGTAGGTGTTTAGAAGGAGTTGGAAGCAGGCATGTTAGCGAATCCACAGCAATATATGGTACAAAACCAGTCATATAGCAGTGGTACATACATAGGATGTGGTCCAGATTAAAAAAATAAAACCATGAAATACTGACATGGCTATGGGAGGCCGTTCGGACATGGAATAAACAACATAGCCGTTTACATTTGATGATAATATGTTAACAGATGATGTATTATTTGAGGTTTAGAAAGGCTGAGTTAACCACCATATATATCCGTGTCTCCTGTGATGTCTATATTGTCGTGTTATCGCAGTGACACAAGCTCTCGTGGACATCTCGCTTAGTGCGTGATTAGCAAGGACTCCGATATGGATTGAATCAGTGACTTCATCGGTGCCTTCATCATAGAAACATACGTTCAAAAATGTCAAAATGAAGATAATTATAAGGAGGGAGATCATGTAAGAAAACGATAGTACAAACGTAAAAGCTATCTTCTGTGGTGAAAAATAGGTACAGGAATTGTATAATGTCCTCTAAAAGACAATAGAGACAGGGGATACACTTATTATGTCATGTTTAGACACAAGGGACAAGAGGTACAATTATTATGTTATTTTTAGACAATAGGGATAGGAGTTATACTATTATCTGTTTAGACAATAGGGACAGAGGTACACTTATTATCACTTTTTAGACAATAGGGTAGGAGTTATTACTTATTATCTTGTTTAGACAATAGGGACATAGGTACACTTATTATCTTGTTTAGACAATAGGGACATGAGGTACACTTATTATCTTGTTTAGACAATAGGGACATGAGGTACACTTATTATCTTGTTTAGACAATAGGGACAGAGGTACACTTATATCTTGTTTAGACAATAGGGACAGAGGTACACTTATATCTTGTTTAGACAATAGGGACATGAGGTACACTTATTATCTTGTTTAGACAATAGGGACATGAGGTACACTTATTATCTTGTTTAGACAATAGGGACATGAGGTACACTTAATATCTTGTTTAGACAATAGGGACATGAGGTACACTTATTATCTTGTTAGACAATAGGGACATGAGGTACACTTATATCTTGTTTTAGACAATAGGGACATGAGGTACAATTATTATCTTGTTTAGACAATAGGGACAAGAGGTACACTTACATATCTTGTTTAGACAATAGGGACATGAGGTACACTTATTGTATCTTGTTTAGACAATAGGGACATGAGGTACACTTATTATCTTGTTTAGACAATAGGGACATGAGGTACACTTATTATCTCATGTTTAGACAATAGGGACATGAGGTACACTTATTATCTTGTTTAGACAATAGGGACAAGAGGTACACTTAATATCTTGTTTAGACAATAGGGACAAGAGGTACACTTATTATCTTGTTTAGACAATAGGGACATGAGGTACACTTAATATTATCTTGTTTAGACAATAGGGACATGAGGTACAACATATTATCATTGTTTTAGACAATAGGGACAAGAGGTACAATTATTATCTTGTTTAGACAATAGGGACATGAGGTACATTAATATCATGTTTAGACAATAGGGACATGAGGTACAATTATTATCTTGTTTAGACAATAGGGACATGGGTACAATTAGGGACAAGATATTTGTTTGACAATAGGACAAGAGGTACAATCATTATGTCATGTTTAGACAATAGGACATGAGGTAATTATTATCTTGTTTAGACAATAGGGACATGAGGTACACTTATTATCTTGTTTAGACAATAGGGACAAGAGGTACACTTAATATCTTGTTTAGACAATAGGGACATGAGGTACACTTATTATCTTGTTTAGACAATAGGGACAAGAGGTACTGTACAATCATTATGTCATGTTTAGACAATAGGGACATGAGGTACACTTATTATCTTGTTTAGACAATAGGACATGAGGTACATTATATCTGTTTAGACAATAGGGACATGAGGTAATTATTATCTGTTTAGACAATAGGGACATGAGGTATAATTATTATCTCATGTTTAGACAATAGGGACATGAGGGTACTAATTATTATGTCATGTTTAGACAATAGGGACATGAGGTACAATTATTATGTCATGTTTAGACAATAGGGACATGAGGTACAATTATTATGTCATGTTTAGACAATAGGGACATGAGGTATAATTATTATATTGTTTAAATGTCTTGTAAGAGTTCTAGATTATGATTCAGGCAAAGTAGAATGTACATTGTACATGCTGTCTTATAACATCATCTTTTTTTCCAACAATGGCCTACGTAACTTCAAGATTGATGTTTATGATTCAACGCTCTCTGGCCGAAGATTATTATAATGTGTCGGTCTGTAATTTGACAAACTGATCGGTCTTAGCTGATGTGATCTAGCATGCGCAGATACATGTAGCTCCTATTCTAATACATATACAATAATGTACTTTGTCCGTGAAGCTTAAGTTATATACTTTCCCCGATACAACCAATTGGATGTTCACGGAACGATGTTTATACCATATACACAAACTAAGTTATTGAAGAGAATAAAAATAATAAACAAACACAAATGATCACCAAGCTGTTGATACGTGGTCAGTGACGCGGAACGTTTATGCGGAATAATCGTATGTATTACAGGTGTGTGTTTGTGAAACATGCCGAGTACATGGCCTTTACCTGCAGTAAACACATGGATCTCTCCGACATTAATTCTTTTCTACCATCACCTGTACTCGATTAACTGCGCTCGGCGGTACTAAACACCTAACATGCGATTACTTCCAGTTATATCCCAGATAGGTTTGTCAATCTCGCCCAAGGCTGATCCGTCATCCATTTAATTGTTTGTAAAATTAGAGATTTAAAGGCGTCAGGAAAACCAGAATTGTACCGAAATCTCGGTGGGTGGTAACACGCCATATAAATGACTTTTATCTTTTTACTCTTACCTATGAAAATCTGTTGTTATACATTTAATAGAATTTCAAACTTGATTACATGTTAAATTCCGTGTGTATTTGTTTAAGGTACAGATATGTATGTTATATTGACAATGATCGCACATCAAAGTAAACATGTAGATAATAATAGGTATAGTTCTATCAGGCTGGTGCTGCTCAGTAAAATCAATAATTATTGTGACCCATGGTGAAAGGATGTAAAATAATGGTGTTCCTAGAATTAATCAGCACGTCTTAGATTGTGGGAGGATGGGGCACTCACGTGTGAAGACAAGACATGTGTGTACGGATACAGAGAGGGGGATAAAACAGGCGAAAGACAAGATACGTGTGTAGGGGATACAGAGTGTGTGTGGGGGAGGGGAGGGGGGGGGGTAAATCAGGTTACTGGCAACATTAACGGTATATGTGACAAAAGCTTGTAGATAAATTTACACCATACATGTAGTAAAATATAAATACACATGTAGGGAAATGTTCACATATTTAGAAAAATGTGCATATGTGTAGTTAAACTTTCACACATGTACGTAGAGTTAAGTGAAATGTACACACGTAAGGTGAAATACGGATGTGAGGAAAAGTAATTAATCGTCCAGAATCATGGTTGTATGTGAGAATATGTAGAAAACAAGTAAAAAAACGTAAGACATATGTACATTGTAATTTATATACACATACATGTATGTAGGGAAATAATCAAACCTGTAAGAAAAGTAACAACACGCTACTGTAAGGAAACCTTAGACACTTTATACTAGACACGTGATAAAAGGGTACCTATTAGAGTGTATTACGGAATATTGAAAAAATGCTTTGAGACATGCACATATATACAAGGAAATAACACAAGTGTTTCAAAAGAGTATGGCACGTTCAGAAAATGGAATACGTGCGTTGTTAATTATACTGGTATACACATATCATTGCATATATGTCAGTTGTTAAAAATACTATACATTCCACGTGTTTCCAAAATATACTTTTCTACATGTGTGTGGAAATACACCGTACACATGCGTTTAAATACAACGTACACGTATGTTGAAATACATGTGTAGGGACAACGATACATCGGTACTTACCTTTTCCTGTTGTTCATATTTTTCATCTTGTGTAGTATTTATCCATTTACAGGGGATGGTAGAAGTGTACACATGGTCCTGGGGTTCAAACCCTGTCACACCCCACAGGGGCTGTCAGCATCCCTGTTATATCTCACATATACCTGTGTGGTGGTTGGTGTGTACACATGCAATGTTTACCGGGAGTAGCAACGGAACGTTACCGAGTCTGACACCGTCAAACTCTCGCCATAAACTGGGCCGTAGTAGCTTTAACTGTCAAGTCTAGTCTAACGCGCTTGGTACCAGCGATGGCAGCGCTCCTCCAACACAGAATCCGTGTATACTTAGAGCATTAAGGTATTACTGATTTCGGGAATCCCTCTATCTTCAAACAAGACAACGTCTGTACAACTAATGCTATTTTAAGCGAGCCGTTATATTAACGTGAATAGTTTACGGGGAAGACAGGAACCGTACACTCTTAACCTGTTTCTATTGATCTCACTTTTTATGTGAATCTTGTCGGGAAAAGCTCGCACGTGCTTCGGAATCAGTCATCTGTAACTCTCAAAGGACAGACGCCTCTGGTGCCAACAGCAACGGCAAATTATCATGTCTCGATCAGCAGTGTTGTAAGGGAAGCTTAACTTTGATAGAGCTGATTGGAAGTGAGTGATAAGTTCTGTCAGTCGATGACACGCAGGTACACGCAAGGTTTTTGCGTGTATTCATGCGCGTGACATATAAGATCCAATTTGTCGTCGGTAGTGCAAACAATCAACATTTCAATCTTATTTAAACAGTGCTATACAATTCAACACTGTTGGGGCTTTCCTAATATATATCCGCCCGTGAAACTTCCCTTCATGTCACTTCGGAAAGCCACAACCACCTGCACATAAAATGGCCCCGAAGCGGAATTTGTTACAAAAACGCCTCTACGAGAGTTTACTAAAGAACATCTTTCAAGTTCCAATCAGGATCCACTCGATTACATTTATTTCACAATGTCAACGTGGAGTTTGTTATGTCTGACAGAGTACGAGTCGCGACCTGATAGGTAACGAAGCGCTTCACAAGGCAACATATACATGAAAACAGTCAGCCCAGCCATCCCCATTTCACTGTAACCATTTTTCTTAAACGTGGCCAGTCTATCTACTTTTAATATTCTTACATGAAACATATACCAAAATATATTTAGCAGTATGAGACTTGATAACCTCTCGGAAGGACTCCGTAGATTTTGACTAGGTTTGACGTCGGACAATGCTGTCGAATTTGATGTAATTATTTTCGATTAAAAAAAAACAATTTTTGGAAGTATGAAATGAAATTTCATCATTTTTGATGGTTCGAAATTATTTTCCTCGGCAAATCATTGCCGATCGTCATAGATCGAAAGACATATGACACAGGGCATGCAATGCATTGCCTTGCCGAATTCCGTAGGAACCGAGAGGCATCGACGTCGCCGTCTCCGGTAACATTGGCTAGGCCATATCTAGGAGTTTTAGGCTTAGTGGAGTTTTTGCAAATGAAACAACTGCTTATTCGTAAAGATTTCTATTTGTTACATAGCATTGTATTAAATAGGTCTTTTATAGACAACCATTTTATGTCTACCCTGACAAATATCACGGGATCAATGGAGTCAAACAAACCCAAATTCCGCTAAATAGATAAGCATTGGGTACTCTATGATGTGGCGAATGGCGTCGTCAGATGAAATTATCTAGAGTAATAATGGTACCAATTAGCGTAAGTAATCTACTTTGGGTCGGCGCAATTCCTGTGATAGGAATTCCTCCCCTAACTCCACGGGGTCCAACAATTTGATATAAAAAGACGCAACGTCAATACTCAACGTGTTTGGCATAAAACGAACGTCATTTCACGCACCAGTGGTTTATTGGCCTGAATATCAGTAGTAGAGAGAGAGAGCTGGGAGGGGAGAGAGAGTGGGTAAATAGCTAATGATCCGTGTGATATAAGGGGAGCGGGGAGGGGAGGAGTATTGATTGGTACGAACACTTATTATAGGGGGATACGGAGCCGGGAGGAGGCGAGTATTGATTGGTACGAACACTTATTACCAGAATTCACGGATATGGCCAATGTTCTTCGCGAGTACTCTTGCCTATAGATTTGTGGATTGAAAGGAATTTTTCAAGTAAACATTCCGCGCGGATAATTATGTTTGTGAGCGCTTGGTTGATAACTAGTACAGATGGACAGGTCAGGATGTTATTGTCCGTCATACTAAAGTGGGATGCTCCGATCGAACTACCTTATCTTCGATGATCAAACAATCCAGTCCTATATAAGTATGCATGTTGGATATCATACGCTGTCATTTTGATCAACATATATCACTAAATAAAAGAAGATTCAAAAGGTCAATATGTCCTCTAGTCACTGTGCATCATCTGTAACCATCCGCTGCTCTGCTCCAATCACAGCTCCAGATATAAACTTTCTTTCTAACTACTTCTTAATAACCGATATTAGGTATAATGTATTTATAGCAAATTGGGACAAAGGTCACTGGGGGTCAAATAGGCCTAAATCTTTAAATGTCACTTGTTCAATAAGAAAGAGATTCAGAAACCTGATATTGGGCCAATCAGCATGCTAAGATTCATTTAAGCATTGAACGTCTTTCAGTTGGCATTCATAGCCAAAATGACAACTGGACAAACCTTGTAAGTGTCAATGTAACTCAGGTCTAAAGACCTTAGGTGATTCCCAACATTGTAACTATAATTGTTACTCAGGTCTAAAGTCCCCTGGAGATTCCAAACATAGTTAGTATCAGTATAACTAAGGTCTAAAGTCCCCGAGTGATTCCAAACATTGTAAATATGAATGGATTCCAAACATAATAAGCATCCGTAGAACTCGGGTCTAAAGTCCCCAGGTGATTCCAAACATTGTAAATATAAATAGATTCCAAACATTTTAAGCTTCAGTAGAACTCGGGTCTAAAGTCCCCAGGTGATTCCAAACATTGTAACTATAAATGGATTCCAAACATTGTAAGTGTCAGTATTACTCAGGTCTAAAGCCCCCAGGTGATTCCAAACATTGTAAGTGTCAGTATTACTCAGGTCTAAAGTCCCCAGGTGATTCCAAACATTGTAACTATAAATGGATTCCAAACATTGTAAGTGTCAGTATTACTCAGGTCTAAAGCCCCCAGGTGATTCCAAACATTGTAAGTGTCAGTATTACTCAGGTCTAAAGTCCCCAGGTGATTCCAAACATTGTAACTATAAATGGATTCCAAACATTGTAAGTATCATTATTACTCAGGTCTAAAGTCCCCAGGTGATTCCAAACATTGTATCAGTATAACTCAGGTCTAAAGTCCCCAGGTGATTCCAAACATAGTTAGTATCAGTATAACTCAGATCTCGAGTCCCCAGGTGATTCCAAACATAGTTAGTATCAGTATTACTCAGGTCTTAAGTCCCCGAGTGATTCCAAACATTGTTAGTATCAGTATTACTCAGGTCTAAAGTCCCCAGGTGATTCCAAACATTGTAACTATAAATGGATTCCAAACATTGTAAGTATCAGTATTACTCAGGTCTAAAGTCCCCAGGTGATTCCAAACATTGTAACTATAAATGGATTCCAAACATTGTAAGTATCATTGTTACTCAGGTCTAAAGTCCCCAGGTGATTCCAAACATAGTTAGTATCAGTATAACTCAGGTCTAAAGTCCCCAGGTGATTCCAAACATTGTTAGTATCAGTATTACTCAGGTCTAAAGTCCCCAGGTGATTCCAAACATAGTTAGTATCAGTATAACTCAGGTCTAAAGTCCCCAGGTGATTCCAAACATAGTTAGTATCAGTATAACTCAGGTCTAAAGTCCCCAGGTGATTCCAAACATTGTAAGTATCATTGTTACTCAGGTCTAAAGTCCCCAGGTGATTCCAAACATAGTTAGTATCAGTATTACTCAGGTCTAAAGTCCCCAGTGATTCCAAACAATAGTAAGTATCAGTATAACTCAGGTCTAAAGTCCCCAGGTGATTCCAAACATAGTTAGTATCAGTATTACTCAGGTCTAAAGTCCCCAGGTGATTCCAAACATAGTTAGTATCAGTATTACTCAGGTCTAAAGTCCCCAGGTGATTCCAAACATAGTTAGTATCAGTATAATTCAGGTCTAAAGTCCCCAGGTGATTCCAAACATAGTTAGTATCAGTATAAACTCAGGTCTAAAGTCCACAGGTGATTCCAAACATAGTTAGTATCAGTATAACTCAGGTCTAAAGTCCCCAAGTGATTCCAAACATAGTTAGTATCAGTATTACTCAGGTCTAAAGTCCCCAGTGATTCCAAACATAGTTAGTATCAGTATTACTCAGGTCTAAAGTCCCCAGGTGATTCCAAAACATTGTAATTATCATTGTTACTCAGGTCTAAAGTCCCCAGGTGATTCCAATCATAGTTAGTATCAGTATAACTCAGGTCTAAAGTCCCCAGGTGATTCCAAACATAGTTTGTATCAGTTTAACTCAGGTCTAAAGTCCCCAGGTGATTCCAAACATAGTTAGTATCAGTATAACTCAGGTCTAAAGTCCCCAGGTGATTCCAAACATAGTTAGTATCAGCATTACTCAGGTCTAAAGTCCCCGAGTGATTCCAAACATTGATAGTATCAATATATGTTTCCACTTTGTCTTTGCATTTGTCGGCCTATCTGACAAAAATAAGACCGACAGCCGGCCAATGAGAACTCAAAAATCAGTTTAAAGTTTTTACTGAAAATGACAATGTTTTTTTTGTCCAAAAAATCGATAGGCAGCTATCTTAATGTTTGATGGTTTGAATTGATAGGCAGCCATCTTAATGTTTGATGGTGTGAATTGATAGGCAGCCATCTTAATGTTTGATGGTGTGAATTGATAGGCAGCTATCTTAATGTTTGATGGTGTGAATTGATAGGCAGCCATCTTAATGTTTGATGGTTTGTATTGACAGGCAGCCATCTTAATGTTTGATGGTGTGAATTGATAGGCAGCCATCTTAATGTTTGATGGTGTGAATTGATAGGCAGCCATCTTAATGTTTGATGGTGTGAATTGACAGGCAGCCATCTTAATGTTTGATGGTGTGAATTGATAGGCAGCCATCTTAATTTTTGATGGTGTGAATTCATAGGCAGCCATCTTAATGTTTGTTGGTGCGAATTGACAGGCATTCATCTTTAATCTTTGGTGGTATGAATGATGTATAGGATAAGCAGCCATCTTAATGTTTGATGGTGTGAATTGATAGGCAGCCATCTTAATGTTTGATGGTGTGAATTGATAGGCAGCCATCTTAATGTTTGATGGTGTGAATTGATAGGCAGCCATCTTAATGTTTGATGGTGTGAATTGATTTAATTTAGGCAGCACATCTTAATTTTTGATGGTGATTAATTGATAGGCAGCATTTTGATGTGTGAATTGATGCAGCAATCTTAATGTTTGATGGTGTGTATTGACAGGCAGCCATCTTAATGTTTGGTGTGATGGTGTGAATTGGTGTAGAATTGAAAGCAGCCATCTTAATTTTAATGTGTGAATTGATGGCAGCAATCTTAATGTTTGATGGTTTGTATCGACAGGCAGCCATCTTAATGTTTTTGGTGTTTGAATGGCAGCCATCTTCAATTTTGACAATTGATGCAGCATTTTAATGTTTGATGGTTGATTAGCAGGCAGACATGTTTGATGGTGTGAATTGACAGGCAGCAGCCATTTTAATGTTTGATGGTGTGGATTGACAGGCAGCTCTTAATGTTAGATAGTGTGAATTGATAGGCAGCCATCTTAATGTTTGTTGATGTGAATTGACAGGCAGCCTTCTTAAAGTCTGACGGTGTGAATTGACATGCAGCGATCTTTTTAAAAAGTTTTACGAAATATGAAACAAAACATCCTAATCCTGATTTCCATTTTCGGTGAAACTTATAAAATGTGTACTTTAAAACTATAGTTGTTACACCATCTTATCACACAACTCTTCCTAAATAATTGTTCGTACAAAGACTAGGAGTGATATTTGTAGCCAATCTATGTTGTCCCTTGAAACACATCCTCGATATTCCAGGGGTTCCGATCACTTACGATCTCTACACCCCTGGACTATCATTTACCATTTTTGAGCTTTAAATCCATTTTTTTCATTTCCTACGTAGAAACTTCTACATATATTGGATTATTTGATCCTGATATTTATTTGCTGTTCTATTGTGGTCATTTTGATACCTCCTTTGTCTACTTCGGTTGAGAAATGTCAATGTAATGACTATTTTTCAATTCTGAGTGAAATTCGAAATGGCGGCCATTTTGATGACGTCTTAATTTGAGATTCATCCCAACTTATGCAATCTTAACATTTTGATTTGTGATAGTGGGTCATAAGGGTTCAGAAAAAATATTGGTTCGGAGGTTTGGACGAAAGGGGGGGGGTGTGAATGTGGGACTCCTTAGCCCATGGCCTATTATTATCCTATCCCGTACCCTAAGGACCTATTCTATATTTAAACCGACCACTCTCTCTCTCCTCTCTCCTCTGTAAAACAACATCATGTAAACTATTAGACAGGTGTTATCACGATATATGTTGTTTAAAGCTAAAGTGTCCCGGTAAATATGATACAATTGATATATGAACTTGATGATTTTTTTTTTTTTTTATTTTAAAACAACACAACTTTACATCCTAACGATGCCGTCGATTGCCTAATTGTTCATTTTCCGCCTGCTACGATTTAGGCTGCATAAGCTAAAGGTAAAATTTGACAAGTGATGTATTTTATATCCCCTATATCCAAAATAGAATGCCATGGCCAATTGAATTGTCCGCATAATAAACGAAAACCTCAAAAGCATTTACATTCATAGATTAGATATATATTTCAGTGTGAAATTAAAGTATATTGATAAGAATCACTAATCCATACTGATTATTTCCCTACCAAGGTTGACGTGACAATTGACATAGGTTCGAAGTTCGAATTATCACTAGGTCTGATTTTGATTTTGATTTAAACAAGCAATAGCAGTCCCTTGTATTCTCCTGTCAAATAGATATTTTGAATTATATGTGATATGAAATAAATATAATCAAAGACAAATGTATGATAAATACAAAAATCTAATGAACGATATAATGTCAGCGTGTCTTTTGCCAAAGCTCCAACCATCTGGGCTGCTACATATGCAGTATCAATTATGCGTTTTCATTGGTCACCTGAACCACAGGGATCTGAGAATTAGTTAGAGATTATATAATCATGGACCCACCAGAGTGCCGTAAGACCATTTTTAGACGTTTTAGAGGTCTAGATAAAAAAAAGGTTGAGAATTAGTTACAGATTATATAATCATGGACCCACCAGAGTGCCGTAAGACCATTTTTAGACGTTTTAGAGGTCTAGATAAAAAAAAAAACGATAAAAAATCATATTCTACAGGTTACTATATAAAATCATATTCTACATGGTACTATATACGATATATAGTATTATGTAGAATATCATTTTATCGGGTTTTTTTTATCAAGACCTCTAAAACGTCTAAAAATGGTCTTACGGCACTCTGGTGGGTCCACGATTATAATCTGTAACTAATTCTCAGATCCCTGTGATATTCATATATAGAAAATAGTACCTTATACATGTACTTTCAAATGATGGCTTGAGTACCAGAGAAAAGTCTACCAACACTAGAAATGTCAGTTTTATATCTTACTTTAGCTACACCAGACATTGCCGGATAGTGTACATGTACCTAGAATAGACATGAGAACAATTTCAGTAGTGACAACTTCCCTGTCACCACTTGTTATAGATGCAAACATATAAGAATCAATACAAATGCTACAAAAGGGGGGAGGGGGGTATTTTTTGATAAAGCTGACTGGGTGGGCTACATTGCGTCTAGTGAAAGGGAAGTAACTCCGGTATTACTGGACGGCAACGTCGGGTGGAGAAATTCATGCCTTTATAAACAAGAGGCCCAGAGGGCCTGTATCGCTCACCTAGTTTGTATTGTCAAGTAATGTTTTGAATACAGGATCATTGTTTTATTAATGAAGAAATTTAAAAATTAACCTCTGAATTCCATATTGGGCCATACTCTTTCTGCTCCAGGGGGTCACAGCCAAAATTTATACAAACTCCGTTCCTCTTCCCCCAAGGATGTTACTGGCCAAATTTGCTTAGAATCCATGCAGAACTCTATGACTAGTAACAATTTAAAGGATTAATCTCTATTTCCCCTATTGGGCCCCGCCCCTCCTACCCCCGGGGGGTCGGAACCTAAATTTATACAAACTCTGTTCCATTCCCAAAAGGATCTTTCTGGCCATATTTGGTTACATTCGAAGCAGAACTCTGTGAGTAGTAGCGATTTAAAGGATTTACCTCTATTTCCTCTATCGGGCCCCACCCCTCGTGCCCCCGGGGGTCAGAGCCAAAATTTATACAAACTCTGCCCCCCTTCCCCCAAGGATGTTTCTGGCCAAATTTGGTTAGAATCCATGGGGAACTCTATGACTAGAAGCGTTTTAAAGGAAATGTTGAAGGACGGATGACGGACAGACGGACGACGGACGCACCGCCATGACATAACCTTCGGGCCGGATGAGCTAAAAATTACAAATAAATTTAAACATGCGCGCCCCAGATACGTGTACACAATTCAAAAATGGAGAATGTTAAGTGGCCTTAAAGGTAATGAGCTGAAATAGAACGAAAATCTGGCAAATAGATAATGATAATATACATTTTTAATCAGCCTCAATACATTATTTTAATTGTACATGATGCATGTACGTACACAGGGACTTGGCATTTATTCATGGGTATATATATATATATATATAATAAATACATGTTAATATCCTTATGATGGAATCTAAATAGAAAAAAGAAAAACTAAAACAAATCTGCGATCGATCTCTAACGTTAGAGATCGATCGCAAATATATATACATATATTTAAATATTGACTGTTGGCTGGAAATTCGTGCCCGGTCCCTGTGTATACATTGTACATGATATAAATGATACAGTCTGATGGACCATCATCACCGCTCTTGCTAGCCATGCATATGTCCATATAATATAAAACACAATGAAATCATGATATTCAGTTGTACTTATCTTGTCTTCGTCCTTCCGTGTAAACTTGTTTGTGTTTGCGTTTACAAGTATTTGTCGGGTCACCCCGTGCACAGGGCCTTGTTACTATTGATGATATATATAAGATAGGTCACGTCTATTTACATACATTACACAAGGGAAGAAGCTCCGCCATTGGGCAGGCTAGGGGGCCAATTTCAAACGAATATTAACAACACTTACTTTTGTTATTTTCTTCGTCGAAACTGTTGCTACTGTTTCATTATATGGTTCTAGTTTTTGTATCCACAGTAGTTTCGTGTTCGTTCTACGATCTTAACCGCATTTTAAGCAATTTTTGACGAGAGGTTACAAATATCCCGCCCTGTCCAGCTTCCATTGGACCGGAAGTTGCGCAATATCGTTCGGAGGTTTCTAGACTGTACCATTCTTAAGTACTATGAATGCCGATGCACATGGAAAGACTAGTTCCGCAGCGAATATATATTTGGCGCAATATCTTGAAAAGCAATATTTGTCTTGGTAAGTTTTCGATGTTTTAAAGCGTTGAATTAATTGATACAAATTGTCAGAATTCTTTTTGACATGAAAGGGACCTTATAGTCTCGTGTACGTTTAGTACCAATGATATTGCGCAACTTCCGGTCCAATGGAAGCTGGACAGGGCGGGATATTTGTAACCTCTCGTCAAAAAATTGCTTAAAATGCGGTTAAGATCGTCGAACACGAAACTACTGTGGATACCCGTGGGAGGCCTCTTCAGCAAACTATACAAACACGTGTTCGATAAGTGACATTTTCAATAGCCGAGAGCAAAAGAAGTGCATACCAGAGATCGAGCAACATTTTAAAATTGATACAGACAAAAAATTGATACAATACATTCTTTTGCGTCTATACTTAAAAGTAAAACTCTAAAATTGTGTCATGCACATGTACCTATCCGAAGACAATAGATGATTGTAGTGTTTACATTGGGGTCGACAGTTACTTCACATGTTCTGTTTCCCGCCACTTCCTCATGCATTTCACGTGTTGTTGTTCGTCCTATGACAAATGAAGATTTTTCATTGGCTGTCTGTATGTGGGCGGAATTATGTTAGTTGTAAAACATGCGGTGTAGGGCACTTTGACACGAGTTGGACAGAAGATCCAGACACGGACAGACGAAACGTTGTTCCAACACGAGGAAGGGAAGATTCAGATTGTACAGGTTAGTTTAGATTTCATGGCATTTGATAATAAAATGTGAGTAATGTAGTTAGAATATTTTGCGTTTGGTGACCCATGAAATAAACTCACGTGGTCTGAGCATGACAAATATTTATAAATTTACAATGCATACTCGATACAGGCTACCATTTTCACGCACGGGCGATTCCATTTTGTAGGCCTAGATGTCACAATAATGACATGACTGCAAGCGATTTCTATACCAGTACGATAATATTTTTATATAAAGCAAATGTAAGAGCAAGATTTGACGATTCATGACCCCCTCTCCCCTCCCTCCCCTCCTCTTCGTTATAAACAGGATGGACACAACCCTGTATATGGTTAACAATTACCTATTTGAGTAATCATTTAGTTCCCCAAATAAGGAATTCTGTGGAATCAAAACACGTGTCGGTATGGCCTTTTTTGATAAAAAGCCGCAATTTTCTTTCACAGAAATGTCCTTTTGGGTAACTTATTGATACTCTAATGGGTAATTGTTGCTCATATGAAAGGGTTGTGCCCAACCTAATGAATTGCGTATACATTTCTACGTTTATATATGAAAAGATCGATAATATTGTGTTAGTGTACATTCATAATTTATGTAAATAATTATTTGTGTGGAAATAATCTCTGCCTCATCCTTGTTTTAATCGTTATTTTCAATATCTTTGGGTTTATTAAGTCGAAGACAAAAATGAAAGGAAATTCCTCATAGACGCGGAAGAATGTCTGTTCGTTTTTTGTCTCGTGAAAGATTTTGGCAGTCAGCCCTCGGCAAGCCTCGGGTTGACAAGCCAAAATTTTTCACTCGGGTTGAGATATCCCTGTCCACATTACACATGTAAAATTATTTTAATTCCATATTTTAATGAAACGTGATAATGCAGCCATATAGTAACATTTCAAAAGCGTTGCCATAGGAACGTCGCAATGCTTCAAAATTAATGACGTCGGCGATAATAGTCCCCGCATGTCATGATGACGTCACGTCAATGTCTTATGCGTGTGAGCTGTCTTTTCCCTTCCCCGGTAAAAGACGTATCTTTTCTCTAACAACAGAGTAAGTAGAATTTTGCATGGATCTGTCAAGTGGACAGGATCCTCTGTCCACCTGACAGACCCATGTAGGATTCTTTTTCTCCCATATTTAAGGATGTACACCTCTGAGAAGTCAAAATTTTCTTGTATTAAACTTTTTTTCTCATATAGATTTTTGGAAAAAGGAGTTCATACCATAAAAGAAAATGGAAGAAAAAACATATGTCCGTGTGCTCGTTTTTGAGATTTTGTCACTCTAATACACCTAGTTGACAAAATATTGGATTTTATGGGAATTTTGCCGTTTTGACCATATAAGATAAAGATTAAAGCCATAATTTCCTAATGAGGTGTTTGATATTTATGAATGTTTGTAGAATTCATTTTCTAGTAGTCTTCTTTAAAAATACACCAGTTTTGATCAATTAGACTAATATTTTTTCTCAGAATAACAACATATGCTACCCCTACCCCTTAATTTTGTGCTACCAAATGCACCATTTTCAGCCATTTTTGCCAAATTTAACCCTTTATAGAATAAGTTCTGGTATTAAACTTTTGTTATTCTTTTGCATATCAATAGGGAAACGGTTGTTCTTTCTAAATCAGGAAGAAAAATTGGGGGTCCGTGTGCTTACTTTTTTGCCCCATTTGAATTTTTGTTATTTTTCAGTATTTTAGAGTAAAAAATAAAAGTGCCCAAATTACCATTAAATGTAAAAATAAAGTCACTAAAGTGTATCGTTTCGCATATTAATGCTCAATATTTTAATTACTACGAACCTAGTAATGATTTGCAGCAAAAATTAGCTAAATACAGCTAAAAATGCTGGCGCAGTAATGATTTAAGTAAAAACAATTTCATTAAAAAATGGTAAAACTGTGGCTCTACTTGAAGCGAAAAAAGACACAATTTCAAAATGGCCGCCAAATGGGCCATTTCTAAAAATCCCCGTATAAAAAATCTACTAAAAATAGAAATGCAATTTTTTGATAAAATTTGCATCTGGCAACTTGCTACAGATACTGATAAATTATATTTGAAAATCTCATAACTTCTTTGGTCTATGTTAAAACGAGACTTCAACGGGACTGAAACCTCAGAAGAATACAACCTTAAGCGAAACATTATGAAAATATAGTTTTACAGAAACCTTTCCAAATCGTCGCCATCATATGAACGTCGCAATGCGTCAAAATCAATGACGTCGACCATTCCGTCTTTGGATGTTAGAGTCTCAATCAATACCTATCCGCAAGGACAGACAACTCTGTAACATGAAAATACAGAATAGACCCCGCGTGTAATGATGACGTCACGTCATTGTCTAGCGCGTGTGAGCTGTCTTTTTCCTACCCCGGTAAAAAAACCCGTTATCTTTTCCCTAGCAACCGCGGGATAGCCCTGTCAAGTATGGGAGAAATCCTTGCCCACTTGACAGGCCCATGTAAGATTATATGACTCTTTCATATGTACATATGTAGGATAGAACTATTCCACCCGAGGGTACAGAATTTTGGGTCAGAACCGAGGCTTGCCGAGGTTTCTGACCCAAAATTCTGTACCCGAGGGTGGAATAGTTCTATCCTACATAATTTACATATGAAAGAGTTATTTTCTCACATTGCTTGTCGAGTTACTTGCACGAAAGGTGAGGCAGCCATTTTGTTACAAAATCTTAACTTCTTAAATAATTCATCGATTTTAAAAATAAGAACGCCATTCGAAAGAGCTCATCAAAGTTTGGTTTATATTATTGAATATAAACAAGAAATCTTAGGTAAAACGGTTTGAAATGCAAATTAAACAAATGAAATGGTAAATAAATCCGGCAAATCAATCGAAATAGAAGAAAGATGACGTCAACTTTGGCTGATATGACGTCATTTGATAGTTCGGCAATTGTGACGTCACAGCTATGTAAGATAGATTTATGTTACATAGCTGTCTTTCATGGGACAAACTCTCTATCTTACATGGCTAGCTATGTGAGAATCTAATAATCTTTTGACCGATATAAACCGCTCTGGTGGGCATCAATATGTCTCTGGGATCTCTTGATTATAATCCCTCGTAAAATACAAATTCATATAATTCAAATGTGTTTGTAACGAGAATTTCATTGGTTAAAAAAAAATTAGTAACCAAAAGATAAAAAATTGTCACCGTTTGTAACATCGCTTCTGATTGGCCGAGGTAACGGCGTACTAATTTCTTAGAAAAAGAATCCTAAATGCATTTGGAATTTGGTTTCGATTTAGCTGTGTAGTAAATTGGATTATTGGGATTAATTCTGAATAAGTTTTTCATGTTCTGGAGATAAAACATTTTGAGTACTCTAATTATAACCCGGTGTTTATTTTCTATTTCTTTAGTATGATTGTCCTACCCTTGGTGATGGCGGTGTTGCTGGCCCAAGCCACATCCTGTCCAACTGATGCAGTGTCTAGGGACTTTCTGGACTACCTTGATCACGAGATTCTACACTACTGCGAGGACAATACGGACAACATGTCCAACAGGACGGCACTGATACAGTGTATCAAGGTCCGCTACCACAGCCTCAAGGCCACGAAATTCCATGGTAATTTCACGGCCCTTAGTGATGAATCCATGAACAAATTAGAGGGATACTTTGCAGATATTGTGAAATCCTGCTGGGATGATTCCCTGAGCCATTCAGAATTCAATGACTGTGTGGGAACCACTTACTATGTCACCTACAACTATACAGATAACCATCTCCAGGGCGACATCTCCAAAGAGTTCTTAGATTTCCTCAAATGTAATCTGTTGATTCCATGCGAGACCGACCCGAATGTTCCGTCCGACAATCGACATGCACTTGTTCAGTGTATACGAGATTCGTACCATCAGATGAAGGCCAATGGGTTTAGTGCTGAGTTTTCCTCTCTTACTCCGGATTCGCTAGACAGCCTAGAAAAGTTCTTCGCGGGAGTAGTTACCGAGTGTTGGGACGACTCGATCAGTCATGCACAGTTCAACAAATGTGTCGGCAACAAGTATTATCACAATTATGAGTATAACCAAAGGCGACTGGTCAGTCTGCTGGCTAGATTCCTCCGTACTGTCAGGAAATAGGTTTATCATGGACACTTGTTAACTGGACCGATTCACACACGGTGTGGACACAAATTTTAGTAGTTTGTTGAGAGATGAGATTGTAAGAGAGACAGTTATTGTTAAAATAGCATTTTGTTGAAATTGATTGAAGATGTTATGTTTTTGTATGATTAAATTTCATTTGATAAATAGATGTCTTAGTTTTTAAATTCAGAGAAACATTGAAATTCTGGATTACGAGTCCATTGAGGATTGAATCTTTCATGGGATCGACCAAAGCAAGATTCAATGTTTATATTTCAATTCAATCGTCTTAGATTTGTAATTTTTTGTTAAAGGGACAATTCAGTCTAAGAGTACGTTAAAATTTGCTCATATTTCGGAAACAAACCAATTCTAATAGAAATTAGACCAGTTGGTTTTACTGTGATATGCCAGAAAAGCCCACTGTAGTGAAATGTATGTGAAATGTACACATAGGGGTCGCTTGTCTTGTATGCCGAACCCTGGCCCTTGCCAGTGTTGTAAAGTGGTTATGGATAGCGTCTGCTTAACGTCTATGACTTTGGCTCGGGTATGGGTACAACGTACATGTTTTACCTGATTATTCGTATTGATCAACGATTTAGAATTTCAACGGTATTAATCAAAATGCTTAACAATGTCTTTAAATTTGTCAATATTTCTTTGTAAGTTTCATAGAAAAATACATTAATGTCATATTTTGCTTCTTGTTATGTAACAGTATTAGCCTCACTGAATTGTCCCTTTAAAGTTTTGCGAGTCCATGTGCTTGTGCAAGTATAAAACGGAAGGATAATGTCCCGACTGTGATACGGCCGTCTCCCGCTTCGATTAAAGATTGAGTCACCGTAACGTATTGGGAACGGAAAGGTTCTAGTGGGTTATGTAGCATTTAGCCTTGTTTTGCCTTGATTTAGTTAAACAACTGATTTAAGGTAAATAGACATTGACTTTTATAGTTTTTCTAATCGTCGTTTCGGTTTTAGCATTTGTTTGTAACGGAGACGTTCTAACGTAACTGTTTGGCTTAGTTTCGACAAGCGCCATACATGCAGGGACATGGCACATTTTATTCTTCTTTGGTAGGCATTACTGTTCGAATCAAAAGATAAAGAAGGGTAAGAAAAACGATAGAGACAGAAATTGATCCGATAGACCCAATCGAAGCATATATTGAAAATTTAGATGTATAATATGCCAAATGACTTTGTTTTGCAACTCCCCCTCCCCCTCCCCTTTTCCCCCATCACGAAAAAAAAAAACCAAACAAAATACACATCCTTTGTTGACGACGTGGAGCAAAACCAACACTAAAACTGCAAAATGTGAACTCGTACCTGTTTTTTAAAATTGTAGAAATCAAACCGTAATATTTACACGTTTTTAAACATCGCTGTTTAAATTTCCCAACTAGGCCTAGAAGGAAGCTATTAAGTTAGGAAAAAGTAGGTATTGTACAGATAAAATATGTTCTTGTCCTAAGATCGATGTTGAGCTACCAAAGTTCATGAGCAAATGAAACACGATTTTTAAAGTAGTTTCATAGAGTCAAACTTCAGTGGAAATTGGAAATATTTTTGCATGAACGTCAGCTGCAATCTGACTTATTACTGCACATGCATATATCAGTTGTGTGACCGCACAACCGTACATCGTGGTATGTACCATCCTCGATACTCCAGCACAGGGGGCCAACTCAATGAAATGGATGTTGTCATTCATTTTTGTATTTGGTGGATGGACTGATGAGTATATATGACAGTCATGTGATTTTTTTTTCAAAAAAAAAAAACGAGATTTGAAAAAATTATTAAAAATATCGGGATATTTACTATAAAATCTCTGTTTTATAGTAAATATCCCGATTTTTTAATAATTTTTTAAATCTCGTATTTATTGAAAAAAATCACATGACTATCATATATACTCATCAGTCCATCCTCCAAATACAAAAAAAATGTATGACAACATCCATTTTCATTGAGTTGGCCCCCTGTGTACTCCAAGGTGTTCCGATCACTTGCGGTGTAGAGATCGTAAGTTATCGGAACCCTTGGAGTATCGAGGATGAGCATGTACTGTACATGTATACATACAATGTACGGACATGTATTCATGATTTATATATACAATGTACGTATAATGTATACACTATGTATACATACATTGTATATACATCGTGTATACCTGTATGTACATTGTATGCAAGCAATAATTATATATGAAGTAAAACGAGAATCAATAAATGGTATTTACTGGATTCTTTCAATTTCAATTTCCAAATATTTTATTGATAAAAAGATGTCAGTGTCAATTGGATTAGACATCAGGCATAGTCTATCTTAGTCTTCTCCCGATGTTGGTGGTACAAACAAATAATTATATAAAACATATATATATGGTGAGGTTTATGAAAATAAGGGGAGGTAACTCCTAGATGAAGAATGACATATTTTTTTATCATATCTATTGTAACTCTATAACAGTTAATTTTCATTTTTTTATATATCAAATATTATCACATAGTTCTAACTTTACTTAATAGTATGTATATTTTATGATATAAGTCCTATTCGCCACAACAGATACAGGTTATAAAGTCCACATGTGTTTAACACAATTAGCCATCCACCGATGGGCATCAAGAACCAATCTCACAAAATACACATATATTTAATTTGTGGAGTTACAACTATATTTGTAATTACTAGTGTTTACCCATAATTAGTTTCTTAGGAGTAACCTTACTTAAATATTTTATGATTTTAAAATAACAAAAGAAAAGAAGAAGAATGATAATCATATTAACATATTAACAGAGAGACAATTCAAAAATTGAGTTTTGATAAGTCTGATTAGCCTGCCCATAGTACAAATATATTGTGAGTTGCTAGCTGTATCAAGGTGGATCTCCAGGGATGAAGGATTATAGGTACATGTAGATATAAACAATAATGTATAATTTTATAAGACTTACCATTACTATGATCTACGTGGCTACAAATACCAGAATAATAAATTTATTTACACAAATAAATCAACTTTAAATCTCTTTGTTTGAGCTATATAATTAGACACGTGAGTTAATATATTTCTATTTTCAGTATCATTAC
This sequence comes from Argopecten irradians, assembly GCF_041381155.1. Taxonomy (NCBI): domain Eukaryota; kingdom Metazoa; phylum Mollusca; class Bivalvia; order Pectinida; family Pectinidae; genus Argopecten; species Argopecten irradians. The sequence continues at coordinate 12,139,964 of NC_091139.1, read as the reverse complement.
AATCTGTACATCCCTGTACAAAGACATTTATACACATATGGTTATGATGATGATGATTCAGATGTTGTTCCAGCGTCAACGGTGGTTTTGATATAAATAACATTAAAGGAAATAGTGCTATGCAGTTTCAAAAGATTTATTACATTCACACATGGATTCTATAAGGTGATCCATGAATCGGTCACAATTTAAATTACTTGCACTATTTCTTAATTGGCATAGAATAATATTTACATTCCGATTACCGCAGTATTTAAACACATCAGTTATGTCAGTTGAAATTTGGTTTTTTTTATTTAGAATTTTCTTTAGTTGTGTGGATGATTCAATATTATGGATTTCATCAGCTATCTTATTCATTTCATTTAACATTGTTTGGAAAAAAAACTTTCAAAATAACTTACTGTGCGAAATAAGGGAGGGTCAAATAATCTGTTTGTGCGAAGGGAATACCCATAGTGTCTCATCAGGTATAAAAGGTTCAATAATATCTCTTAGATAATCTGGTGTTTCATTATTCATTATTCGGTACATTAAAATGACTTTATGTTTATATCTTCTGTATTCTAATGTTTCCCATCCTAATTCTTTGTATAATTTAATATGAGATGTGCCTTTACGTAGACCTGTTATTAATCTTGCAGCCTCTAGTTGTATTGATTCTAATAGATCGAGCTCGTGTACAATTATCCCAAACAATATCTGCATATTCAATTACTGGTCTAATATAAAATATATATATATAGTATTTAGGGATTTCCTATCAATTTTGTTCTTAGCAGCCTTAATATATTTAGTCTTTTAAAAGCTTTATCATATACGTTTGAAATATGTAGATTCCATTTAGCATCATCACTAAGTGAAAGACCAAGGTGTGTATGTGTTTTGTTTTCAGTAATAGGATTATTATAAAAGTGTATAACAGGATGATTTTTAACAGTTTTCCTGGAAAATATTACAGACTCTGTTTTAGCAGGATTAAATTTGATGTCCCATTTAGTGGCCCATGTTTTGATATTATTGAGATCATCTGACAGATTTTGGGCTAATTCTTGGGGATTATTATCACATATGCCATATAAGGAAGTATTATCAGCAAATAGCTTTATTTTGTTTGAGACACAATCGACAATATCATTTTAATATAAATTAAAAATAGTAGCGGTCCGAGGACAGAGCCTTGAGGAACTCCTGCTTGGACCGGATTAAAAGTTGAGGAGTACCCTTCGGTAGTAACTCTTTGCTTTCTTGGCGATAAAAAAATTTGAACCAATTTAAAAGATTACCTATAACTCCATATGATTGCAATTTGTAAAGCAGACCATCATGCCAAACTCTGTCAAATGCCTTACTGATGTCGCAGAATATGTATCTTATTTCTTTATTTTGATCTAGGCAATTAACTATAGTATGGTAAATGGACAATAATTGATTTACAGTTGAGTCTTTGGGAGTAAAACCTGATTGGTGTTTAGTTATAATTTTATATGTTGAGAGGTAGTTATATAGGTATTTAAAAATAATCTTTTCTAACATTTTACTTAAGCATGAAGTAACAGATATAGGTCTATAGTTAGAAATATCATTAATTTGCCCTTTACCTTTGTAAATTGCATTAATATCTGCCATCTTCCAAACAGAGGGAATTATACCTGTTTCAAGTGTCTTGTTATAAAGGAGAGTAAGAGGGAAAAGTAAAGATGGTTGTAGTTGTTTTATTATTTAAGGAATTATATCATCAGGACCAGCAGGTTTATTACCATTCAGTAAAAATAACTGATCTTTAACATCCTGCTGAGTTATAGTTATATTAGAAATGGAGTGAGGAAATTGGTTAGTAATTTCAGGTAGTGGTTCAACATCTTCAGAGGTAAAGGATATGGATAAAAAATACTTATTCAAACACTCAGCTTTATCAAATGGATGTTGAATGAAGGAGTTATTATTAAAAAGAGGGGGTATAGATATTTAAAACATTACGTGCAATTTTCCACCATTTATTAGGGGGAATATATTTATTTCATTTTTGTAGATTTTCAACATATGATTTTTTGCTTCCCGTATCTTACTTATGGTTTCACTTCTTTTGATTCTATAATTTTCCCAGTGGAGTGCAGAATTAGATGATTTTGCTTTCCTACATGTATGTGCACTGCTTCTTTGTCTTATATGTAATCTGATATCATTATTCATCCATTTTTTTATCGTTTGGCCTAATTGCAACATATTTACTAGGAATACATTCAGTTATATGGCTTTTTATTGTATCACATAATGTCCTATTAAACTCATTCGCATCATGTCTATTTATAATGCTTTCCTAATCTTTTCCCAAGATAGTTCTGTTCATTTTATCAAAATCATCATCTGGATAATTAAGATTTTTTTTACGATATAAGTTTTTTTTCTAAAAACTGTGTAAGAAATATTGAAATTAATCAATGAATGATCACTACATATTGGAAGAAGTACCCACGCATTTTTTATAATGTTTTTGTTATTGGTAAAAACAATATCAATTGAAGTTGCTGATGTTGGAGTGATGCGAGTATGTTCAATACTGGATTCTTTTACGTGATTTAATTACGATAATGACATTTCGGGAGCTATTGTTTTCGTAATATTAATCAACCCAATGTGTTTTTTGTACGATTATGGGTGATTAATTTTGATTTCAACCTATAGATATATACGCATGAAATATTTATCCCATAGAGGTATGATGTAAACCATTGTTTTCCGCATAATTCTACAAATCGTCTAATACAGATTAATTTACCAATAGGTTAGGTCCAAATCTGTACATTAATATATTCCTCGATTGCAGCTATCTGTCTGCCGTCAGTAAAGACAATCGTTATTGACCGCATTCTTTAGTAGTGGTGTTTCTTATTGTACCGACAACCATTGATGGTTTATCAAACCTGTTGCTCACATCTGTATCACGCACCTGCTGCACACATCTGTATCACGCACCTGTTGCTCACATCTGTATCACACACCTGTTGCTCACATCTGTATCACACACCTGCTGTATCACACACCTGTTGCTCACATCTGTATCACACACCTGCTGCACACATCTGTATCACACACCTGTTGCACACATCTGTATCACACACCTGTTGCACACATCTGTATCACACACCTGTTGCTCACATCTGTATCACACACCTGCTGCACACATCTGTATCACACACCTGTTGCACACATCTGTATCACACACCTGTTGCTCACATCTGTATCACACACCTGCTGCACACATCTGTATCACACACCTGTTGCTCACATCTGTATCATACATCTGCTGCACACATCTGTATCACACACCTGCTGCACACAACTGTATCAAACACCTGTATCGCATATTTATATCGCACATCTGTATTACACACCTGTACCACATATCTGTGTTACACACCTGTATCACAAACCTGTATCACACATATGTATCGCACATCTGTACTACACAACTGTATCACACACCTGTATCACACATATGTATCGCACATCTGTACTACACAACTGTGTCACACACCTGTATCACACATGCTTCAAAAATGTTTTCTCTGAAAAGTAAGCAGGACGCTGACAATAATATATGTAAGGCTTCCTATAAAACGGTCAATAAAAACTAAAACAATAAAGTTATCTTCAGTAATATCTGCATTCATTGCCATCTGCAACTAATTAATATGTATTTCCCTGTGGCAAGAAACAATTTTAAATTTGGTTTCACGTGAAGTTTTGGCAATGTTTCGCTGCTTCACAGATCAAAACAGTGGATTGTTTCCAAGTAACAAAGTGCCTGTACGAAGGGAAGCGACTATTTAAAAAGAATGGAAAACAATAATATTTGAGGAACTAGATAATTCGGTGAATCGCTTTCGAGAAGTCGTTTGCCAGCTTTAAAATATGTCGTATCCATTTTACAACTACAAATGCACAGTAGTTTCGTAGTTTCAAACAACGAACTTAACAGCCCTGACCAATCCTGGATGAAATATTCCATTCAAATGGAACCTGACATTACCTGTTGCTCACATCTGTATCACACACCTGTTGCTCACATCTGTATCACACACCTGTTGCTCACATCTGTATCACACACCCGTTGCTCACATCTGTATCATACAGATGTGAGCAACAGGTGTTTGACACACCTGCTGCACACAAATGTATCACACACCTGTATCACACATCTGTATCTCACACCTGTTGCTCACATCTGTATCACACACCTGCTGCACACATCTGTATCACACACCTGTTGCTCACATCTGTACATGTATCACACACCCTGCTGCACACATCTGTATCACACACCTGCTGCACACATCTGTATCTCACACCTGTTGCTCACATCTGTATCACACACCTGCTGCACACATCTGTATCAAACACCTGTATCGCATATTTATATCGCACATCTGTATTACACACCTGTACCACATATCTGTGTTTACACACCTGTATCACAAACCTGTATCGCATATTTATATCGCACATCTGTATTACACACCTGTACCACATATCTGTGTTACACACCTGTATCACAAACCTGTATCACACATATGTATCGCACATCTGTACTACACAACTGTATCAAACACCTGTATCACACATATGTATCGCACATCTGTACCACACAACTGTGTCACACACCTGTATCACACATCCTTCAAAAATGTTTTCTCTGAAAAGTAAGCAGGACGCTGACAATAATATATGTAAGGCTGCCTATAAAACGGTCAATAAAAACTAAAACAATTAAGTTATCTTCAGTAATATCTGCATTCATTGCCATCTGCAACTAATTAATATGTATTTCCCTGTGGCAAGAAACAATTTTAAATTTGGTTTCACGTGAAGTTTTGGCAATGTTTCGCTGCTTCACTGATCAAAACAGTGGATTGTTTCCAAGTAACAAAGTGCCTGTACGAAGGGAAGCGACTATTTAAAAAGAATGGAAAACAATAATATTTGAGGAGCTAGATAATTCGGTGAATCGCTTTCGAGAAGTCGTTTGCCAGCTTTAAAATATGTCGTATCCATTTTACAACTACAAATGCACAGTAGTTTCGTAGTTTCAAACAACGAACTTAACGGCCCTGACCAATCCTGGATGAAATATTCCATTGTAATAGCCATAGTTATTCGGTGGACAAATGGAACCTGAAAGGTTCATTCGAGAACTTTACTTGCATCCATGCTGGCAGTGTCACAGTTTAAAAAACATGCATAGGAGTGACCTCCAACGACCAACTTGCTCTCGAATTTCTCTTACTCACAGTATTAGATGTACACGTACAGGGTTAAACACTTATTATATAAAATTTACTGTATTTGCCAAAGTAGTACCGGGATAGTCTCCCTTTATGTGTGTTTTTTTCCTCTCTTTTGTTTTTTTTTGTTTTTACAAATTAAGTATGAGGTCTATACTATGGCAAGCCAAGTTACTTTTTATTCTTTTAATTCCGATATCGGAATTAAATTTCTGATATCGGGAATTCTAATTCCGATATCGGAAACTGTAAATCCGATATCGGAAATTCTAAACCATTTTTTCATATTAGAAATTGTTATTCTTATATGGGAAATTCTTTTTCCGATATCAGAATTAGAACTTCCGATAGCGGCATGAAATTTCCTATATCGGAAAATTGAATTCCCCATATCGGAATTAGAATTTCCGATATCGGAATAAAAAGTAGCTTAGCTTGCCATACTATACGGGTAGTGTATGTATAAAGTATAGTGTACGCTTGCATCAGTACCTGAAGATTCTTTGATAATTCTCCTTAATTATCACACGCACCTTATAGCCAAATAAACTAGTAGCTAGCGACCTACAGCATACACAGGTCTTAAAGGAGATAATATAATTGAACACAAATCGTATTCAAACACGCGTTGATTCTGCGAAGTATCATGTCGTAATAATGTTTAGTTATACTGGGGATGGTAAAGATAGTGTTGGAACATCCGGAGTAAAACCATCGAACTACCGACATCAGTCGTTACTCGTAGCTGCGTAAGTAAATGTCTCACTCGCCACCCAAAATGGTATGGGATGTGTAACTCCATTCAATTTAGCGAAAATAAAAGCCTAACTTAGAAATTATTGCAATAGAATATGGTTGGTTTTTTTTTTTTTTTTTTTTTTTTTGCAAACAAAATTGATTTCATTACCTGATGAAGTTAAAAATTAGTGATATCAATGCTTATCATTGCTTTCTCAGACTACTTGATGATATAAAATATGTTTAAACGGACGATTCCATTGATTTTCCAATGGATTTTTTTTTCTTAATCAATACGCAACATCAGCGTCTCTGTTGTGATGTCATGATAACGTCGGGTGTTCGCGCCATTCTCGGATTTTTTCTTCAGTAGTATATGAAGAATAATATCAGCCAATTAGAAAGTCTTATTTAGTATGAAAACGAAAAAAAATAAATCATCATGTCTATATCCATAGCTCGTACAATTTTGACTTTATAATGTTCAGTCTAAATGAGTTTAGCATGCCAACTATGAATGATCTTATGCTCTAAAGGGGAAAATAATTAGTTTTTGTTGTAGAGAAATTAATTAACAAATCATATTTAACAGATCTTTATACCAATCAGTATTAATAGCTATGCCGCAAATATGGTTGGTAAATTAGCAGTATTTATAGCAAATTTAATGCTATCATGTTTTTTTTCTATAGGATAGTTCCACCTTAACATTTTTGGAAATATGTATTGTGCATATACCATTGATTTCTTCTATCTTGTATTACTGAGAGGATTGAAATAAACACTTTCCCCACTTTCCCTTAATATTTTTTCCTCTACAAAACATGCTTTCATCTTTGTAGAAAAACCAAAGATAAAATTCAAATTTGAAGAAAAAACCGTTAAAGGTTCACTACCTTTCCGAAACGCCTTTTAATTTTTAAAATAAGAATGTAAAACGAGATCAATAATTTTGTAGAGTCGCAGAAGTTATTAACTATACGTTGGCCTACTAGCACACTTATACATCACCTTCAGAAACTGTTTAATTAGAATAAATAAAATGTTCATTTTCATAAACGCGGGTCGTTTTATGTATCCCGCCGTGCGTCCTAAATGCCGCGCGGTAGTTGACTATCACTGCGCCCAGTACGGCAAAAACAGCGAATTAACAATCTCCACTGTTATCGTATATTAGACAGGAAATCTTGCATATGTTTGGTGTTGTAACCTCATCTTAAGCAATCGATATATATTTTCTTTTGTTATTAATGTTTTTAAAGAAACCTTTAAATTTTGCTCCGGAAAGGAAGTGGGCCTTTAACCGAGTGACTGGACTATGTGTAAACGAAAACCGGTAAAGGAAAACACGAATAACCTCCCTTCTAAGAATAAAAGCAAACTGTCTCTTTAAACGTATCCGGCCTACTATAGATAGAACGAAAATATACGTACCCGGCCTACTATAGAACGAATATACGTACCCGGCCTACTATAGAACGAACATACGTACCCGGCCTACTATAGACCGAATATACGTACTCGGCCTACTATAGACCGAATATACGTACACGGCCTTCTATAGAACAAATATATATACGTACCCGGCCTACTATAGAACAAATATACGTACCCGGCCTATTATAGACCGAATATACGTACCCGGCCTACTATAGAACGAATATGCGTACCCGGCCTACTATAGAACAAATATAAGTACCCGGCCTACTATAGAACGAATATACAGGTACGTACCCGGCCTACTATAGAACAAATATACGTACTCGGCCTATTATAGACTGAACATACGTACCCGGCTTACTATAGAACGAATATACGTACCCGGCCTTCTATTATAGACCGAATATACGTACCCGGCCTACTATAGAACGAATATACGTACCCGGCCTACTATAGAACGAATATACGTACCCGGCCTACTATAGAACGAATATACGTACCCGGCCTAATATAGAAACGAACATACGTACCTGACATACCATAGAACGGATATGCGTACCTGGCATACTATAGAACGAATATACGTACCTTGCCTAGCATTATTCACAGGGATTTGAATTAGTTACAGATTATATAATCATGGACCCACCAGAGTGCCCTAAGACCATTTTTTAGACGTTTAAGAGGTCTAGATTGAAAAACGATAAAAAACATACTCCACATGGTACTATAAACGTGAAGGTTGGAAAGCCTTAGACTCCAAATTTCTAACCCGCCTACCTTTACCGGCTATAAAGACACATTTCTAGTACATCGTCATAAAAACGGTTACTACCGTTGGAAAGAGCGATAATTTTCCTTTCAAAATCATCCTATACATCTATACAAAGTGCTGTCATTAAGACGATATAAGCCCCATTATGACAAATATCTTTAAGCCATCTAATTAAAAAAGCATACTGGTTTCGTGGCTGATATAATATGCATGAGCGAGGCTTCAGCTCCAATCTCATTGTCCGGCTATAAAAAGTCCACAGATGTATATGTTTGAATTGTAACGGGGAACTCCATATATAGATGTACAACATCCCGAGAAGAGAGACTTTTTATAGAGCTTTGCATAAACAGTGTAACGCGTTCCTCCCGCACCTATATTTACCGCCATATATAACCCCAGATATTCGTTGGCACTTCTGTCAGCAGGCATTGTCCCATTCTGTGACCACGATGGTATTCACTAACCTTTCTATCTAGACATGCAAGAGGTAAGATGTTTTTGGTATTTTGCAAACCATAGGCATTCACCCCCAACATAAAGATGTTTAGCCTTCGTCATTAATTAAGCATACATGTACCAATATATTATTAACTCGTCCAAGATAATCATACACAATCAACCCACTCACCTCCTTATTCAACATGACATGAATGAATATAATATTATCATCACGAGTCATCAACCTTATAATATTTATAATCATCATATACACTTACATCATCATTCAATATGATGTCAATAGGATTATCATCCTGGTCAACAAACACATCATCCTTCATCATAAAATCACTGTATCATTTCTGTACTTATCATCAACACAATTACATTATTCATCCTTATCATCTATCACCCTACAAGCATACTACCATAACATTACATTTCAACATGACTTCAATATATATTTTCATTATTAGCATGCCCTAATCATTACACTTTTTAAATGTGATAAAAAAAAACCAAACTAAGTCTCTGACACATCGAGATTTACTTACAAAACACTGGCAAGTGGACATACTTGACACACACACACACACATGTACAAAACACACGATCATTGATGAGCCTGTGGGATGTGAATGTGATGGTCAATTTTTGAGGATGTTTATAATACATAAAGATGGCAATTATGCTGAATATGATGTGAGGAGGTGTGTATGGTGTGAGTGAGATAACCATGTATCTGTATATGTAAAATCTTCGAAAATAAAATAAATATAAAAAAAAAAAAGATGTTTAGCCTTTTTTCCCTTTCTTTTTTTTTTCTTTTTTTTTTTTTTTTTTTTTTTTTATAAAAGTCATTGAATGAAGATACTACTCTGAGGTAGTAATATTTCAAACACAAATCCATATGGCCAGCTACTACGACCTTCTACGGCATGGATATGTAACGTTCGCTCGACCCAGCTACTCCTGTGGGCGAGTTGTCCGTTATCATAATTTATAAGGTCCGTTCCCAGCCTAGCACTCGTGACTAAAAGTAAAACCAGCAACAAACAAGATAAAGTTCAACATTTTATTTACAATTGTCAAAGTACTCAACATTATAGTTACATAAATGAGGTGAGCTAAAAACTCAATGTACAAAGAATGATTATCTATCTTAACTCGTTCCCAAATATGGGAACGCCTATCCTGTTCCCGTATGTGGAGCAAACCGTACTTGTTCCCAAATGTGGAGCAACTATCTTTGTTCCCAGATATGGAGAACTATATTTTTCCAGATATGGAAATTATGAAACTTTATAAAAGTTAGATTTGTATGACACTTGACCAAATTTAGGTAGTATAATGTAAAAAAAAAAACCTCTTAAATGACTATAGCAAAATTGCTTTACATCAACGGTGACACTTGGAACATTCAAACATTCCCGCCATGGGGAATTTCTCCAGTGGGTTAAATCCGTAATACATATAGAGAAATGTATTTTCCCACTATAAGCTTGTTTCAATACGTGTACACCGGGTCATCCGCCCAATTTACTTTGCTATAAAGCTTACCAAAGTTTCCATTATGGCAATTGGGTTGAAGGGTCAGTGGCCTCCGGACGTTATGTATAACGAATGACGACATTTGTGAGATTTTCAGGGTTTATATAGTATTCGGAACAGGAGCGCGTGCAGACATCTCAACTGAGAATGAATCTGCGCCACGCTTCTATCCGCCTTCGGCATATTAACCAATCAGCGCCGTGCTTACAAACGTAATGCTTTGTTATAGCCGATGTCGAAAGCTGTGCAACATGCTGTCAACACAGACTAAATATATTCATTTCTAGCGTAAATAATCATGGATTATACCTAAATATAACACGATTGACAACTAAAGAGACTACATAGATGAGGTAAATACTCTATCGTTCATGTTAACCGTGAATTATACCGTTATTTTTGTAATATTGACATCGATGATTTGATCGTGTTACAAATATGGCGAACATCTGTTGAATCCAGTCCAGTGGGTCTGGTCGTCTGCTCTTCTCTTCTATCTTCTATCTTCATAAAGAATCCCGGTATAGATTTATTTATCAATACCTTAGCTTGTAAATCGATCATATGTCCAGCTCGTAACAGATATAAAACTTTAATTGATCAAATATTACGACTATTCGATACTTTAACTTATATGAACATCAACTTCTATACTTACGTCGAAATTAGCCGTCACTCAACTAATTTTGTCGCCAGTCACGTATGTTTTGTTTATGTGAAATAATACATGTATGTTCGATTTTTATTAATCTGGTTCGTTTAAAGCTACCCAATTTGAATGATAACATGGATAATTTCCCAAACGTAGATGAGATGGTGAAAAGATTAAATCATTAAAACAAAAAGTATGCCCATCGGACATGGATAAGGAAAAGCTTTGATAGATCCACTGTATCACGTATGTATTGTTATGCTAACACACCAAACCGAGGCCCGTCCTTATTTTAAAGTTATATGATCCGTAACTGGGCAAAACTTTCTACATGTTTTTTTTTCTCTCAGTTATCTATCAAAAATCATATGGTTTGGTGAATTAAGCTGTGAAAATCATTCAAATGGACAGACAGACATACATGTATATGATGCCTTTGTAAACATTAGTTAGATCACAGATGTTATGCATTGTAAAAATCATGGTCTGGATGGAAACATACTTGCAGAAATCACTGAACAATTACACTAGAAATACTGTAAAAATGTGAAATGAAATTGAAGACAACTATTTCTGACCATGTGTACTAATTTCACTACGCTGTAGACGATAATGTAAGAATTTTTAGCAGTACTGCCAAAATCATTTTCAGCACATTTTTGTACTTTTTTTTCTTTATTTTTTCAAAGAGTCATTTCATCAATACAGTAAATATATATATAATAATTACACGCAATCATACATACTTCAAAACCTGGGCATTGAAAGTATTATAATTCTCAAAATGTTTTTTTTTTTTTAATTTTTGGTGGTGAATTTTTGAGAGCTCTTCTTGATCCGTGAGTAGGAAAAATACGGCACATAACTTTAATGCTTGTGATTTAGAGTAAACATTGTATTATCGCAATTGTTTGATAGCTGATTATGTCTGCTACAGATAAATGGTGATAAAGGACAAAAGGTACATGTATATGATCTGTGTAAGATTAGAACAAAGATTTGAAATAAAGCATGAATACTTCCGCCGTTAAAATACGGATGTCATACAGTGCAATTGAAGTTTTCTTCTTCATGGCTGTAACAAGCATTTTCATTGGCTTAAAAATAATGTTCAAAGACGTCACTGTCTAAAACATCGCATTTGATTGGTCGATAAGGCAGCGTTCTTCAATATTTATGTAAGTGGTATTACAAATGAAAAGATTATATTATATAAAGATTAAGTTGTATTTCATATTACTATTGTTTGATGGGATCCCGTGCCATCGGGAAAATCCTGTTAATATTACTTCTTTAACTCTTATTTTTATATTATAAAAATTTAACACAAAAATCTGAGTGCACTCTCATCATAAGCGGTTTATTTAGAGTGCATTATGATTTTTGTGTTATACGATTTTATTTCAATAACAAAAAATTATGTTCAATTGAACTCTTAAATGATAATTCATTTGTCTTTGTTTTTGTATTAAATGTGGTTTTTTCTTAACACTAATGAAAAATTCTGAGAATGCGACAAAAACCAACGTTGTTGAAACATCACAATCGAGACACCTACATTGACGTTGCGTTTACTTTATCAGACCATAAAGGCCAAATGGCGTTGCCGTTGGTATCGCCATTTTGATTGGCTGATACACTGTGCAACGGCGTAATAATTTCATAAAATAGAGTCGAGTCCCTGAATAATTTGGAATTTGAAAGACATTATCAATAGTAGATTGAGTTAGAGGGATTAATTTGAATCGATTTATTCAATGATTTTGAGATATAACACGAAATTTGCTGTTTATTTGTAACACATTCAACTTTTTTTTATGTTATACATGTACATGTATATTTCCATTCTACTTTCAGTTTCCCGTTTGATCTATGTTAAACCAGATGGGCAATATCACGCTATGAACTCCAATCTGGTCAAGCGTATGAATATTTAACGTTTCCGCCGCGTCACGGACAGTGTATACAATATATACTTACGCCTATACATAACGGTCAAATAATTTAAAAAGTGGTTTTAAAGTTGTGTGGTCTATGAAATCTAATAGTATTATCATGTTTACAAAGTAGCATGTATTAAAAAATATCATCGCATAATTTTCATTTGTTCGCTTGTTTCAAACCGTTTTGTGTTGAAACTATATTCAGAAGCTGATGATGATATGGCTGTTCCGTTTATTAAACTTGGTGACGTCAACACAAGCGCAAGCGGGAAAATTCAAAGGATATACATGTATAGTGTTGAATTTTAATAATCGTAATGGAAATATAAGTAATAAACTGTTACCAGATTGGACATACAGTTGATATGAAGCCCATCCGTCCGAAAGATAAATAGTCATGGCGCCCTAACGGGCGCCATTCTATTTATCTTCCTTCCGGATGGGCTTCATATCAACTGTATGTCCAAATCTGGTAACATGTTATATATGTACATGTATCTCTGTATTATATAACATTTATTTGAATTTATTTTGAATCAGAGATGGAAAATCACTTTCATGGTGTTTTTTTCAGTTGTAATAGTACATATTATTATACAATGATTTCATTTATAAAAATTCAAATCCATTTACGAAGATTGTTTATCAAAATATTTAAGGTATGACACATATACTGCAATAGCAAAACATTGCTGTCATTAGAAATATATCTTGATCTGTAATTAATTTTTATTCAAACTCAGTCATTGTCGTATCAAATCACTGTAAATTCTTTCGAGTGATTGCGGCTTCTGATGTACAGTAGGCCATCGCCGATATGATGTAAATGTGGAGCCTCAAACTTTACACTACTGCCGAATTTAATAGTCTACACGGAAGCAGATCCTTCCGTATATAATACATACGCTCGTATCGATTCAGGGAATGAGAATTATCCAATCTTGTTGAAATCTAATATAACTTATCTGATCCGAGGATCTGTGTATTAGATACTGGTTCTAGGCGGTCGTGGGAGATAAGAAGCTCGTGTGAAAGTGATCGCTTCATTCAGAGATTGGAGGTGGTGAATGCAGTGCCTTCGTTGTCATGGTAACTGTCACGTGGAGGTGTTGACGTATCAACTGAGTGATAGTGCCCGGATGATAACGTGTAGCACCCCACAGCTGGTGTTCACTTTATCTCAGTTTCTTGTTAATTTGAAATTTATTGATGTCAGTGTACTTGTTAGAACTGTCTACAAACGTCCCTAGATAGACCCTCGTCTATCATTCTATATTGATAGAAACTAGAACTATTTCAGCTTCGTTATCAAATATGTTTAACACCCAAATCTGTTCTGTGATTCCAGAGACCTACATGACTAACATTACCGTAGTGTTCGGTAGGATTACATGTTCCCCAGAATCACCATAGGTTTTGTTCACATGCTTCATCAGACATAATCGCAACCAGTATTGATAATAAAGTGATATCTATCTTTGTGTTTATGTGCTATCCAATTTAAGAGCTTGTTTCCACTATGACTCTTTAAACCTTTAAAAAACAATCACTGATTATAATCCCTTCCAATTCTCAATATTAATGTCCACTCTGACGGCTCTGAGTTTTCGTTATATTATATATTCTCTGTTATAAATACGTTACAATGAAAATATTCGGGTCAATTATTTCCCAAGTGTTTACATAAATGTAATTTCGTGTTGTAAGTCCTTGAGTGTGACAACTATAAATCTGCTACCCACAAGAGTATAGTAGTGCCTTGTTCTATGTAAAAAAAAAAACTATGTAAAAACGATTGCCGTTGTTATGTTTAAGATACACAATCATGTTGATTTGATATCGACCATATACTATTTATAGAACAAGTTTGTTGTATTATCAGAGCAACCACTCAACCAAAGTCTTTTGATTTCACAATTTTGTGAACTTAGATTAGAAACAAACTGCTGTGGTCAAAAAGATATTTTGTGAGGTTTTTACTGCTTCGATACAGTAAATATTTAGAATAATAAACACAAACGAAAACAATATTTGTGTTAGTGAATGCGGTCTCAGCTTTCATCAGAGTCAGACCTAACGTGTACAGAACACTCAGCAGTTTGATATAGTGTTGCCCAAAACTTGTTATTGTTGAAAAGTAAGGGGTCTCGCCACGTCGGCAATGCCGAAAACCTTGATTCAAATAATCCATATTAAAAATGTGTATATTAATCGTGATATACACCACGCTGGTGGATTGATAACAACACGAGGTGTTATATATATAATTCTAGACTATAATCATTTTAATGAGTATCAATAAATAACAGTTCCTGTAGTTTAAACATATGTAACAAAGTTTAAGTCCAGTTCTTTAGCTTGCCGATATGGATTTCACTTTTCGTTCTCGCGTTTTTTGTAACGTCTGTTTGTCCCATGTTTGAATATTGTGGAAGTGACGTCATATCATCATGTCACTGCAGTTGGACATATCGTCATGGTCCATATGGGATTTCATATGATCAGGAGATTTCCCCTCGGAATTTGGACTCGTTTTTCCTCCGGTAAAGCTGAATGGCCAAGTCTGAAAAAAGTAAGGAAATTGTTAATGCATCGAACGAGTAAAAATTATTGGAAACGCCTGCCCAAAAATAGGTTTACTTGGTGATTAGAAGGACAACCGGAATACCGCTTTTGCCGAACTCAACAGTTTATAATAACGAAAAAATGTAGTTTCAATCCGGATTATTGAATTAATTTTTTTCGGAAAGAAAACACTGGTATGTAATGGTGATGTGTTGTAGACTTGTGTAGAATTGATGTCTATTAAAACATCTTATGAACACATTTAAACTTACTAGTAAGTAACTCCACTTATGGGAGGGCAGCATTTTCAATAAAATAGGCATTCCTCGACACACCTACCCATACCACGAATTTTTCACGTAAAGAATACAAAAAATATTAAGAATATAAGTTATCGACCAAACAAGGATATTTTTTCAGTTCCTCTTTAATCGAGTTAAGGGTTGGCTCAGATGTATGTAGTTATCCTATAAATTATTACGCTTTTATCAGTACTTGATTATAATATGCATGTGTTAATGTCGCCTCAGCTGAAACAAAAACAATAATTGTCAACATGACTGGCGAAGTCCACTATGGTGAGATTAGTCTGGGCGATGGTGTGTTTGTGGAATATTGAATATAAATCACACTTTAAGTACTGGGAGGCGTTGATACATAACGCTAATGTGTCGCCGTGTGAAGTCCCCTGTAACTTGTCCAAGTCTAATTAAGTTTATCGACCTTGAATGATATAGCGCCGTCCTTCCTTGACAATTCATTAAGATCAAAATAATACCTTCCATTTAAAATACTAATTTATGAGCTCTTTTTGGCTTGGTGATAAATCATAATTATGAAAATTGTGTCATTTCACACGAATTACTCGCAAATATTTCCGGAGAAATTTAGTAGCGGCGGAGGTCATTATTTATCTGCTAAGGAATAACTGTCCAATCGGACCCTCATCAGCCCCTGCCGGCTCCCGACAGTGACGTCACAACCCCGACATTCTTATATAAAAAGGAGCAAAGCTTATAATTATGGAGTGAACTTACGGTGGTGAACTCTAACATATATTACAGCGGTGACTGTGGTCCCCCACACAACCTGGTTGGTCATGCCACCAGCGAGCACCTCACAAACTGACAACGGTACTTGTTACTGTATAATTTACGCTACAACAATCAAATCGCCTTCATTTCACAGTAGTAAATGTCTGAAGAATGATGATATGCTGTGTCAATTTGATTTATGAAGAGACAGATGAGAGTGAGTGATTTACAGCCTTGGGCTGTGTACATGACAACCTCTTGTGCTATATTCTGTAATTCAGACACCGTCACTTACCATACCGGCACCACATTTTATCCTCTTATTAAAAACACAAACCTACACCTGGGACAGACAAGATTCTACAGTTTGATTTTAAACACAACATGAAGTAGGCAAGGCACGGCAGGTTGAAATGAAGGTTGCAAGCCTTTAAAGGACAGGCGTACTTCGTTTTGTTTTTGAGAAATTGTTGTTTGAAAATTTTTATTCTTATTAAAATTAATGCTTATTAAATGTACACAAAATATATAAGAACCAATCACTTAACTACACAAATGTTAATCCGTAAATATTCCAGGGTGTAAAATTAAATATTTCAGATTAATTGACACCTCGACTTAATTTTAAATATACCGAACAACAAATTAGCAGTCTTTCAGGGGATAAGGAGTCTCTGTATGGGGTTTTCCTAAAAAAACATCTAATTTCGTGAAAATAACATTCATCCATATACTCACAACAAAACAAATGTGGGTCACCATTGCACCTAAAGACCAAGGTCAAACAACTTTACGTGCCTTAATGAGAAAATATCTGTACCAAGTAATACCAAGCAACTCTTTACAATTTTCACGCAAACTTTACTTTGAAAGTAAACCCTAGAATGACCAAGTATCTTGTGGATAAACCTTTAAACATACGCGGTATTGACCTGTCTTCTCGTAGTCAACTTATTCCCGATACTGTTTTATGGCAATGCTATTTTTTCAAATTAAACTGGTCGTAGAATGGGGCCTGTCTTTCTCTCTTGATCTTCTATAATGTTGTGATTATTTTTTCGTTCTATGATGTTTGTGCACCAGGGTTGGATACTTTTCCTTGTCAATATTAATTAGATATAAAATATGTTAGTTGCCATATAAAACGTATTTCACACAGGGGTAGAACGGATATCGTTTACCCTCTTAACAATTAATTATAATTTGTTGATATCATATGCCATTTTGTGAATATTAATACACTAGACATTATTTTCATGGACTATTTGTGCCATGAAAAATTTAAAGGGTGAGATGTTTTGCTACAAAAACTATAAGATGAAAGCTATAGCTATTGATAGAAAGTACTTTTGTAGAGGCATAAGGGGGAAGGGGGCTATCTGTATGTCTTAGTAGAAGGTGTATGGGTGTCAGTGATTTTCTATTCGTCTCAGTACCGATGGATGTGGAAGGGACTTTCTATTTGTTTCAGTATAAGATATACCTATATTGGTGTGGGAGAAGGACTTTCTATTTGTCTCACTACAAGGTATACTTATTTGGTCTCAGCACAATGTGTACTTATTTGGTCTCAGCACAATGTGTACCTATATGGGGATGGGAGGGGACTGTCTATTTGTCTCAGTAAAAGGTATACTTATATGGGTGTGGAAGTAGGTCTTTGTTTTTGTCTCAGTACAAGGTGTATCTATATGGGTGTTGGAGGGAGTTTTTTTTTCTATTTGTCTCAGTACAAATGTACCTATATTGGTGTGGGAGAAGGACTGTATATTTGTCTCAGTACAAGGTGTACCTATATGGGTATAGGAGGGGGACTGTATATTTGTCTCAGTACAAGGTGTACCTATATTGGTGTGGGAGGGGGACTGTATATTTGTCTCAGTACAAGGTGTACCTATATGGGTGTGGGAGGAGGACTTTGTTTTTGTCTCACTACAAGGTGTACCTATATGGGTGTGGGAGGAGGACTTTGTTTTTGTCTCAGTACAAGGTGTACCTATATGGGTGTGGGAGGAGGACTTTGTTTTTGTCTCAGTAGAAGGTGTACCTATATTGGTGTGGGAGGGGGACTGTATATTTGTCTCAGTACAAGGTGTACCTATATGGTGTGTGGGAGGGGGACTGTATATTTTGTCTCAGTACAAGGTGTACCTATATGGGTATGGGAGGGGGCTGTCTATTTATCTCAGTACAAATGTATCTATATGGGTGTGGGAGGGGGACTGTTTATTTCTCTCAGTACAAGGTGTACCTATATTGGTGTGGGAGGGGGACTGTCTATTTATCTCAGTACAAGGTGTACCTATATTTGTGTGGGAGGGGGACTGTATATTTGTCTCAGCACAAGGTGTACCTATATTGGTGTGGGAGGGGCTTTCTATTTCTCTCAGTACAAGGTGTACCTATATGGGTGTGGGAGGGGGACTGTTTATTTGTCTCAGTACAAGGTGTACCTATATTAGTGTGAGCGGGACTGTATATTTGTCTCAGTACAAGGTGTACCTATATTGGTGTGGGAGGGGCTTTCTATTTCTCTAACTACAAGGTGTACCTTTATGGGTGTGGGAGGGGACTGTCTAGTTATCTCAGTACAAGGTGTATTTATATGGGTATGGGAGGGGGACTGTTTATTTGTCTCAGTACAAGGTGTATATATATGGGTGTGGGAGGGGGACTGTATATTTGTCTCAGTACAAGGTGTACCTATATGGGTATGGGAGGGGGACTGTATATTTGTCTCAGTACAAGGTGTACCTATATTGGTGTGGGAGGGGGACTGTATATTTGTCTCAGTACAAGGTGTACCTATATGGGTGTGGGAGGAGGACTTTGTTTTTGTCTCAGTACAAGGTGTACCTATATTGGTGTGGGAGGGGGACTGTATATTTGTCTCAGTACAAGGTGTACCTATATGGGTGTGGGAGGGGGACTGTATATTTGTCTCAGTACAAGGTGTACCTATATGGGTGTGGGAGGGGGACTGTATATTTGTCTCAGTACAAGGTGTACGTATCTATATTGGTGTGGGAGGGGGACTGTATATTTGTCTCAGTACAAGGTGTACCTATATTGGTGTGGGAGGGGGACTGTATATTTGTCTCAGTACAAGATGTACCTATACGGGTGTGGGAGGAGGACTGTATATTTGTCTCAGTACAAGGTGTACCTATATGGGTGTGGGAGGGGGACTGTATTTGTCTCAGTACAAGGTGTACCTATATGGGTGTGGGAGGGGGACTGTATATTTGTCTCAGTACAAGGTGTACCTGTATGGGTGTGGGAGGGGGACTGTATATTTGTCTCAGTACAAGGTGTACCTATATGGGTGTGGGAGGGGGACTGTATATTTGTCTCAGTACAAGATGTACCTATACGGGTGTGGGAGGAGGACTTTGTTTTTGTCTCAGTACAAGGTGTATCCATATGGGTGTGGGAGGAGGGGGGCTTTCTATTTGTCTCAGTATATAAGGTTTACATATAGGCGTGTTGCCATGGCTTCTGACACCTGGAGAGTGGTATGACATATGACATGTAGATATAACGCTGAGTAACTGATATCATCTATCTCCTCTACACTAGCGTCACATCATCACTCAGATCTCAATATTTGCATATCATTACTGGGGTATTTCGTTCTTACTATATGTATGGTTCTAGTTTGTATTTCATTGACAATATTGTTTCAATTCTGTAGGTTGTTGGTTCCTTTTTTACTTTTATTTTAATGCCTCAGTTTTAAGAACCAAAGATCTATCTACGTGAAAAATTATGACTCACCATTTATCCGTGTTGATACAACTAAACATGAAATAATGGCACGAACTACCTAACATTCATTGTTTCACCGTTTTATTTTGAACCCCCTGTGACAGAATTGTAAACCTAATTAGTTAATATGAAAATATATAAAACATCGGCGGGATTTGGTGTTTATTTGTGTTTAATTGTGTTTCGCGTATGGTTTGTGTTTCGTTTGGTTGTAACTATTGACTTATTTATTTGAAGTTGCTTCATGGGTCAATACTGCTTTATTCCGACGACTCCATTGGCTTTAAAATTGGTGCTTTCAACCTATCAATGAACTCGCCCTTCCTAACAGCGCATTTCATTAAAGGTGCTACACTGCCGACGAATTATATTTGTTATCTATCAAAAACAGGAGGAGATAAATTAGGTTTTTCCTTTAGTAATAAAAATTACTTTCTTTACACTTATAAAACCATTGAAAAGTTTGAGCTTTTTAATTTACTTCAATATAAAAGTATTTAAAATTATTAATTGCTTCCCGAAATAATCCATGACACTGATTCCACAGATACCAAAGAGAAAGAAGTTGTTTTATATGTATCAATGTGTTAATTAGACATACACATTATTAAACATAAATTAATATCCACATAATAAGTATTATTATGCTCTGTCAGCGATTCAGCATATTTAATAAAATAAGCAAAAATTATATATAATTTCGTGAAATTGTAATAAGATGATTGGATTATTAAAACTTTTTTAATATAAATCTGTTTTACTTTGTAGCGTAGTACGTCTATATTGGACATGATTCATACTGGTACATTTTATATTTTGACCCAAGGCAAGGAGGTGTGATTAGCATTTTTGGTATGTTTGATTTACATTTAGCAGTACATTATCTTTATACACACATCTTGATAAACTATTGATTGGGTAATAAGAATGATTATATACCCATTGGTAAATTATCTTGTAAAAATATATACCTTACATAGATTCTTAAAAGAATATAAAAATACATCTGTCCACCATTGTTTAGAGTGTATAGGTCACTGATGTTGTAAGTTCTCTAAATACAGCAATTACAAAAAAAAAAAAAAAAAAAAAAAAAAAAGCCCATCAACAACACGAAAAAACCACAAACTTCAGTCCCAATGAAGACCAATTTAAATGTAGATGCTTTTCCATAAATTAATAATTAGTGTCATTTATATATTAGATTCAATAAACATTGATAGTAAATGACACCAAAACCGTTTGAAATTTCACGTTGAACATTTTTTTAAAAATTTATTTAAAAATGTCCACTGTCGAGAGAGCATAAAAGATACTCAATATTTCCACAATAACTAATGTTCAATCGTGTACATAATGTACATAGTATTCTCAACTTTGAGTGGGAAAAAATCGTGTATATATGTGTATAAATAAAAAAAAATAAAAATGATTTATTGTGCTTTTGGTGCATGTACAATCAGTATCTCATTCCATATAGAGATATAGTGTCATGGATTTTTTTCGGGACGCAATATATTATTTTTAATATTTTCATCCTGAAGATAAATAAGAAGTTCAATCTTTTCAATGGTGATAAAGGTGTAAAGCAAGTTTTTTTTAACTGAAGAAACATACGAATTCGTCTGCTACTGTTTTTGATAGCGAAATAATCCCATTTGGGTGTAATTTAAAAGCTGATTGAGATTCCAGTCCATTAATGAATTTCTTTATGATTATTTATTTTTTAGTTATAAATGATTCAATGTTTTTTGTTATAACCAACAACATAGTCTTATCATATGCAGCAGAAACAGGAAATATAGTTATGTATTATACAGGTGCTTAATTAACATTAACTACTCTTAACCTAAACAATAACTAAAAGCTAAATAAAATCATGTGATACGCCAAGACTTACACACAACACGATACGCCTTCAGCATACCCGTATTTCTATGACTTAAAGATATTCAGTTTAATCAATTGTTTATGTTAATTAATTAATGAATTAGAATAGGTTTTTGTAACATGCAATTTTTACATAATGAGAATATTAAAATAGAATATCTAAATGAATCCCGCACACCTGTTTATGCAGTCTATCTTTACGTTACTGTGCACTAATATACATGATTAATATGTATCATCTTTGTACAAAACTTGTCTATCTCGTTATTTGTCAAAGACATGGCGACATAATTCCAAATTCAATAGAGCCACTGGAATTTCATAATATATTAAATATTCATCAGTCAGGACCTTTTCCAAATAGCGTCACCATATTACTAATGAGAAATATAATGAATCGATGAATATTCATGACACGTAATTATATTAACATATACATCAGGAGACGTGTGAAATTCTCACCTCAGGATTTCGCTATTATTACAATGATAGTATAATGTTTTCCTTTAGAATTGATAATGTTAGTAAGATAAAAAAACGACCTTTCACTTGCGGCTACTTGCGTAATCTATTAGTATGAGAGTGCAACAACTAATAAAAAAAATAACTATTAATATAAAAATTGTTTATAGGCGAGCCAAGTGTATAATCTCCATTTAACTAATGAAAGAAATATTCATATTATTGTTGAATGATAAAAGAAGTTTGAGAAACGAAGAAATGTAAGGATATGAGTGTGACATTATACATAAAGAGACTTGAAGGACCACACAAACTCGTCACTGACCAAGGCGCCGATTGTCAGTCATCTCAAATGCGTCTTGTTTATTTTCGTAAGTTGTTTGACAATTTAAAAAAAATGGCTTATTCAAATTGAGTAAAATTTCGGAGGAAAGTAATCGTTAGCATGCTAATGAATGTTGAATCTACGCGGGGGGTTGTTTTGTAAGGTGTGAGGTGACTGTCGGTGGTAGAGATATAAGTGTGGTGTTGTCAGACCTGTCAGGGTTAGAGTCGGTCGTGATTTACGATACACACAAGTCTTTTTCCTCTCCACCGCTATTAAACTCAAGCATTGTTTCAGTGATGGCGGTAACACCGACCTCTACCGCCTATGATTTAATGATGTTGTCAGCAGAAAGTCTGTCCCGTTATTACCTTTGTTGGTTTTGTGATTTAAAACTGTTTTAACACTTACGAGAGGTGGCGGGCACTTTTACCAATATCGATCATATTTTATTGCTTACGAATATAAACGACAATTGGCCTGTTTGAATATTGAAATAATTCTAATGTATGTATTGAATATGATGTAAAAGGTAAACTCTGATCACACAAGTTGTTTATGTTAATTAAGGTGTTTAAATGCATATTTTTGTACCGCAAATTAAAACTACAAGATTGATCACTGTGTTGAATACTGTTACACTTTAAAGGAGTTAAGATATATTTAACTTAGATTTTTTTTTAAATTTAGACAAATAGGCAGATTATATTGGCCATGCAATGTTATATCGGTGTTAAATTGATTGTTTGTGAACTATGCGAGAGGTGTTATTCCATTTATTTGTCATTCAATTATAAAAATATAATTCTAAAAATGGTCAGCATATACATTATCGCTGTAAACATCATCCATTGTGCTACCTGCAAAACTTAACACTTGAGAACGAGGACATTACAATCAATCTATGTAACAGTTAATGTCACCACAACGGGGTTGGTTTTCTTTGAACGTATTTTGTTTAAACAGCGGAGTCATTTTTTGTTTTATATTTTTAGTATAACATTACACTATAACAAATCAAGGTTTTCATTTCTTTTATTATAATGTTAGCAAAATGATGTTTTTAGATTAAGTGTGATGCATGTTTCTCATCATCTGTTGATCAAATGTAAATGTAAACAGATGCTTTGTTATTTCGTAGTAAAATAGCTCTACAGAGTTACTAATTCCTAAACGTGAAGTAAAATAAACTTTTTGTATCTGCTGATAAAGTCTTCGTGTGATCGCACGTAATTCAATTATTTTAGCTCTAATACATCTGTATTGATTTATATAATGTATTATAATTGATGGACTACATATTTGTTACTTTAAAGTACCTCGTATTTTGTCTTGGGTGATTTTTGTCTTATTTATTTTTTCAAAATTGTAATTTTTGTAGATTTCTAAGGTTATTTTCACATGATTTAAAACATTTTTGTCTCACAAATTCTTTCTTTTATAAACGATTTTTTTTTACTCTTTTTCTATTTTTAAAGTTTGTATACTAGGTTAATTAAGATAGCTAAATCTCATCATAATGATTATGTAAACACAGATCCATGTGCCTACTATTACCCTCGACAACGTCAATGTAAACGTAAGTACGTTTTCTTGTATCAGGTTATGCATTACTTAACAATACTATAAAACTAACATTAAACTGACTAATTTATCTGATTTCTACTCAAAATAACATTGATGTTATTTCATAACTCCATGGATAGCCAAAACAACAAAACAAAAAGAAAGAAATCATACGATATAAGATAAATGTAAATCACTAGTTCCTGATCACAAGTTTTGTATGTATTGCAGGATTCAGTCACGCGTAATTTTATATTTCAACAAATTAAATTTTGTCTCCAGAATTGTCATTTGATATTGATGAAGAGGGTAAGTTTTGAAAATTCTTAAAAATGTTGCCATTTTGAAATAAAATGTATAGTTAAAATTATTAAACATGTTATAATGCCTATGTCAGACATATATTCATAAGTTAATAATGTAGGACATTACGCGATGCAATCAAATATCAGTTTTTAAGCGGTGATAACACAACAAAGTAGTTCCTCGGCTGGTGTAGGAATTTTAGGTAACTTTAATTTCGGCATTGTAAAACCATTTTGAAATTACGTAATATCCCTTAAATAACTGTAGTTATAGAAAAAATAAATAGGAAAATATTATATATCTAAAAGCAATTTAGCCAGAAGATACTATGTTATTATTTCATAACTTGATGAAAATATTTAAAAGTTTCTATGATTTTGTTTCTTAAGGTATTACAATGAAATATGCCTTAGAACCTACTATATTATTTTAGATATGCTGAGTGTATCTTGTTTCTGCGATAGATGAGAAATGTCTATTACAGAACAAAGACAACGTTCTATCGGTATGTTATCATTTAATACATCATCATGTTTTGTTGTACTATAACCGCTCCTCTAATGCATTAATAAACCAATCTCAGCAAACACAATACACATGTACAAACATCCAATCCAAATTTGATAAAGTGATCACCTGTACAGATGACCCCGAATGTCACATTCGTCTATAAAGAAAACAAGTTTATGGCTTCAGTCACAACATTGTAAACTACTAGATTTCGATCTGTAAAAGTCATCTGCATTTCAGGTAAAATTCTGATTGATTTAAGGTGAACATTATAGCGGGTCATACAAAAAGTGTGATTTTTAGTTGATATCTCTATTTAGTAGTTTGTATAAGAATGCTCCGATAATAATAATTGTCATCGATAATTGCATTTATTCTAAAAAAAACCCAGCTTGCACTACAATTTATAGCTTATTCGTTATGCTGAAGTTGTTGTGACAGATATCCGTGTGCTTTTATTGAAATCACATAAAGTTGGGTTTAGTAAATAGCAATGTTAACCAACATCATTTTTAGTTCAGGAATCGCCAAATCAATATGAAAAAAATCTATATTTGTATTTTTTGGTAAGACTCTTCATAAAATAAGTACATCTGTGCTCGCAAAATATACGTAATTTACAGTATCCATTTAAAATTACAAAATTTGAATTCCTGCACTTTTATGGAATTGCCATTAAGTTGAAAACATTTGTTTAATTACGGTAAAGCGATTTGAAATTTAATGATTAGGAAATTCTGCCATCTTAAGTCAATGTATTCAATTTTCAATTCATCATACATAATTTCAGCTATTAACCAACTTTTTGTTTTTACAAAAATACTGATGCTACTTTTATACACTTGTAAGATATTAATATACACCCATGTTAAAACAAAGTAATAAAATAACAGTTTTATTATTAATAAGCATGTATTGGGCTGTGAAGGAAACTTGATACTTAGATAGTTTATATAATGTTAACAGAATACTAGCATATAGACTGTATAGCTTGATATAAATAGTAGATAGGGGTTTATTTCATGTTCTTTGTGTAAATGTGATAAAGTGTCTGTTATATCAGAAATCTTGATTCACTACTGGCCACAAAATTTAATGTAACCGATAACGTGTCGTTAATCAAGGAAATAAGTCACTAATTACCCTGGCTAATTAACATGACATAGGTATATTGAGTTGAGGAAATTTAACATATCGCACGGTGGTCTGTGGTTCTGTCATCCTGTCAATATCAGGTTCAGTGAAATAAGTTTAATCAACTGCATGCCTTGTCCGGATACGTTTACATATTGTAATCAATCAGCAATTAGCATTTTATTCATCAATATTTCAGATTGAGGTATTATTTGTATATATATACATGTGAAGGACTCAAGAAATTAGATGACACGCAAGATAGTTTTTTTAAAGAAGACGCACTTAATCACATCGGTGGATATGACCATTTATTATATAACGGTCACTTCAGTAACAACACTGATATAGAAATACATTTAAAACAGCAAAATTAAAAGGTTGCCAAGCGTTGGTAAAAACTATTTTTATTGCAATCAGATAGATTGTTACTTGTAGAGACATTATAATAGGAATACAAATATGGTCATCAATATTCCGTCTTTGCATATTACAGAGTTAGCTCCCTTGTGGGTAGGTATCGATTGTTACGTCATTATTTTGTGAGCGCAATTCACGTCTTTTTCTTCAAAAAATGTGACGTTACGCTCGCAAACACCTGACGCAACAATCAATACCTACCCGCAAGTGCAGATAACTCTGTAATATGCAAATATTGTCATTAATGTACTATCAAGTAAAAACATTTGAAATTACAATATAATGGTCTTATTTTCACTTATTAACAAAATCTGGGATATCTTTGAATGCAAATTGTTTTACAGTTATTTATAATATTTCCCCATGACATTTTATCATTAAAACAATCACATATACGGTCCTGGCCTTCCCTTCATAAGGCCGGTATATATGGCGTTATTTTCACTCACCGTAAATTTGCTTGTTTCAAGAAATTTAAATAATATTCCTTATTTTGATTTTTTTTAAAATATTTAAGAATAAACATCGTCCCATTTATGTTAGGGGTATGCTAAGTAACAGGAGCGAAAGGTTGTTAAGTCTTATTTCATGAAAATTGGAGCATACATATAGCTAGAGGTATGGCCAAAGAATCCTTCCTTATTGTGTTATATTCATATCTTTGAAGATAGTACACCGCTGACGAATGGTATTTTTTCAAAAACAGGAACAAACGAATCGGTTATTGTTATTCATTTACTATAGTTACTTTTTACATCATTACCACTAATGGAAAGATTGAGCTTCTTATTTTATTTTCGATCTTAGAAATGTTTAATTGCACCCCGAAAAGATTCGATGGCACGATGCCCTATATGGAATTTATCACTGATTGCGCATGCACCAGCTGGAGCAAAATAAATTATGTTATATGCACTATTGAGTTAATTAGACACATACATAAACGATTACACATAAGTTATTGTTCAAATATGATGTGAATTGTTTCTGCTCTGTTGGCGATAGAGTATCTTTAAGTATTTTCATTATATAGCAGGACAAAAATAAATGTCTATTCGTAGACATATGTTTGTACAATATAGATTCACACACAATCGATTTTCATTTAAATATACGTCTTCTGATTGGTCAAGTCCCTAATTTAGCGATTGTAAGACAAAAGGAATCCCCATTATATGTACTACTTACTGTGTAGTTGTTGAATTTCGCAGGTGTAAAATTTCATGATTTACTGTTTGGGATATATCGGCGGGGGTTTACTTTCGCGAACTACTTTTGAAATCATCATTTATACGACAGGGTAATATATAAAACCATGTGTTTGATCAATTTCGCGAGGTCTTAAATTTCGCAATTTTGGATCAATCCGTGAATTTAGCGAAATTAAAACCCCCGCGAATACTTCCAACTATACTGTGATAAATTTAGATGTTATCATTGAAAACAAGGAAACATGCGATAAGTATATATCTACATTGTTTTTAATTTATGATTGAAACAATAACTTTAAATATCTCTCCAATAAACCCCATCCTAACACTCTTTATGCCTGATTTTATAGTTTTTACACCTGTTTTGTGTCATGTATTGATACCCCTATAGTCAAACTTTGAATATTTGTTTACATTTAGTTTTTATACATTATGGTGTTTTTTTCTTGGAACTGTCTATTCATTTAGTATTTATTATTAGTGTTCCATTTGTTATTATCTTGCTTTAAACATGTGTGTCAATTAATTAAATCAATACACCACACGGTTTATCTGATAAGTTGAGTCGCCGTTCCCTCAATATTTTTGTACTGTCGAGCGCGGGTTGTTTCAGAAGACCACTATGGCCACTCATATGAGGTGTTTGGTTTAATTGTCGTTTCGGTGTTGTTTTCGCTCACCTTTTCTAAAATGTTTTAAGAAATTTCAAATAGTATCTTTTACGTAATATGTAATGATACATAGCTATAACTTTCATTTAAGAATAACTGGATTCCACTCTATGTTAGGGTTGTACATTAAGATTTTAAGGGCAACCATATTGTTTAATGTTTACTCCATTAAAATAAAAAAGTAATAAAAAAGCCAGATCTGTAAATAATTTTATTCTTTATTCGAACAATTTTTTTCATTTTATTTCAGCAATTCACATGACAATGCTAAAACATCGAACATATTTTGAACGCAAGCAGTAACAAACTTCCCAAATTGGGTTTACACTATAATTTATCATCTGTGTTGGACTACGGAGGAAACCTGAACATTCCAAAGGAAAACTCAACTAATGATAACATACTTGTCTCACAGAAGGAGCTCAACCTGCAAGCTATTGTAAACCGAATCTTCACGGGCATTTTACGTATAGATAGTTTAGTCCGATTGGCTAAAATCGCATAGGGTTTATTTGTATATAATAAATAGATGTGTTATCGTGTCTGTTATTGCAGGAGAATACTTACATGCAGAATATTGTTTTCTAATGTTGCTGTAATGTTTTATTACCGTATGTAGTGATGGATTTTATTTATTATGTAGGTCATGTGTTCTTAACGATCATATTAATTAAGCATTTGGATTATTGAAATTGTAAACGTAACTTGATATGTAATATTTCCAAATTTACATGTTATAAAAAAAAATCAAATATCTCTATATCGATTACATATCATATTTTATACATTAAAACGCATATCAAATCATGTAGAGTCTTATCGGTATCATCCTATGAAATATCCTGTCACGTATATACTGTTTATTTACTGAATAAACATATCGATTATTGAATATTTATATTTACACAAAATATAAATCTATGTACATTGTATGAATGAACCATTGCAGCATTGATGACAAGAATGTAGTGAAAGCAGTAGACTCAAACATTGTTTATGATACCAACAGTGTTGGACACAATTAAACTGAACAGAACCTTTATATGATAATTATACTATAGATAACAAACCATATACAATATTTTGATCAGAAATAAAAAGAACATAGCTATCGTAAATAGGTCATTATATATCTCAGATATTTACACCATCAATGTACTGTGAAGAGTCTGCTAAACCATCGATAGATAACATACAAAATCAGCTCACTTTATATAATAAAAGTATCATTCAAATAAAATGTTCATTTTATATATTATATGTGTGTACTTACTTCGTAATTCAATCTACAATCATACATAATATTACAATGTTGCTGTAAATATTCACAGCATAACAGTAAATAATAGATCAGTAATTCATCTGAATTCGGATTTTATACAGACTGATATAGTGACTATTAGGACACGTTATTGACAACCCCTTGATTATTACATATACTCACGTTTGAGGTCTCGTCTTAAATTAATTTCACAATTCGAAATACAATATCGGTTTTAGTTTTTATGCATCCTTTCTTGTTTTATCAAAAGGCAAATTTTTAGACAAATAAAAATATTTGTTCATAGTGAGTTTGAATGAGATACCAGATAAGACTCTTGATTGCGTAGACAAAATGATACACATGCAATTATAAGGTTTGAATAATAATGATGTTGGTATGTTTGAAACAGCAAATTCACTTTAATACAATCTTACAGTGTAGTTATGGATGCAAACACGAATACCAGTCTGATAATATCACAAACTTACTATACAAGTATACACCGCCAATTTTAGTGTTGTTTTAAATATAGGAAGTGTCGTTGTGTTAGTTGGTTTTATAATCACAATCATTCATCAGTCTCCTTTTATTACCATCAAATCTAACAGAAAAAAATTATCAGTCGGATAAATTGAATTCTTTATTAGACGGTATTGTTTTGTTTGTACAATTATGAATGGTGACAAAAGAATTTCGTATTGGTGCAATGTATTGATCAAATAAGGCGTTGCTCACCTTTTGTTACATTCAATGCATAGAATATGTATCTGAGGTTTAGTCAATGTACATTCTCATATCAAATGCTGCTTTATTGCAGTCTATTTTTATGCAAGCATATTTTTTTCAGGCAAATACTAATTTTGTTCACAGAGAGTTAGAATGAGATACCATTTTGATTTTAAACCCACGTTTAATTATTTGTGCTGAGATAGATTGTTATCAATTTCTTAATAAAAAATAACGAATGATTGTACTCAATTTAGATAGTGTCATATACATATTACATTGTACATCCATTGACATGGTTATAATTTTGTGTTTTTACACATGTATGTGACCT
The DNA here is from genome assembly GCF_041381155.1 of Argopecten irradians. Taxonomy (NCBI): domain Eukaryota; kingdom Metazoa; phylum Mollusca; class Bivalvia; order Pectinida; family Pectinidae; genus Argopecten; species Argopecten irradians. Next base: position 12,108,953 of record NC_091139.1, on the reverse strand, counting down.
TTGTAATACGATCGCTGGTATTCCGTACCATAAACATAAATAAGAATAGTATTCTCTTTAACACATGATACTTGTACAGACTATAAAGAGATATCTCCTGTCGTTTTAAACATCTGACATTTTAATGAATAGTTGGTCAGTGTGACAGTCTGGGGCAAAGGTCATGACCTCAAGGGGACTTCTTAGATTGGCTAAGTCTTCAGACTGAACTCCACATATCATATGCAGATAAACACTGCGATCAAATATAAACATATAGAATGGAATTCACAGGTCACGTGATTCAGCCGATCTAGATTATTGACTCATTTACAAAGCTATATCTACGTGTAACTGCATAATATCGATCATGAAATATAAGAGGTTTTTATATACTAAATTATTATTGTAAATTATATACTATTGCAGATTATTAAATCCTTGCACAATATGCATATCATTGACATTAAAAAAACACTTGTTTGTGTACAATTATAATTAGAACCAGTCTATATTTGAAAAGCAGTAGATAAAGAATGCATTCAATCTTAACAGATAATAGTATTCAGACACGTACATATATCTAAGCACATTTATAAATTAGATGTAACATCTATTTGATGTAACAAAGCTAATGATTAAAAAGGTTAATTGTTAATAACAACTACAAAACATTTTAAATTGTACAGTGAATTATTGTTCTGTTTGAGTCACCAGAAATTTTGATTAAAAGTCAATTTAGTTTCTAGTGAAAAGTTAAGATCAAGTCATTAGAGAACTTTTTTAGTTATATAACCATCTATAAAACTCATCCTCAATTATACATGTTGCTGTTGACCCTAAGTAGACATGAAACATACATTTTTATGTTTACATTTCTTATTTATATACATAATGTTCTAGCTAAATTGTATAAAGACACATTTGTAATTCTATCGTCAGTAGATAATTATATTGATTCTAGTGACTATCAGATATCAAAAGCTTTACTCTCTTTGTTGACATCGTACATATTATTTAACATATCTATACACATATTACTGAATTTATTTCAAGTTGTATAATGTAAACCCTATTTGTACACAGCGTCCATCTAGAATGAGGAGAACAATCTAAGGACAGGACCCCAAAGGTTATTTATGACTTGGCCTAACCTTAGATGACCCGTACATGGCCGAATTTACCAGTGTGCTATCTGGTGGAGCAATACGGCACCGCTAGTTGTTACGTTATTACAGATAACAACTATCGCACATTAGGGTGTCTTTAATGAATGTAACTGAACACTTGAGATATCGCTTTTTCATTACCAAAGCTATCGCACACACTGGGTGACCATAGAGCTAAAACATTCTTCAGATATGTCCGTCACATTTTCTGTCGCAGTATTATTCAATGATATACATTGTAAATAAGTGTATGTTAGTACAATTACACAACGTAACAAATCAAACTGTAAATAAATCTGAGTATCTAATTTCTAACGCATGCATGTTTAGCTTTGCTGCATAAAACTCCAGTTATTGTCTTTGCATAATTATTTACCTTCAGTTATATGTTTCATTTTTGTGTCTAATTGATATTCTAGCCATTTATTTTTATTGAAATATATTCATAGCTATGATTTTCAGTATCGCCTGAAGTTTCAACATTTATAGTGATTATCAAATCTGAGAAAGTTTCCATATCATGTATGTAATTTTGTTGTATGCTAATTCATTCAAGCAGAAGAATATTAAATACTGGGATACATATCTATACATGTAATTTCATTTCTAACGGTCGTAACATATATTCCCTACTTTTGATAAATTTGGAACCTAGTTTTAAGTTTCTAGTTTTAGCCAGTTGGGCTGTTGACAGAGCGAGAAATCCGAGATAGTATCTTTAGGTAGTAGATCGGGTTTCTCGCACTTCTGTCGGATCAGCTGTCATTAAAACTCCGAATTAAAACAACACTCACAAGCTGGAATGTTATGCGCGTGAGTTATCTTGCGTCCATCGCACGCATTTTAGTCAATTGCTTATACTCTTCTGATCAGGATGATAAAATATTCACAAATCTTCCATCGCCCTGATGCACTGAATGCCATTTCTCCTAAGGTCTCTTTTGAAGGGTTACCAGACCAACATTGAATTATATCAAGGATGATAACAATTTGAATATATATATATATTATTGTACTGCTGTTGCATGGACGATTTTTTAAACTCGTGTTCACGTTTTGTAATATTAAGTTTCATTTGAATTAAAGAATGAAAAATACCAAGTTACAGAAAGCCTTACGGAATAAGACATCTTAACTTCAATTATACTAATGGGGTCAATTATTGAAGTAATATAACAATTGAGACTGAAAGGAAACATTTATCACCATATCATCATCTATCATTGACAACTTTTATTTAAAATAATTCTAATGTTACAATTTCAAGAACTCTTATTTTTATTGAAAGTTACTTTAATATAAATTTATTTCGAATCTATCTAGGACTGAAGACAAATGCATTCGTTTGATGTTTTAACTAAATAGAACTAAAATGTACTAATTTCTTTCAGTAAGGTAGTATTTCAACAAACAAACAATGTTTGTGATAGGAAATAATTTTAACACACCATTATGTATCATAGAATAGAGTGTAAGAATGGGTGCTACGGTTGGTCGTATATTTGTACTAATATTGTGTTACAAGTCCTATAACTAATATATATCATAAGATAAAAGCTTGTGTAGTGGATACTAGGCTGAGTGATTGATATGATTTCCTGTTTGTAATTTTCAGATGTGAAAGAATAGTTTCTACCCAGCAAACCTTATTTAGCGACAAAGTGGTATAAAACGTAGTTATACCAGTTATAATGAATAAACCATGTAACTTACCTGACCGAAAAAGAGGAACAAAGATGATAACAAGGATGAGATAGATATGATATACCTTATTAGTTTAATGTGATACACTGAGTTGTATGATAGTCAGCCAATTTAGTAGTTAAAAGCCTATATATATTCTATAACTTACAATATTAAGGGGGTGGAATGAAGGTATTTATATATATTCTATAACTTACCAAATTAAGGAGATGGAATGGAGGTATTTATATATATTCTATAACTTACCAAATTAAGGGGATGGAATAAAGGTATTTATATATATTCTATAACTTACCAAATTAAGGGAATGGAATGAAGGTATTTATATATATTCTATAACTTACCAAATTAAGGGGATGGAATGAAGGTATTTATATATATTCTATAACTTACCAGATTAAGGGGATGGAATGAAGGTATTTATATATATTCTATAACTTACCAGATTAAGGGGATGGAATGAAGGTATTTATATATATTCTATAACTTACCAGATTAAGGGGATGGAATGAAGGTATTTCAGCACCTTCCTCATCCTCCGTATCCAGTACCTGTTGTAGGTGTGCTATGTAACTAGAGGCCAGACGAAGTGTGTCCAGTTTAGAAAGTTTGGTGTCCGCTGGTACCCAGGGTAGCGTAGTCTTCAATTTCACAAACGCTTTACTGAGAATCCGCATGCGCGATCGTTCACGTGCATTTGCAGCGTTCCTTTGAATAGGTTTTTGAATTTTTGTTTCATCATCGTCACTTGATTGTAATTCCTTCTTTCTTCGAGGCATGATGTCATTTACAGTGCGACCGAATATTAGAATAAAGTGTCATAACCGTATATACATTTTATCTACGCCATCTTTGGATGACAATCTGAATGTCTTTTAAACCAGGTCGGGAAATCTTGGAGTCTAAGAAAACATGATGTTGGTTCCTTGGCTGAGGATACGGATATATCACCTTCAGACACATACACAAGATGCCGACTGACTGACACTTTCTTTACTTGAACTATCAGATGTGATCCATGGTTTATTTTATAGTGAGATTCGCTGAGGCCAGGCTCTCGGGAGGCCTTCATATCCATCAACGACCACCTTGTCACAGGCCCGTTTGAAGTATGAACCCGGAATCACGTGACCGGACAAGACTGTACCTATTGGCTCGGTGCGGAGCAATTCATGGCAGAGAAACGCCCATATATGCAAATAAAGGAAGTTAATTACTTATATGATGACCGTAACAAATGTTTTATCGGGTTAGTGATACATTATAATTTGCATAGGGGCAATATCTTTTGAGAGTAGTTCGCAAATATAAAAGTTATCATATCTAATTATTAATAAAAAAAACAACCCAGTTATAGTTTTGGTGTCAAGAGTTGTGAGGATTCATTATGTAAACTTTCAGCCCATCACACAATATACATATAGAGATATATATACACATAAATATGATAATGTTTTGACACATTACACAATGTATTATCATGAATTCAACTGGTATATTCTATGTTCGAAATAATTACGTTTTTTGAAGTAAAAGTAAACGGGGTTTTGCATGATATGTTCAATGTGATATTTGAATCCTTATTAAATGTATAAACCATTTGTTAAAAAAAACCCGAATTTAAGAAACGTAGTCAGAATGCATATCTGTGGAACCAGTGCTTCATATTCCTCTACGACGGGAAAGTCGTCCGGTGAAGATAACCACTCTTACTTATCCGTAGGAATGTTAGATCTCTCCAAACAACAACAAGTTCAAGAGCTTTCTGGAATCATCTTTCTCCGTTGGCGGACTATCTCGCTACCCTGATTTACACGACAGAAGACCGTTATTTTCAAATCTCGTGTAAACACGCGCATGGCCAATACCACAATCCGCTGTTTGTTTTACTGCCGGCATTGTGTGTGGAAATCTGGATGGCGATAACAACAACAGAAACCGATGCCGTCTTGATAATTCCGATTCTTGTTTGGGGTTATCTCAAATTTCAAGGATTGTTTATAGAATTTAATTGTATAAACTGTTGAAATCTCTGTTTACCTTAACATGCTAAATCTGCAGTTTATTTCTAGCATAGGAAAATAATGTAGGTTTTTTTTTCTTATTTACAAGTTCTTTCCAGCACCATGAACATCACGACACTAGAACATGTCCTAAAAAGCAACGTTAAAATCACAAATACATTAGCTGGATGCACAAATAAAAAGAAGTCTTCTGAAATATAAGTTTTATTTCTTTTAACTTTTAATGATAAAATTTATTTTCCATGTTTATGTGAAGTAATAAATAAATATTTTTTTCATTGAATTTGATATCAAAAACATCTTTTTTATTCAACAGGCATGAGAAAGGCGAACAGGTGAATAATCTGCTCTCTAGACAACGTAAACTGGTTTACCTATCAGACCAATTTTCCTGAGGCTTAACGTTAACTTTTCGTCATATTGGTGTCGCTTCGTTAAACATTAAGATATGTGAAATCCACACCATCGCTCCAATATTTACCTTTTTATTTTTAAACTCACGTTACCTTGGAAAAGTAATTATATTTTGTATATTTCGGTTAACAATTTGCTTGTCTTTTCATTAATTAGAATTTAGTATTGGTACATCTCTCCATGTCATCTCTACACAATTGTGATATCTTAACGAACAATTATATAAAGGAGACGGACAATTAATGTGATATTAAAATAATCTTCCCGAAAATATAGTCCTTTGTTCATTTACTCTTATGATACACGGTATACACACGGTAAATATGAACAAAAAGCATTTAAAGTCATGATCAAATCTCGAACACTAGTAATTGGTTTTCTTTTGTAAATGCCCATCGACGATAACCATCGGTGATAAGAAGAAAAATCCAAATAACAAATAAATAAATAAATAAATAAAAATAGATAAATAGATAAATAAAAACATCTTCTTTAAAATATCTAGCTAACTGTTTGGTGTGGAATTCGATTCTGCTGAACGGTTTGTCGGTATTAAGGTCATTTTCAGGTCACTGAAGTTCACTTGAGGTCGCATAAGAACGACGTTGTAATGAATAATATAGTAATTTACCTTCTACATGACTACGCCTATTACTGAAGTCAGTGTTCTTTCTGCGTGTATATACAATTTATATATATCCATGTGAATCATAACTGATTTAACTGTTTATCAACCATATTATCAAAATTCTCACAACCATACACAACAAAGATTACGACACTGCTCCGTAACTTTATCGGTTACGACAAATATCGCTTGGGGAAGCGGATGTATAAAGCTTGTGGTCTCCCAATATAAACAGTATATATATGGCGGTGTGTCCATATCTATTCAATCTCACTACAATTATAAACTTTTAACCTCACCATTCTGTTAATCAAATATCCTATTTTTCTATTACACTTATCCGGATGTAAAATGCGTGTACGTAAAATGTCTTTGTTTTATCCGAACAAAGTCGTCTACATCTTATCATCATTACGTTTTTTCTCAGCGTCATATGTTCGTTCATATCGTAATAAGTATTGAAATGTCAGATATTACAGTATCCGCCTATATCACAGGTTTGGATCTGCATTGGTGTCACCAATACAAAGTTATAATTTGGACAATGTTCTAAATGTATCTGTAAATGAAAAAAAAACCGCAATAAAATGTCATTTTGTTTGCTTTCACGCGTATGAACATTCATCTTCGAACAAACAAGATAGCTATAAATACGCTTAAATCTAATATGTATTGCTTATATATATATATAGTATATCTTTTGTTGAAAAGGAATGGTAATAGTATTTATATGTTTTGTGCATAAGACCATATTACCATGTATGTATCTACATCTAGAAATGATGAGGTTCAAATCACCATAAAGATTAGCATATTATATTTCTACGCTTCCTTATAAAGGTGGCCAGACCAAATAATGATATTTTTTATTCAACATGGTTTTGAATGGAATATGTAGTCATTGTTTTTATTCTAACACACTTATTGAAGGTATCTCACTGCCTTCATAGTCATGTTTTAAATTTACATTCTCAGGTAGGATGCAATGAGAATATTTCCAGCGATGATGCGAATGATGGCTATGCAATATGAACGAAGGTGTACGAATTACTGTTTACGGTAACTACAAAAAATGTTGCTTCTTTTATACATCAAAGGTTGTTTTTCATACACAATTTGAATCAGGAGAATATTATGCTAAAATTAATAGGGTAATTCGATTCACTTCTTTATTTTCACAGTTAAGCATGGTTGCTACTTTATCTAAACTGTCAATGAATCCACGCCCAGGGAGAATCTGTCATTGGTATGGGACCAGTGACACCAGAAGATGACGTGAGTGTAAACCAAGTGATGCTATATACATCAGAGAGCGGCCAGTGTTTGACGGGACCAAACTAATGTTTGGCAGTCCGACAGCACTGGGGAGAGGTCCCACAAATATTTATATATCTCTGCGATATTAACGTGTAGTTGGTACTGCCAAACCTGTCGACGGGACTGTACCGACTATACGACAGCTGGTCCGAAATAAAATACCGGATAGCTATCGTCCTTACCGAAGGAGTTAGTCCGAAATAAATTATCGGATAACAGAAAGAGTAAGTCCTAAATAAATTACCTATCGTAAAGCCGTTTATGTCAGTATAACTCCAAGGATACAGTTGAAATCACAAAGATTAGTTTAAAGATTCTCCACCATTGACAAATAAAACTTTTTATTAATAAAAAAACAATAACAGACGAATTAACATGTTTTCGTCAGTTACAAAAGTTGCTTTCCTTACACCATTACTACCATTGAAAAGTTTGAGATACTTGAAAGATAAAAATATCAAAAAAAATTGCATCCCGAAAAAATACGTGACACTATATGTTCTTTGCGCACGCATCAAAAGCAAGAAAAATAGTTTATATTATATTTTGTGTTAATAAGACACACTGATACACGATTTATGCTGGATGTGGAGCATCTTTAACGTTACTAGTTATTCCTTTTACAAGAGTTAGCAGTAACTAGTCTGCAATGGATGTTAGATTATTGATAAAAGTTTGTAACGGAAGAAAACATGATGTCGTTAGTTTTGATAATTTTGCAGGAACTCTAGAAAAGCTAGATCAAAACAATATCACCTACATAATACACTTAAAACACATATATTGATCAACCTAGTGTGATATTCAGTCCTGATACAGGGTATCGCCGATAATTATATAAACTGTTCTTGTGTAAATGTCGTGGTTAATTACCCATGGTCATAAAATATATGGGTTGAAATTTCCATGACCAGTCTATGCAAAGTTTGTAAGTATAATGCCTTACGGATCTTCTGTGCTGGACAATGCAAAGGTCCCCAAGATCAACTTGTTTCTGTATAGGTTTTCGGAAAGATGAGTTTTAAACCAAGGATGACATTGACAGAAAAATCATATGGTAACTGGTTCCGACTTCCGTTTAATGATTTTGGGGGTTTTTAAATAAAATTTAAAAAAAAAATCAGTTTATGTGATATGAACATATTAGAAATGTTGTCTGTTGTGTTTTGTCATGGATTATATATGATAGAATCATTTAAAATACGTTTTCAAATAACTCCTATTTCCGTTTAAATAAAACGGAACTCGGAACCAGTTCCGAGTTTCGTTTAGGAAATTCGCTATCATTTTAGATAAAAGCAGTCAATGTACTTTGGACATAATAGAAATGTTGCCTGATGTCTTTTTAATGGATTACTACTGAATTACTAGATTACCACATTTCTCATATGTCTTAGGCATAGTGAATGATTTAAATCAAAGTGATTTGCCACTAGTAATCCATGAAAAAGACAACAGGCATCATTTCTCATATGTCTTAGGCATATTGAATGATTTTATCTAAAATGATAGAAATATTTCCTTAAACGGAACTCGGAACTGGTTCCGAGTTCCGTTTTACTTAAACGGAACTCGGAAATGGAAGTCGATCGAAAACTAAATTTAAGTGGATTTACTAATGTTAATCAATTAAATCAACAGGCAACAGTTCTATTATGTCCAAAGCACATTGACTGCTTTTATCTAAAATGATAGAGAATTTCCTGAAACGAAACGTTTTATTTAAACGGAAATAGCCTTTATTTGAAAACAACAGACAACAATTGTAATATGTTCAAATCACAAAAACTGATTCTTTGAATTTTATTTTAAAAACAAAATCCTTAAATGGTTCCGAATTCCATTTTACTTAAACGGAACTCGGAACTGGTTCCGAGTTCCGTTTAGCTTAAACGGAACTCGGAGCTCGGAACCAACTTCAGCCTGCCGTATAATGTGCCTTTAATCAGTCGTATTAAAAACAAAGTCAACAATTATGGCATTTGCTTCAAATATAAACCAAAATGTAATAGGACATACTTAGATAACAGCTGTATAGGTTTTCCTCCTCTGTAGGTTACAAAGATGAACTGCTATGGCAGTCGTAACAGTTTACTTACGTTAGATACCGATGCCTGACTCATGATGAATGATAGAAGTGATTCGATGGAATGACACCTCTTAGCAAAAATGCAATATTGAAGTGAAGAAATTCACAAATCGGCATCAACGTATATCTCAATACATTGTGGCTTGAGTAATAAATAAAACATTCCAGGAACATTTTTTTATGTTCTTAAGTGACGTTTTTTATGCGGTTGTCTACTTAGTTTTGTTAATCTACGAGACTAAGCGTAAGTACATTCGCCTATCTTGCTTTGTCAAGTGGAAATTACCGCAGTATACGATACACGTTATTGGTTCCACAAACCGTTTACTTACTGATGTGAAGGGACACCCGGCTAAGCGAATATTCTCAAGGTAAGGTTCTCTTCTGGAGGTTCAGGTATAGACAAAGCGCTGCCCATACACATAAAACAATATTGAATTAGCATCTCAGGATTATATTATCAAAACTAATCAAATAAGATGCATTCTTCTTGAGAAATATATAACATCAAAATCTGAGTGTACTCTAAATAAACCGAGTACACTCAGTTTTTTGTGTTATATATATCCATAACATAAAAAAATAATCTATTCAAATTAATCCTTATAATTCAATTTATTAAAGATAGTCTATTCAATATTCAAATTCATTTTTGGACTCTTTTGTTTATGAAATCATTACGCCGTCATCTCAGGCAATCAGAAGCAACGTTACAAACGGAGACGCATTTTTTTCCTTTATGGACTGATAAAGTAAATTTTTTATGCCAATGAAAATGCTCGTAACAAGCAAAATTGAATTATTTGGTTTTATCGCTTATTTGGTATACTTATGAAATGTATATTTACCACTGAAGGTATGGACATGATATGGTCATATTCTTTATAAGTTAAATGTAAGGGAAGTTACCGGGAGAAAATCTTAAATTATTTAAAAATCCTTTAAATCCGGACTATCAAGTCATCAATACATATCATAACCTGGTGATCAGGGCTTGCTTAAAAAATAAAATTTAAAAAATAAATAAACGAAATTTTTCAGAGCAAACCAAGAAGGGACGGTCTACCTTAAAAAGATCAGATCTTTACAGTAGATTCGATTCACAAGGTATTATCAGTTTTACCAGATCTTTCGGAGCTGTGCTTAACACTGAGATGCAAATCAAAATATAAGGAATGACACAGACTAAAACAGTAAGCTTCATTGCACAAGAAGATTCCCGCATTCGGACAAAAGTAAAATTAATATAAAAATAATACTTTTGTAAAATTGATTTCCTTCGAGGAGTATTTTGCATCAAAATAAATGACGTTATAAATACACAATTTTTGCGTACTAATTATAAGTAGATATCTGTCTAGAGTTAACCCTTTAGAAAATACGACATATGATAGTGTAGTATGTTATAAAATGTTATTCAGGAACGATTTCTTTATCCATGATATGATAGATATCTTGTGTTTGAATCTTCTCTCCTTTTGATAAATTCATGCAATTAAGAAAATGTAACTAATGGCGTTTTTCATGTCACTGTATACATGTGTAACGAAGCTGTGCGCTTCGTTTGTTATATTTTTTTTCGGGAATTGTATTAACCGAGACTTTGACGAGACTTCGCTGGGCACGACATCCCGAGACTTTCAGTTTTCTACCGGGCCTTAAGAGGTGAGGAGTGAGCTATGAATCCTATGTAACTGTTTTATATCTGTCGCCCATCCTTTCCCTAATCTGCTGTTATCCTATAGTATGGAAATGCATTAACATTACTGTGTGTGTATTTTTCGCTGAGGGGATCATCAGTCGATATTTTGCTATATTTTTGACTGTGCAATTAATACTTGTAAAATTGTGCAATGTTGGACTTGGCATGTTTCGCTTTTAGACGGGTTTCGATAGTGGTTAACAGTATTCACTCTTGTGTTGAGAGCTGTTGGTAGGCTGGAAAAGAGTGGAGCCTCCTGCATTGAGTTTTGGGGTTAACCGTTAAGGAGATATTTTGTGAATCTCCACTGGAGAACGGTGTTTGTGAAATTGGAAGTTGAACTATCGATAATCGGCCCTGTAGGTAGCGTTACATGCTCGGTCTATCATTGTTGTATAGGTGATATTGGAGATATAAGATTATAGGCGACAGCAGCAATATTGTCCATTACACACTACTTCCCACTGAGCCACGCGGGTATTTTCTTGTTGTTGTTGATTTTACATATGTTAACCGTTAATAAATTGTAAAATGAATTTGATGTCGTCCATTATCCATGCTCACCAGTACCTGATCATCATAGTAAGACATAGGAATCTGAAAGCTAACGCGGCAGTGAACCCAGAACAAAACAAATTAATTATATCATCCTACTCTATGTTAATGACTACGGTCTTAACAAACAAGTCGTTACACATGTATAAAAACGAAAAACAACTCGTTGTGGATGATGTGTATTGCGACCTCCATGAGTCTTTTCTAGACAAGTGTTTGAGCACGTATGTTATATACTTATTGGGATACAGTATCATCGAAAAACTTTTCTTCATGACTTTGAGACCCTTTTCTCTTCAATTAATTCTCTGGTTAAATTTTCACACCTCAGTCGCCAGGTAACCTATCATACGTCTTCGTACACTGACCTGGAGCGCGTTCGCAAAGGTTCGGGACCGTTCGCAAACGTTTTCGGCAAACATCGTTTTTTTCAGGCGAACAGACAAAACGTTCGCGAACGTTTTCGTTACTGAACGCATCTCTGTCTTAGTCTATTTCACTGTCTATAAATAAAACACGGAAGATAGTAAACTGGCTTTTATTATCAAGTTTCCAGTACCGGAAAGACTTTTATTTTCACACGTACATGTTACACGGACGGATGTCAGGTGAGCACTCAAGATTACGTTATCATTTGACAAACGCGTGTCGAACCACAGGGATCTGAGAATTAGTTACAGATTATATAATCATGGACCCACCAGAGTGCCCTAAGACCTTTTTTAGACGTTTTAGAGGTCTAGATAAAAAAGGTAAAAATCATACTCTTCATGGTTCTATACGAGGAGGGTGGCAAGGTCACAGACTCAAAATTTCTAACCCGCCTACATTTAGCGGCTATAAAAACACATTTCTAGCACATCTTCATAAAAACGGTTACTACACTATACCGATGGAAAGAGCAATAATTTTCCTTTCAAATCATCCTATACATCTATACAAAGTGACGTCACTAAGACGATTTAAGCCCCATTATTACAAACATTACTCTAGATTCTTGAAAATCGTCTTATTAAAATTCATAGTATCTGCGGCCGATATAATATGCACGAGCGATCTCACTGCTGCAATCTCATTGGTCGGCTATAAAAAGTCTCCCTTCTACATGTACTAGGTCGCGACAAGTTACCGTGATGTAGTACCAATTACCGTGATTTTTGCGCACGCTCTATCTCCCGCACAATTTTTTTGATTTTTTGAACAGCTAAATCAACAAGAAAAATGTTCATTTGCAACCGATATTGCCTACAAATCTACGATTTCCTTTTTAAATCAAAGTTTGCAACACTCAATCACAGTGGGGGATACCTTGAAATCATGACTTACTTGCATATTAATCCTGATATTTCATGACACCATCGTTTATTTTGTTTGTCAGTCGTTTTCAAAACTCGTCTGCATCAAAGTAGGTCAAAGTATGCAAATCGGGCAAGGATGGACAGGATCGTAAAACAGAAAGTAGTTTTTACCTGATTCAGACGTCTTGTGCTATTTTTTTCAAACTAAATGAATTAATATGTATGAAGGTAATTTCTGTAAGTTTCAGGTCATTTACACCTTTGTTTGGCTAAATTTACTCCTGCCCAGAGATGAATCCTGTTTTTAGTGATTCCCTGGTCACCTATCGAACGCACCTTTAGACAGTCCCCTTTTCCGTGAATGCTTTCGATCAATCAATGGATACCAAAATAACCATGCATTACGATTATATTATTTCCCTAAAAGTAATCAAATTTATGTTGGTCGCTTTAATGAAACACAAAGTAAGTTTTGGTGCAATAAGCATGTTTTTTAAAGGTGCATTTCCTGTCCATTTTGAAATCACGGTAACTGGTCCCGTATGTATCGTCAACTTTACCAATTAGCGGTGAAAATAAAAATGGCGTCTGGTCAAAAAACAAATTATTAAAATCAAACAACGACTATTGTTACTGAAGTATCTTGGACGAAAGATAATTCATGTCAATTTTCAACGCCTTCTGTGCGTTAGTTGTGACAAAACCCTTAAAAAAACTCGAAAAAATCACGGTAACTGGTCGCGACCGAGTACAATGTGTGTGAGTTTAAATACTAATGGCGAAATCTATATATAGATGTAAAAAAATCCCCATTTTTGATGCATCTCTGGTGCGTAGTTGACGCCATCAACTACGATGCCTCCCGAGAAGAGAGACTCTCGAATGCTCGTATTAGTTGCTATAATTTAAATACATTCACTGTAATTTGATTTTTCTGGTGATATGATATTATCGTCCTGTGATAATGATTCAGTAAAACAGTTAAGGTCAGCGAGCTACAACAAGTAAATATTGCATGTATTATCACTGCACTTAAGAACCGGAACTACCAAGACTTGTGGTTATGGCGTCACAGATAACGTAGCGGCTACATTGCGAAGGGACGTAATGCGGTAGGCCCCCATTGCGTTTATACCGCTGTTAAGGCCATATAAACACTGTTCAATTCATATATTTTCATCATTTGACTACGTTTGCGTATTCTCCGTCGAATTCAGAACAGTGTTTGTTGCTGGATAGGGTAACTATGGTAGTCTGACCAAACATTCACATGTAGTTCTGCTTGTCGAACGCTATAACAGCCGTTTGATTAAAACTATAACAATGATAAGTTTTAAAAACTTCAAACTTGATCATATATCAATAACGAAAAACAAAATGATAACCAAGGCGGAATGGTCAGAGTAGTGATTCGTTCCCACCATATTTGCTTTTCAACTGAGGAAAGTTAGTGTGAGATATCAATAGTATGGCCGTTCATAACAGAGTTTGAAAGCAACTCCTAGTTGCTGAATGTATGTCATGGATGTATCCGTCAACGAAAGCCATACATATAAAAAAATCCCGATGATTCATAGCCATAACGTCTGCTTTCTTGTACGGCAAGACAATGGTAGATTGTTGTGTGCACGTGGCGTGCATTGACGGAAAATAGATCTGATCAGGTTGCGGATATTGTTTTTTCCTTTGGAAACCTGTAGATGATCTGTTTTTATATACCCAACTTTATAATTCTAAGACGAGGACGAGTTTGCATAAAAGCTGATAACCTAGAATCTGTCTCGTATTGAGTCGACATCAACTATGGAGTTCTTGGGGGAATGCCCTAGTTGATAGACCCGACCTGTGATTGGTTTTGTTATTTATCAGGGGGTTTGTTAGTTTAGCGTCTTATTAACATCCAGTGTCATGTGTTTGTTGGTGGAGAAAAGTCGGAGTACCGGAAGAAAAACTTTCGACCAGCTGTCAGTACCTAGTAACTGCCACACGTGGGATTCGAATCGCGACCCAGAGGTATAAAGCTTGTGGTAATAAGATTTGAACATGAATTCAATTTTGATGTCACTATATATCTAAGTTAAATTTCATGCCAACTCTTTTGACTTTTTCGAGGAAAAATTGGTTTCATTTCCTTGTTTATTTTTAAATTTGTTCTTTCTTTCCATAATTGTGTGTGGCGCCTCAGAAACAGTCTATGAGAACCCCTATTAGACGACCAAAAACGGTTGTTACGGTCAAAACTAAGGTAAGAGTAAAGTAGCTTTACTTTGATAATCAAACACAACATCCTATCGCAGCAAGAAGTAAAAGTAGTCCAGTCTGGCAATGGATTTGTATTCATACGCCATTCCAATGGCGCTAAGTTAAACATAACATCTGCTCTGTCAACTATATAGGGACACATGTAAATATACAACGAAATAAAGAGAAAGGATCATACAACACAGGGGAAGATCTGTCGAATGGAAAACAAACAGAGAAATAAAGAGATCGGATCATACAATAGAGGGGAAGATCTGTTGAATGATAATAAACAGAGAAATAAAGAGATCGGATCATACAACACAGGGGAAGATCAGTTGAATTGAAAACAAATAAAGAAATAAAGAGATCGGATCATACAACAGAGGAAAAGATCTGTAGAATGGAAAACAAGCAAAGAAATAAAGAGATCGGATCGTACAACAGAGGGGAAGATCTGTCGAATGGAAAACAAACAGAGAAATAAAGAGAACGGATCATACAACAGAGGAAAAGATCTGTAGAATGGAAAACAAGCAAAAAAATAAAGAGATCGGATCGTACAAAAGAGGGGAATATCTATCGAATGGAAAACAAACAAATAAATGAAGAGATCGGATCATATAATAGATATGCACGAAATAAAGATATTGTGGCATAAATTGGTGTCAGAATTGAAAAAAAAAGAAAACAAAAAAGATGAAGACGTAAAGATGTGACCAAAACTTTGTCCAGAGGGATATCAAACAAAAGTAACGATTCATAAAGCACTGGCTAAAGATGTGTGAAAATAGAATGAAATAGATGGGGTCATATTCTCTAGGCGTCAAGCAAACAAAAAGACATTGGTTAAAAGAAGGATTGCGGATGGTATACCTAAAAAAGAAAAACCACTTATGCTAAAACTAAAGAGTTTCTAAACTACTTCACAGACAACTTTAAGATATTAAGAAAGAAGGATTTAATCGAGAAACGCAATGTCCCATACAGACCAGAATGCAACACAACGAAAATAGCGATGTGTTATAAGGTATAGAATTTTTTTTCTCTTTGTTTTCATACTAAATCTGGCTTTCTGATTGGCTGATTCTTTTTTTCCATACTACTATTAATAAAAAAAAAAAAAAAAAAAAAAAAAAAAAAAACGAGAATGGCGCGAAAACCCGATGTTATCGTGAAGGTGATGTCACAATTGAAACATTGACGTTGCGTATTGGTTTGGAAAAATAATCCCTTGGAAAATCAATTGAATCGTACGTGTAAACGTATATTATCTTTTATCAAGTAGTTATTAAAATTAAAGATGCTCCACCGCTGACAAACCCTAAATGATATGCATCATTTGAAAAATAGTTGGTGTTTAATTATGTATATATATGTCTAACTGACACCACAATAATATAAAGAAAAAATTGTTTTGCCGTTGGTGCATGCGCAATCAGTACCTCATTCTATATAGGATATAGTGCCAGAAATTCTTTTCGGGATGCAATTAATTATTAACTTAAATTAAATTAGAAGCCCAAACTTTTCAATGATGGTAATGGTGTAAAGTACGTAACTTTTGTAACTGAAGAAAAAACTAAATCGTCTGTTCCTGTTTTGATAGTGTAACATATCATTTGTAAGCGGTAGAGAATCTTTTATCATAAGAATCGATGTCACTATTTTTCAATTCCATCGGATTATGAAATAAATTTGGTTAGCAATTTTTTGGTGAGAATCCGCAATTTGCAAACAAAATTTCGTTCATGCCCCGATGAAATTAAAAAAATAGTGACATCAATGCTTAAATAACAATATATTGATGTATGCAAAAGCACAGTCAAGTGAATAGCTTGCAAGCAAGGCATGTTCACTTTAGGAATGTATTATTAAACACTAAATGTAAAAGCAGCAATTATCGTCAAGAGAAACGATCTGCAAAATCGCTCAAATAACATGAGTGCGTATATTTTGTTGTGTTACAGATGGAATCTGGTCTGCATATCACTTGATTTGCACGACAAATGTGATGATTATTTTGGTATGTAGGATAGTGCTGAGACAACAAGAAACGTAGCGTATATAAAGTTTATTAGTCCCACTAATATTTTCAAATATAATATTGATTGTTTTGTTTTATTAGTTTAACCATCTACTAATCATGATAATAATCAAAAGAGTCCTTGCATGCTTATTTTTAGCGATAAGAATACAACAATGATCAAACAATCATTGATACAAGTATTTATTTGCTAGACTGATCATGTAAAAACTTACAGGCTATAATTTGACGGGACATATATCAATATACGAACAGTTATGCTGCGGGATGAATACCTACAAGAGAGTGTTACAAAATCATATGTAAAGTTGTCTCTTATTTGGCTCATGTAGGTCACAAAGTGCACATGTCGCACGTGCTCGCTTCCATGGCAGGTGTCACGGGAACACTAGGAGGAGACACGACAAATTTCCTTCGCTGTAACTCGGTTATACGAAAGAAGGAAATCATTTAATTTCTCAAAACGAGTATTAAAAAGATATTTCAGGAGCAGATACATTCGCTGCTCAGATAAGTTGATGACAAGTTTATTCGAAATGCAGAAGGTAGTGGAATTCCGTGGAGAACTGTAAAATAACGTAACCCAATTGGCGAGTTTTTACAGTCGGATGATAAACGATTTGAGTGGAGTCGGTCTACAACAGGCTTTGCAGTATACACAGTGTAGTCATCAGGTTACAAAAGAGCTCCTTCATATCTACATACATAGCACTTAAAAATGTCACTAACACATTACATAACCCGTGTAACTAGTGAATTGGGACTGCTTGGAAATTGCTGGCTCGGAATAAAACCATTTTATTGTGATGTATGAATGAGAAGAAGACAAAGCGCATAATTGGGTGTGTTTGGATGTATGTACTCGTATACTAATTAGTTGCATGCAATGAAAGTTGATAAACAGGTGATGGTTTCATATCATTTTCCCAGACAATCTAGATATTTCCTCGAATGGGACTCATTTACAATAGAAGAAGATAACCAAAAATCTAATATAAGTTTAAACTTTTATTTTGCATCCTTGAATTTATGTGGCACATCTGCTCCTTCAAACCTTTCTTCCATCAACACGTTCGATGTTTACTACTCGACATCTGGCCTATTCCTGGCCGAGACAGTAGTATCAGCTAATGGTGTTGTTACTTACACGACTTCTAACATGGTGACAAATAAACTAAGTTCAAGTTAAGAGGATGGCAGTTCAACTACATTTAATTAACAGCGTTTTCGCTGCGTTTGAGGACCAATATTCCATTTTCACCTTCCAAAAGCCTCTCTGACTAGTAAATCTAGAGAAGCCTAAAAGAACCAGTAAAAAGAAATTGATAAAATAAAAACGTCAGCGATAGAAATGACGCAAATTACATTCAATCATTTCTCTCATCTTTTTTTCCATCGAGAGGAACACAGACCGAGCAACATTCACATCTGTTTGGTATAGCAACACTACATTATGATTGGTCAAGAGATATTTCACATTGTAAACTGGGTTAACTGATAGATTCGCCACAAACTAGCAGGAAATGATGCGTTTACGTTAATCTATCGACAATTATAGAGTTTTCCTCATGCGATATTTCGAAATTTTCTTTAATTGTTTTTCACCAGAAAATATATCATAATTGATATGTTCATATTTACAGATTATCTTTTTTTGTTGAAAATATATATTCCATTTACTTAAATTATATTACAACACACAGTACCTGCTACGTCTTTCGGTGACATTGCTTCAGTGTCTGCTTACAGTTTACCATCTCGGACACACTTAGACATTGATGATTACCATCTCGTACACACTGACACACTGAGGTTTACCATCTCGCACTCACTTACACACTGATTCAGTACCATCTCGTATACACTTACACACTGAGGTTTACCATCTCGCACACACTTACACACTGATTCAGTACCATCTCGTACACACTAACACACTGAGGTTTACCATCTCGTACACACTGACACACTGAGGTTTACCATTTTGCACACACTGACACACTGATTCAGTACCATCTCGTACACTCTGAACCACTGAGGTTTACCATCTCGTACACACTGAGGTTTACCATCTCGTACACACTTGTACACAAAGGTTTACCATCTCGTACACTCTTACACACTGAGGTTTACCATCTCATACACTCTTACAGACTGATTCAGTACCATCTCGTACACACACACTGACACACATGATTTACCATCTCGTTCACACCTACACACTGAGGTTTACCATCTCGTATACACACTACACACTGAGGTTTACCATCTCATACACACCTACACACTGATTCAGCACCATCTCGTTCACACCTACACACTGATTCAGCACCATCTCGTTCACACCTACACACTGATTCAGCACCATCTCGTTCACACCTACACACTGATTCAGCACCATCTCGTTCACACCTACACACTGATTCAGCACCATCTCGTTCACACCTACACACTGATTCAGCACCATCTCGTACACACTTACACACTGATTCAGTACCATCTCGTACACCTTACACACTGATTCAGCACCATCTCGTTCACACCTACACACTGATTCAGCACCATCTCGTTCACACCTACACACTGATTCAGCACCATCTCGTACACTCTTACACACTGATTCAGTACCATCTCGTACACACTGAACCACTGAGGTTCTTGATCTCCTTACCTGTGACTTTTAAAATTGTTCTCTCAATGTTGTTAATATATGTCCTGTTACAAGCTAATAATAAAAAGAAACCATTTTTTTCATTAATTTATAACAAAAACAAAACAAAAAACACCAAAGACCGAAAATATTGATAAAACCTGTTTTAAATATGTATTTAGTAAATAACTTTTTTTCAAACTCTTTATTACATGTTTACAAATTTTGAGATGGGGGGGTACATATCCTATGGGCGGACACATATCCTAGGCATAGGATTTGTATCCGGGTACATATCCTATGGGGGGTACAAATCCCACATGACACCGGCCATATACATGTACCCTAGTACCGGGGACATTATATTTAGTTATATAGTGCAATACTGTCATTGTTTAGTTGGCACCACCTAATAGTCTACCAGTTCGTGAATAAGGGGTACATGTACGAATAGCCAAGGCAACGAATAGGGTGCGAAAACTCCATGCACGGATGCCGTGGCCATTTGAATACATTGTGACACATACGGATTGTGTATCATTGGTTTCATACTACCGATATATGATCGCCCACTCGTTGTCTGACAAAGGCTGAACCACAAATATGTACATATGTTTAACCGATATGCTAAACGGTTATCTAGACAGACTATCAATTGATATAAAGTTTTTTTTTATAGTTCAACAACTATGAAATCGTGCCTAATACTGACTTTACGGTGAGTTCTATAGCGCAATGAAGAAGCTGCTTCGTCACATCATACGGTATTGGTTTACACTACCGAAAGTCACTTTACGAGATTAACCACAATATCCTGGCTGCTTCAATCAAGTTTGATTTCACTAACGACGGTTTTATTACTACACCAGTACTATACATACATAAACAGAGATTGTCAAAGTCTACATCTATTCTAATATGCAATATAATTGTAAACATTCATTTGTAAGGAATATGATAATAGTTTGGAAATTATAATGTGATTGCGTTAAAAGTATTATGATATTTTTTATTTTTGTGGATGATTATCAGCAAAATTAGTTGGGAAATATGTCTTGAAATCATTAACACAAAATACGGTCGGGTTAGACGCATTGATACAGCTTACCTGTACTGCAACAGTCATCGAAACGATATTAGATGGGCATACGTATATATCGAATATAAAGTATTAGAAAACAAAGCATTGAAACAAATTGCGAAGGACGTGTTATGTGAAGTTTTAAAATTTGGCATATTGTTTCTGCACTGAATTTTCCTTTTTTGATTTGTTAGTTTTCTAATGAATATGGAAATAAAGATCATCTAAAAATGTATGGGTAGTACAGAACAATATCCATGTCTTCAGCTTGGGTGGGTTATAGTAATGAAAGAGACAATTCAGTCTAAGAGAACATTAAAATTAGTACATTTATCGGAAAAAGCCCAGTTCTAATGGAAATAAGATCAGTCGGTTTTACTGTGATATGCCAGAAAAGCCTATGGTGGTGAAATGTGTGTGAAATGTTCAAACCGCCATTACACATTGTATGCCGAACCCTGTCCCTTGCTCGTAGAGTAATGCTACTTTTGTCTAGAACAGCTCAAATCGCTCTGATTGTAGTTTGTTTACCTTATCAGGTGAATTGTCTTGCCTTAAAAATCATTTTATCGCCTTCACAGTGGTTATTTAGTGCATTTGTTTAACGTGCATGACTTTGACTCGGATATGAGTACAGCATACCTATTTTACCTGCTTAATAGTATTGATCAACGATTTGTAATTAAAACGGTATCAATTAAAATACTAAACAATGACGTGGAATTTGTCAATATTTTATGTTATATGTTCCATAAGAAATGTAGAACAATACATTTATGCCATGTTTTGCTTCTTGATTATGTTAAAGAATTAGCCTGAGTGAATTGTCCCTTTAAGAAATTTGATTATAAACCATGTTGTACCAAAAGAAATGGGCCATGCTTTGTGCTAGAGAAAATAAAAATGAAATAGATATGGACATTAAGTTTTGTACTTTTTTAAGTTTAAAAAAAACTGGTATACTGAATTTATTTTGTAGCAAACATCAGATGATGACTGGAATAATAAGTGTTTTAAGTACAGGAGCCATAGATGACATAGTTGACCTTGATTGGGATGATAACAGATAACAACACATCAGGTAGTATAGACTGAGACATAGAGAACACGTAGTTACTATTCATTACTTTAGGGAATATGTAATTGGTTTGTTGTCATGGGGACGATGTAATCGTAGTGAAACTCAACCTGTCCTTACTGTAATACATTGCCTTCATGTGAGATATCATTTTGTACACATCTGATTCCAAACTAATAAGTGTAAGACGAGTTCGGGAACAGGATAAAATTGAAGATTATATACGACACGTGGAGATAGCTACCAATCAGCGACTACTCTCTATAATACTGTTAACTGAGAACTCCGACAAAGGTTTCTACCCGTATAGGTGTGAAATAGGAATATCGACATGAAAGGTGAGATACTGAAATGAAACTAAATTATTGATTTACCCAAAAAACGTGATTTGCTGATTCAGTTATAGAAAACAGAGTAAGCCATAATACCACTTACAAATAATACCTGTTTAAGAATTAATTCAACTCACTTTTTACACATTCACCTAAAGACACGCACGTATTTTCTCTGTGTTAATTGATTTCAATAATTAACGTAGTTAACTTATTTTAATTGAGTAATGTAAAGCTTTGATACAATTCACTAGTGTATGGATGTCATTGGTATCGCCTGCTATATACACATATACATACCTGGGTAAAATCTAAGTGTTCGTAACATCAATGGATAATCAAACTACCAGGCATTCAAAGAAACACCAAACAGACTATTCTTGTTTACAATAATGTCAAAATTAAAACAAATTTCGATATAACTCTAATGATTGCAGCTATAGAACATGTGCCTTATTCAAATCAATTTTTAACATGAAAAACGTTTCTGATTCATAACCATTTTTGATTTAGGTAATAAGAATATTTCTAGTAATAGCATAAATCAATCTTAACAAATAACATACGTTTTAAATACTAATTTCAGGGGTTGTTACCCTTGTGGCATTTTTTTTAACTCTGATAAATTATCTACTATTAGGAATTAAACAGTTAACAATATGCTATATAACAGTCATACTACATAAATGATTTAGGCTAATACCAATGTCTCCTTTTCAGTTATAGTTCACATACCTGTACCACAGACCTACACAGTGGTTAAAACCTGGTCGTTGTAGAAGATAGACAATGTTATTATGTGTAAGTTATGTATCCTTACAATGTCTTTCCATAAGTTGCTCTAAATTACTATCAAACGCTTAAACTTGTTATTTTACACGAAGGATTTAGAAGAAAAAAATAGAAAATATATATCTTTTAAACACACTTTATTGGTACATTGGTGTATGAATATCAGCACCAGATCACTCAGCATGCGTTCCCCATTCTGTCATGGGACCATTAGTAACAGTCAAACCAGATTTGAATATTAGCTTAGATATTAATCAAAATATAATACCATAAATTAATGTAAATTGTCTTTTATCTATTATTATATATTTAAATCTTGAAAAAAAATCAAATCAAATACTATTTACGTATTTCTTTATTGAAAAGTATTTTGAAACTTGGAATCACTGACATGAAAATTATTTTACAGATCGGTCAGTTAGAAAGTCATTAAGACACCCCCAAAATATACAAATAAATAACAATAAATTTCTCACCGGGAGGCATATGTGGTTTAAAGATGGCGGAACACATTTGCTCTTTTAAAAACAACAATATTTTAAATACAATGTATTATCTTCTTAGTAGATTTTATGGTAAAGATACGTTATATCCCAGCTACAAAACAATAAAACTACGGCACATATAAATTTAACTAGGGAATTTAAATTAATCTTTTTATGAAGACGACGAATAATATATATATATAATGTCTACAAACTTTCCAATAAATGAAATCATGGAAACACAGTCAGTGGTTTAGGTAAATGTGAGATAGGGAGAATACTTTGTACAAAATCTACTGAAAAGTAACAAAGTACCTATGATATATATTAATTAATACTATACCATATATATGTACATATTTTATTATAAAAACAATGCCAATATGATGCAGAAAAAATGTATATTGTATGACAGGAAATTTATGTTATTAAACTCAAATTAATAGAACAAATCCAGTTTAATACCTAAAATAAGAAACGATCAAAATATAGCAAGAGAATCACGAAATATAAATGTAAGAACGAAATATTTTCATATTTATGAAAAATCAACAACTAAAGATGCTCCACCGCCGACAGAGTATAAATGGTATTCATCATTTGAACAATAATCGGTGTTTAATCGTGTATATATATGTCTAGTTAACACAAAAAATAATATAAAATAATTTGTTTTGCATTTGGTGCATGCATAATCAGTATTTCATTCCATATAGGATATAGTGCCACGGAATTTTTTCGGGATGCAATTAATTATTTTTCATATTTTTAACTTGAAGTAAAATTAGAAGCTCAAACTTTTCAATGGTGGTAATAATGTAAAGTAAGTAACTTTTGTAACTGAAGAAAAATACTAAATCGTCTGCCTCTGTTTTTGATAGTGAAAAAATACCATTTGTCGGCGGTGGAGCATCTTTAAGATTGAATAGCTCATAATTACACATATAAGTGGAGATAACGTATACGGCATATTTATGCAAATAATATAAATTCTTTCTAACACCGAAAATAAATCCGCATCATTTTCGCAATGCGAAGCAGCTCGCAATAAACGACAGCTTTACCATAAGTCAGTAGGCTGATATAGTGGTCACACTGCAGGAAACGCCCACTTGTTATAACAGGGTCATTACATGTACACGCCGCTAATCTCAGAGAGATCCGCCGCATTACAAGAGGGTTATAAACATTTCTAGAAATTGATGAGATTGAAATATCAATTTCTTTGTCATTTAAGTAGCTTTTTCGTTCTTGTCCTTACAGTGTTATATAAAAGATATAGAGCAAAACAAAAACATAAATTAAAATCCATTTTCTGAAAATAATACAAATGTTGTAGAAAATTTTGATTAGGTATCAATATCATAAATTGTATACATACAGTAAATTTTCGTCTTTGATACGACTGGTGCATTTGTTCTGTTTTTATGACTCGTTCTCGTATTTTACTTGATGAGGTTGATATATATAGGTTTTGCAAAAATATTTAGACAAATATTACTTTCATAAATATGAAACATGTATTACAGAATAATTAAAAAAAATATATAGATGAACTTCCTCAAAATAGAACCGATTTAACATTTGCTTGCAAAATATACACTGCTACTGAAATGAACGAAACGTATTTATTAGTTTTAACAGAGCTAATCAGAACTATTCTTCACTATCAATCGTATTAGGCGAATCTTGTATACAGATGTATTCTCAAATTTCCTCAACATAGCGTTTATGGTATTTTGATATATAAAAAGATATTAGTTTTAGTTTAAAATTTTTAGATAAATTATTTATATAAAGGGTTTGAACACGACCACATACTTGATAATAATCATAAAGACTAATATTGAGTATGATATCTGTATCATTTCACATCTTTGACTGTCACTATGCACTAACACCGCATCAATCATCTAAACATTTATATCTAAACCACGTAGCAAAACAAACAAATGAATCAATTATAGTTACACACGTAAGTACGTAATCCTTTCTGAAAAATGCGTATTTTGTTTGGTGACTTCGGGCAAATTCACATATTTTCGAAGCTTTGAAACTACTGTAACAATACAAGCTGTTCGGTAAATAATGCTAAACCGCTTATATCAAGTTTAGATTAAAGAGTAGAAACATTTTGTTTTCTTAAATAACGTAAAATAACTATCGCCACTATAAAAAGTTTGATTTTCTTAATTATTCTTTGAATGGAAAACACAAAAGAACCAATTGCAACTCAAATGAATTATTTGACACTTTTTCCATTATAAATTGTATGTATAAATTTCAGGTATAGTCACAGAAATAGAAGCCATTCCTTCAATATCAGCGGAGTAAGATATTAAAAATTCGAAATGAAATATTTAAAGAGAAGTCAATTGAATACAAAATAATAAAATCAATAAGTCTAATACGTTGAAAATGCAAAATAATGATTCCAATATACGGAGTATGAGAATATTAAAATACATATAAATAACATGTTACGTGGATGGGATTTCCTATACAAAACGTTATGTTTAAGATGCTTCACCGCTGATAAGTGGTCAGACGAATAAGTATTTTTCTTCATTTACAAAAGTTACTTACTTTAAACCATAACCAGAATAGAAATGTTTCAGCTTCTTATTTTACTTCAAGTTAAAAATATGAAAAATAATTAATTGCATCCCGAAAAAAGTTCCGTGGTACTTTGTCCTAAACGGAATGAAGTACTGATTGCCCATGCACCAAAGGCAAAATAAATTATTTTATATATTTTTTGTGTTAATTAGACATACAGGGTGTCCCAAAAAACAGGACCCGAGTTTGACGCTTTATACAAAATGTTTTTATAGACGGAGGAATTTGATCTGTATACCTTTAGAAAGGTAGTGATCTGTTCTGTACAACTATATATAACAACCTGGAGAAATATCTTTTTGTTAATACTTATATTGAAAATCGAGAAAAAGTCATATTTCGCTAATTTCGCGATTTGTCCAGAAAATCAATAACTTTCATTTAAGAATGGTCGGGAGGTGTCCACCCTTCTTTTCGATATCATGATGAATTCTGTCCCTGAAATTCCTCACCACCTCACAATTCTGTAAATCTACTTCCTGGAAGTGGACTGCATACCTGGGTGACATTTTCATAACATTTCATTTACTAAAGTAGGGGATTTTCCAACCGCATTGTATGGTTAAATATCTTCAGCCTGAATCTTCATGGTGCTAGAAAGTCACCAAATGTAACATCATCGATGACGTCATCATTTTATTATGACATCATCACACAAAATGATGATTTAATATATGTACATTTGTACCCAATTAAAATAAATTTGGTTACTCCTGCTTTCCAAATCATTTTGAACTTTCATAAAAATTTTAGTATTGCAAAAGTTATTACCTTTCAAAGTCGGGACATGTTTCTGGGACACCCTGTATATATACACGACTAAACACCAATTATTGTTCAAATGAATATCATATACTGTATGCTCCGTCGGTGGTGGAGCATCATTCAATTAAATTTTCAAGTAAATGTAATATATTGTAACCAAAACAGACTTTCAGATAAATTGTTAACATAATTAAAATTGAGTAAATACTGAAATAAAAACTATAGTAAAATTAAAATAATATAAATATAACTATAATAAAAACTAAAATCGAGAATTGTAACTCTTTTCGTGGTACTGAAGGGTACATTTTCTAATAACTGTTTTTAACATATATATACATCCAGGTTTCATTTCCTATTTGTTAACATTTCAGTAATGTAATTAGAGATGTTTGAAACATGCTTTGTCCAGCCCTGTACTTCAGCAGGTCCAAGTACTCAAAATGGAATACCCCCCGAAGTATATCGTGTTTACATATAAAGTTATGTAAAATGAAATATTCGAAATGATAAAGGAAGTTCAAAAATTTTCTTCATTGATTTTAGTTACATATTTGTCCAAAAAACCCTATTTAGAAATAGTATTTCTTGTGTAAACATGTGTTTTTAGAGGTGTCCAACCACTTCATATGTTGGTTTTTCTCAAATTCCATTATGTTCATATCTGAATGGAGGAATTAGACACAGAAAGAAAATAGAATGGTGTGTGTGTGGGTAGGTGAGGCGAAGGGTGTTAGTGTAAATTAGTAATAAAAATTCTGAATCGCATGTCTAAAAGGTTTTCCTATTTGGACAGCATTCCACATTGGGTTGCGCGTTAGTGTTTCTAGTGTACGATCTGTAACGTAAACGTTCGATAACTGCACAGTTTCTTCCGATGCTAATCACACATCCTATTGATAGGGATGAATATCTATCTACAGTATTCAATGTCAGTCCGTTTCACATGGTGCTAATTCCATTTTCTCAAATTACATTACAAGACTGGTTATTAGAACCACAATAAAAGATGATTATGTGTCAAAACTGGAATGAAGCTTGACATACTACATCAGACACAGACCTTTCAAACATCCGCATGATTATGATACCAAATGTAATCTGTGCGCATGCGTGGTCTACCAGCTGTCAACCTCCGGGGCAGATAGAGCGTTTGGCCACGCGGGAGTCGTAGGTTTGCAGCGGTAATTAGCCACAAGCTATCCGACGATAAACGTTTCAAACGACACGGTATAAAATGTAATGTTGCCATTAGGACTGCGATTAAACATACTGATTTTTTTTCGTTAAGACTCTCCCGAAGGTGCTAGAGCATGAGATCTCTCGTTGAGCTGTGTCACATAGATTTGATTACCCAAGTCTTGCTAAGGTAACTGCCTCCCAAAGGTCTTATAGTTCTCGCGAAATCCGATGGCCTGTATGACACTTTATGGCAAAAAGGCTCGCTAACAGTCAATAAAACAACTCAAAGAGAAGTTCAGTGCTGAGATTGGTCGTCTTGTTCTGAACGCCTAGCTATTGTAGTGATGGTATTGTGACTGAGAAACCAAACAATAGGCTGTAGTATTGATACACCTACCGCCTACTCCATCACCTTAGATAAACCATTCACAGGCAAGTTTAACCGACGCTCCACATTTATAAAGTTATGTAACAACATCAAAACTATGTGTCTGATGTCTGCTACTAATAGCAAGACTAAGGTTCCAGATAGCAGTTTTACTGTTTTCAAGGAATGATGAGGCCATGACGTATTGCTATAATGTTTTGAAGTTTAACGTGAGATTTCGATATGCACCTGTACATAAAATTGTTTTCTATATAGAGCAAGAGTCAGGTTTCAAACATTGAATTCCACATTTTTAGTTGTTTACATTAAAGCCAAAAATAACGTATCATTAATTTCTCTCAAAAGTAAACATAGAAAACTATTATCTTAATTTTGTTGTGACCGACGACATAAGTGATAGCACAGCTTGTAGTCAAGATCTATAATTACATCACTTGCGGGTTAGGACGAGGATACATGCATAATCGGGAGTGCAGAAAGTTTGACCTCGTGACGTCGGCTTACTGGTTATTCCGATCCTGATGTTACGTTTCTAATGCACTTATATAGCCATTCTCAACATAATCTTAAACGTTTGGCTGCTCCTCGGTATTCTATGTCATTTTCCTATTCCACAATTTTATTATTTGTGCTTCTCTTTTATATTATCAACAGCTTTTTGGATCTTGTGATTAATTCAGTCATTATGTGTACACTTCACCTTATAATGGCACTAGGCTTTAAACAATACATGGAGCAATACAATAGTTAACAACAGTTGCAACTTCATTAGTTCATTTTGTACGTTACAGATATTCTGCGACATACCGTAAACAGACTATATGTGAAAACATTATCGAAACGAAAAAAATTCTGCAAAAAAAAGAAGAAAACATTTGATATCTGAAGACAGTTAAAAAAATGTTCCTTTAAAGGTTAATATCGAGGACTTCAGACATTCTTAT
Organism: Argopecten irradians; assembly: GCF_041381155.1. Lineage (NCBI taxonomy): Eukaryota > Metazoa > Mollusca > Bivalvia > Pectinida > Pectinidae > Argopecten > Argopecten irradians. The sequence goes on along the minus strand of NC_091139.1, from coordinate 12,079,470 downwards.
TAGCCCTAGAGGTGGCATATAGATCTGCTCGTGTCAGGTAGTATCTATAGTTATAAAATAAAAAGGCGTACATATGTACACTTCGGAGGATACTTATCCTTTTATAAAACTAGTTCTGTAGATAAGCGTCTTATCCAAATCATACATCAGACATGTTAGGCTATATATAAAATCCCAACACGAAACTTATTTGGGATGGAATATTAAACCTTTTTAAAAAAGAAACATGTAACCTATCTGAAGTTCCTCAAGGATTAATTTTTGTTAAAACCCGATTCGCATTTCCTAATTTTATATTCACTGATCCGCTACGATCTTGATTGTTTCAGCCTTTGAATCGTTTATTGTAATCGTCGCTGTCATGTTTCTCACGGTTTGATAAACCAGAGTATTCAGATCAATCACATTGTTCCCCATTGAATATTGTAACACCCAGGTAGATATTTTTAAAAAATAACTAAAATTTCTATAATTGTCCATCCTAAATTAATCAACCCATCACTGCCTACCTGGTTCCATGCCATAGCATTGATCGACATTTACTTCACCAAGTATTTAAAAACAAGTACTGTTTATTAATCTAATAATTTATATATCCATTCACTACTTTCAATTATTTTAACTTTACCTCTGGTCAAAGAATTGCTACTGAATTCCTTTTCAACATTTACCATACATATAAATTATTATCACATTTGTACATTACAATCTACTTAATCTAAATTTGCCCATTAATCACTATTCCCTTAGACCTTTACAAGTTCCTTAATATAATTTTGCTTGATCAATATTTTGTTGCCCTAATATTCCCCTCGAATCACATTTTGCTACATTACCTTGCCCATTATTTTTCCTTTAGTTTTTTTTATTATCTTCTCAATCTTAATTTACCTGACCTATTACAATTCATGTAGGACTTTACAATCTATTGAACCTAAGTTTACATCTCCTTAATCTAAATTTACCATAAGCATTATTTTTTCCCTTTAATTACCTTGCCCATGAATAACTATTCTTAGTTATTTACACTATCCTTAATCTAAATTTACCTGAGACATTTTTTACAAAAAAAAATAAACATCTAGTATCCCAGACATTTTATACATCTGAAGGCTGCAAAGGTTGGGGCCTTGGGGTCAGTCTTCAAAAATATAAACAAATGTCCCCACACAGGAGGGCTCTCATTCATTACACCACTTACAAAAATGTATTATAATGACTCATCAAATTTATCCTATAAACATAGACATTTATAAAAAAAAATAAAGGGCACGAAGTGCGAAGCACTTCTAAAGTAACAGATACACGAAAATATAAGAAAAAAATCACAATCTTCAAAATTCAATTCTACACACTGACAGCTTCAGTTTTGTGCTGCCATTTTTCATACATATGGGGAAGTTGTGCGTTGCTCCGGTACTGCTCTCCCCAGTAAATATATATTTAACTAATGCAAATGCATAACAGGAGTAAGAAACACAAACAATTTTTTTTAAATAATAATAATAATATTTTGAAAATTAAAAGCTATAGAATGCAGTCAAAATATCCACCAAGGCGATGAGCACAAGGAATTATGACGTCACATAACGTCAACAAATGGCGCGAAATCACGGGATTCGCAAACACGTTACTCCAGGCCTTGAATGGGCACAGAGAAACCCGAATCTTTGAGTTCATTTCTATGAGTTTATACTAGACATTTATTACATCATATACTTCTATAGTTTAAAGTGCGTCCTTTTATTTCTAAATTATGTCTTCTACATGAAATTGAAAATAAAATAATCAAGTAGAGCTTCGCTGTTCCCATGCCATGCATGATTCATATTATAAGACTCTTTCATATGTGGATATGAAGGAAAGGGATATTCTACCCGAGGGTCACAATATGTTGTAAAACCTGAGACTTATCGAGGGTAGAATATCCCTATCCTTCATATCCACTTATGAAAGAGTATTTTTCTTTCATACCTCGACGTTTTATTGCAATTTTACAACTATATTATCCGCCATTTTGATATAAATTCGAAGAAATCCACGACTGGAAGTCAATTTTCCATACATGAAAAATTATGTGATATTTTCAACACAAATATCATTGTGTGCATCTTTTATAGTAAAACCAGTCATATTTGTGAAAAAAAATGTTTAAATTTTACCGAGGAAATAGATATTTTGTTGACGCCGTGACGTCACGAGGCTTTATTGAATGGGTAGCCATGCAATACAGCCTCAGGCGACATGAGTGTATTGCCCTGGACCAGGCAGTATTACACCTGTAGGTATGATAGAATAAAACATCTGGCTGTGCCCTTTAAGGCCTTGCCTTCAGTCATATTATATAGCTATAAAAACTATACATGGACTGACTCGTGGAGATTTAGAGTAAATATACTATAAACTATACATTCATAACTGTAAAAAATATGTGACTTGTACATGGACTTACTCAAATGTATACGAACATATTGTAAATATGTTTACGGTATTTTGATTTATGAATTAAAGATTTGTGACCAGACTTCCCACGTCTTTTCAAATTTCTCAGTTTCATCTCTTCTTTGGGCTATAACTTTGTCAATTTTATATATATTTAAAAATAATTGATAAATTCATTTAAAATGGATTTCCTTTTATGTCTTGAGGTATAATATATAAATAAATAGAACGAAACATAATGGTATTAACAGGAATACAGTTTTGAAAAACCGAAGTCTTACCAAATAAGATAAAATCCACTTTAATTTCAAATTTTTGATTAGTTTTTTTTTTAATAAATCCATTTGGGTAGGTCTTGCCAGAAATTCTGTGATATTTGACATTCATAAAAAAAGGTGCTCTATAGTTCCCTTGCTGTTTTGACATCAATTGCATAATTCACATTGTCCAATTCCAATTATTTTTAGATAGTGGTTAAGTGGAAGTATTCTTGAAATTTTCCTAAAAATAAACCATTGAATACTACAGTCTTTTATTATTTTAAAAAGGAGAGCATAACTAGTTTTCCACTGACAAATTTATTGCTATACTTGTAGTTCATTACAATCATTCAATCTACATTTACTTAAACCCTATTGCTTCCCTCTAATAATTTACACATATAATTACTTAGTTATTTATCCCCGGACCTCTCAAATGATTTAAATCTCCATTTACTGAACCCATTAAATCATGTCCCAATTATCATCTATAAATTAATCTACAATTACTTAAGCCTCGTCCTCTCGGATTAAGTCTCGCACCAAAATAAACCTTGTATTGTAAGATACTAACCATGTTTTCTCTATAAATCATATCCTATTTATCATCTTTAATTTAAATCTACATTTACTGAACCCATTAATTCATGTCCTATTTATCATCTATAATTTAATCTACAATTACTTAACCCATTTAAATACAATTTCAATTACTACAATTACTAATTCTATTAGAAATACCCTATTGATCCATTCAAATACATAAATCTACATTTACTGAACCTTCATGAAAAACAGCCCAATTGACACCCTCTGATAATATAAAACTACATTTACTGAACCCATTACATCATGTTCTATTTATCATCTCTATTACTTGAAATCTACATTTACTAACCCCATTAAATCATGTTCTGTTTATCATTTATAATTTAAATATTTAAATCTACATTTACTGAACCCATTAAATTATGTCCTGAATTCATCATCTATACTTTAAATCTTAATTTATCAAACTCTCATGAAATCCAGCCCAACTGACACCCTCTGACAATGTAAAACTACATTTTCTGAACCCATTACAACGTGTCCTATTTATTATCTCTAATAATATAAACATACATTTACTAAATCCTACTGATAATATATATATCTTAATTTACTTAAGAATGTATTCTCATGGTAAGGGAGACAAATCATGATTTTTTAATGCACATGCTTGAGTTATGATAGTGCCCCAAGCTCTTCAAGCATTTGAATGACCGTGATTAATATTCCCTTTTCTGAAGTTTGAAGTTATGAATAATTTGTTTTAGTTTTAAGAATAGCAATACTTATAATCACACAAACTAATATTGCTATTTCATGGTAAATATATATTCATTGTTATTCAATTTAAAACTAAAAGTATTGACATCTAGCAATATGCTATATCAAAACAGGAAAACATTAAGTGAATGTATAAAAAGTAAATGAAAAAGTGAAAATATTAACATCATTCGAGTGATAATTTCAATATTTTGATGAATATAAGTAATAGAATCGTTGGTTTCCAAAAAAATGCCGATGGGGTAATTGACAATTTTTGTCAAGTTTTTGACGATAGTGTTTTACTTTGTTGCGAAGTAAAATGAATTCGAAAAATAAAGGTCTGAGCCAATTAGGGCTTAAACGTGTGATGGTAAACAATGGTTTACAAATAAATAAAAGAAAAAGTACCCTGAGTACAAAAATCCATTAACAAATTTTAATAAAGTTAAGTCAGAAGTATACCATCAGATATGTGAAAAAAAACAGTATACAAAAGATTTTAAAGCAAATTGAAAAGACTACACGAGAGACGAAGGGGATCTGTTAGATCTGATTCGAACAAATAATAAAAAAAGCATTGTTCAAACATATTTCGAAACGAAACCCCAATGGATCTCGTAAACATATAAAGATGGATGAATCTTATACCCATTTAGAACATTTCAGCAATGGAAATCTGAAAAAGGTTAAAAGCTGTAAAAAAAGGTTAAAAGCTGTAGTGAAGAAAACATTTTGAATGAGGTTTTACAAACTGCCGTATCTTCCTATTGTTTTCAATGATATAACCAGTCTGGGATTTATTTCCAGAGTCATGGTCAAAATGTTTTATAGAACTAATTTACAAAAAGGTGATATCAATAACCTTAATAATTACAATGGGTTTACATTTATTAGTTGTATGGGTAAATTATTTACATCTATACTGAATAAAAGGCTGATGAAATGGGATCAGAAGTATAATACTGAGTAAGAGATGCACAATTTTGTTTTAAGCCTGTCTATTCTACAATTTACGCAATTTTCGTTTTACAAACATTGCAAATATTGATAAACAAAACGTTAAAAGGTAAAAAAAAATCAATATTGCTGCTTTTTAGATTATAAGAAAGAATTTTATCTAATCCATAGAAATATTTTATGGTCTAATTAATAAATCAGGGCATTGATGGAAACATGCTTAAAATTATTCAATCACTGTAACAAAATAGGTTTTGTTTGAATACTATAGAAACACGATTTGTCTATTTTTACGTGAAATATTGCCACTTATTTTTTTTACAGTTTTAATGTCAATGATTGTGAAATGTGTATTGTAAGAGAACTGCCCATCAGTAGAAATCAGTTTGATTAATTTATTTTAATTATGTATGAAGATGATAAAGTTCTGCTTGCCGAGGCGCCCTAGTATCTGCAAGAGAGTATTGATATCTCCGATGTTATATAACAAGAATTGTAAGTTGATTCTGATTGTCGATAAGACAAAAAAATAATCATTTTCAGAGACTGGATAGACGGAGGGAAAATGAAAATTGGATATATGATAATGATAATATTAATGTAGTCTACGAATTCAGTTATCTTGGAATGTTGGAAAATTTCAGAAAGCTCAAATTCATATTGCAAAACAAGATAGAAAGGCTTATTTGTTTCCGTAAGAATTAAAGTTGAAAAAATCATGCTTTTAATATTTCGACACGATGCATTACTTTGTATACATATATAGATAATATATTATGATGTTATTGTAACCTGTCGTATAAACAAATACATTTGTATTGTGTCAAAAATAATCATCTCAATGATATTGCACACCATAGCTTTAATTCTGTCGAATAACACTCAGGCACAGGTAAATCAGTCACAAAATGTACAAGGCATAAAACAATTATAAAGCGCAGCCAGATGTTTTAATATGAATCATGTATGGCATAGGAAGAGCGAAGCTCTACTTGTTTATTTTATTTTCAATTTCATGTGGAAGACATAATTTAGAAATAAAAGGACGCACTTTAAACTATAGAAGTATACAATGTAATAATTGTCTATCATAAACTCAAAGAAATGAACTCAAAGATTCAGATTTCAAGGCCTGGAGTGCCGCGTATGCGAATCCCATGATTTCGCGCCATTTGTTGACGTTATGTGACGTCATGATTCCTTGTGCTCATCTTCGCCTTGGTGAATATTTTGACTACATTCTATAACTTTTAATTTTCAAAGTGTTATTATTATGATTTAAAAAATAATAATAAATGTTTAATTACCCCTGTTATGCATTTGCATTAGTTGAATATATATTTTCTGGGGAGAGCAGTACCGGAGCAACGCACAACCTCCCCATATGTATGAAAAAATTGCGGCCGCAAACTGAAGCTGTGAGTGTGTAGGATTGAATTTTGAATTGTGTTTTTCTTATATTTTCGTGTATCTGTTACTTTAGAAGTGCTTCGCGCCCTTATAATGCCTATTAGAAGTAATTTCACTACATTTCTTAGAAGAAGTGCTAAATATTCATAATTTGAATATGGCTAATATTGCATTTATTCAATAGACGTTCTAATTTGAAAAATAGGACTTTTGATAATATGAATTTAAGGCAAAGCCTCAGAAGAGCGCAGCTACGTGTAAAACTTGTATTCCGATCATTGATTTTTATTAAATACTATTCTTCAACACTATTGATGGATGTTTTGTGTCTAGCAATATATATTGATAGTCGTCATATACACTACAGGTCAGAAAGATATATTCCACTGGAATCTCTCAAAGGCGGAAAACTTGGCAACATGCCATGTATCAAAAATACGCGGGAATATGTGCCGTCATCTTTGGCACCAAACTTCCTGACGTCACGGTTGGCAGTGCCGTGCGCTTGACAACACACAGACAGTATACCATTTTGACCAGTACATGTATTGTGTCGTTCTTGTCTTTGTGTAGTTATCTAAAACCTCTTACAGTAATTTCAAAGTGGATCCAGATGACACGCTTTGTCTATGAGAAAATTTCAAATCTCGTCGTGCTGATAACGAGAATTAAAACATGGCTGCCTGCATGGAGGCGCGAGACTTTTCCCGCAAGACACGATTTCAAAGTCCAAGGGGTACTGGAATGTATTTGAATCTATATGCTCTCATACGTGTTATGGTTAGAAGAGCTTCGCTCTACGCGGCCTTCGGCCGCGCAGAGAGCTGCGCTCTTATAAATGAAAACAAGTGATAAATCAGTCACAAAATCATTTCAAATGCGTGAACCACGAAAAAAAGTAGCCATGAATATGTCATACAGTATAAATTCAAGACAACGTCTACTATGGGGACTTTACTTTAAAAGTCGTTTATTTTCTGTAGTCTTTTTTAAAACTTATTTGTTGATATGACTATTGTCAAATTCCTTACTTAAACGCAGCAAATTAAAAACAATGTAGAAGAAGTAAAAATAGTTTCGTAAAAACCTCGAATATTTATTTCTGTTACAATGCACTAGTACTATACCATGGTAACAGTATAAATGGCCTCTGTACTAAGACTTTGATTGACATGTTGGTGACTCACCACTGACAAGCAGCCTGAATTACTGTACATAGTCATGATGTTTACGAGGGACTTCATCAGGATCGACTCGTGTTAGGATGTACGATCTAATCAGTACCGTACTTAGTGAGAAATTAAGTGTTAACGCTAAGGTTGGAACACGAGTGTGTGAACCAAATATACACTAATTTTCAAAGGTGCCTAATCTCCAGGAATCCGTAATATTAAAGTTATACCTTCATGTGTATACCTAAAAATACTATATCACATATGAACAAGAGTCGTAATATGAACTAAGATAGCATATTCCTATTTTGATTATTTTAAAATAGCATTAAAGTAACACTTTTTGTCATTTTGCCGCTTTCAAAATTGTTCTGGTCACTCATTGGTTAACACAAATAATTTAAGCGTGTGGTTACCTTTTCTTACAGCTGAGATTTTTTTGTAAAACTTGATGTACTTAATAAATTAAGGTGTCGTCGTGTCCGTATATCAAACCAAATTAACCCACAACCACAATGACGTTGTCCAGACAGTATTCCAATAGTCGATAAGACGGTTTTAAGATACTCTTTCTGCCCAGTAAATAACTGTCGAGGAACAACCTTGGCACAATTCAGTGACAACAAGTGTTGGCTATCGTTTATTACCTAATTAGGTGATAAAACAGATGTAGTTCCTCTTTGTGTCCGCTTATTCGTCATGTATACACCTACTTGTGTCTTCAGGACACAATGGACATGTGACGTCACCGCTCGTGCACAGATCGTCCAGGCCATAATGAGAATAGGACTGTAGCCCCGAGTGGCAGTGCTACTGAACAATGTGTCGGTTACTATGGCTTATTTTGGCCGTTATAGTAACCCGGGTAGGGACTTATCATGTGGCCCTGAAACCGGAAGTGAACTCGGCTTTGGACCATATAGATCAGATTCTAAAGATACACAATGGATATCGGAGAATGGTCGGAGCTGCTGACATGCGTGAACTGGTAAGACGATTTTATTTCATTTCATGAAGTAAGTTGAATTTATTGATATCAAATGGTTTTGAATTCGTTATTTTCTTTTATTTTTTTATTTAACTGATGTAAACCAGGAGTTAAAGGTTATATGTGGTAAACTTCAAATTAGTCTTGCCATTACAATATAATAATAACGTAGTTAAATTAATTATATGACAATTGAAATGAACATCTGCAAGTTGACAAGCTTGAACGTGTGCGTCAAGTCACTGGCTGGGTGAAATTGATGTCATAAGTCTTCTTCATTCTGCTATTAAAAATAATATAGAGGTCTGTCTTACGTGATCCATTAACCAACTGTAATAAAACGTCTAATTAAAAAGGTCTTAAGTAATGTTTTTAAGTCATAAGATTGTAACAGTGTAATTAACAAACCTGCTTATGGTTAAGTCTTCACATGAGATCGTGATCGTAGTTGTAAACGAGAGTAAAGACGAACTAACAATGCCTCCATACGTAAGACATTCACAATACCGATATTTCGAGCCTCATAATTCAGCCTTACGTCACAGAGGGGTAATCAATATTACCTTACGTCACAGAGGGGTAATCAATATCTACCTTACGTCACAGAGGGGTAATCAATATCTACCTTACGTCACAGAGGGGTAATCAATATCTACCTTACGTCACAGAGGGGTAATCAATATCTACCTTACGTCACAGAGGGGGTAATCAATATCTACCTACGTAGGAATCAATATCTACCTTACGTCACAGAGGGGTAATCAATATATACTATACGTTACGTCACAGAGGGAATCAATATTACTATAGTCAGGGGTAATCAATATCTACCTTACGTCACAGAGAGGTAATCGATATCTACGTTACGTCACAGAGGGGTAATCAAAATCTACCTGATGTCACAGAGGAGTAATCAATATCTACCTTACATCACAGAGGGGTTATCAAAATCTACCGTACATAGCGCCCTTGTGTGCACCTAAAAGGAATAATTTAAAATATATTAATGTGTCACTTAAATTTGACAAGAAAACGCATTTTTACAGCAATATACCTATCGCGATAAATAGCAACAACCACACTACCAGAGCAAAAAACGATACCCGGTAACAACAGTGGTAGAATCAACAGTAATAATAACATCATCGGCTTTCTCGAGTAAATATATGTAACAGTGAGGATAAACCTACAAAAACAGCATCATCAGATGGTATATTGTAGTACTATATGTACGGAAAAAGGAACATTAAATGATAAAAGAAAGAAAGATAAGTGGATAAGATATGACATACTATCATAATAAACATAACTTTCTTGTAACACCCAATAACCTTGGGATTTTTAATTGAGATATAGTGACGTTCAGAATTTGGAGTATTTGTTAACACCGATTACTTTGACTAGGGTTTGTAACTGCTCTCTGAGAGCTCTCACTTCCTGTTCCCAATATTAATCACCTCGAACCCGTCACCACCTATTAAAAACTCTGGTGAAATGTCAGGGTGAGTGATGAAAGATAGAAAATCGGGGAAGATTTAACCCCTGTCTAAAGGAATACCTCCTCCCTGTGAGCCAGATAATCGATATTAGTTTACGCTCCCAATTAGTATCTGCATGTGGTAGTGAGACTCTCGAGACCTGGTTTGACTTTATATAGTCTAGGTGTTCTTATATCCTAACAATAATTAGGTTTACTACATTGCTGCTCTCTTATTGGAAGGTGTTTAGAAATTGTTCGCGTAAACCTTTCTATTATACTATCTCAGTTATTGCTGTGTCAGTTGCAGTTTATAAGTTATATAAGCCTGTGTTCCCATAGTACTAGTCGAAAGCTTGATTTACAACCATTTAACATTTGCTGCGTAGGTTCAGCACCAGTCGCCTGGGTTCTGTGACCTAATGATCACAAAAGAAGTAGTTCATATTTTGATGAAGTTATTCTCTTTTTACGACAAATTGTGTAAGAAGATATATCCCACCTTCAATGGGTATCGACACGGTTCATGCTTGGGATGCTTGCTCCCTAGAACCAATCCCCGAATAACACAGGGTTGACGTATAATAGAGGACAGGAGACGTAGACTGATCAAACGTTTCAACATTCCTGACTGACATTTATCGTATAAATAGGTTAACAGAAGTCCATGTTCGACCGACGTCATTCGGCCATTCATCAATTAAGACATTGTCCTGAGATTGTCTTTACATATATTTCAAGGAAGTTATCATATTGTAGTTTGAGATGAGGGATTTCTAAGTCGCAATTTTGGTTTTGCGAAGGAATAGTAAAACAGAATTTATTGTGTTTCCATGGACACACTCTAGTCTTGTTTGTGTCAAATTTATATTGACCACAAACTTTCCCAGCTCTACAGAGGTCATTCACTCATAGATGAAAAAGACGGATATTTTTACTGCCGTCATAGACGTTTTCATATTTTCTCTCTCTTTCAACCTTTGTTTACGTTTGTATAAGTACACGTCCAGGCGTTTTGATAGGTCAGCTTGGAGCAAAGTTTTTCCACCATATCGCTGTACAATATTTACTTATATAAATAATTGTTTTATCCTTTAATTTATATTAAAGCAACCGATATGTAAGACCAATCATTATTACCTCATTTACCCATAATCATTTATTTACCTTCAATTGTAAAATTATTAAGTACATTAATTTACATTAAAACGCATTAGTAGGTTCTTTGTTGTACCTACTAACCATCCTGGTGGTGGTGTAAATTAATACCTGTCCGATACTGACGAGAGGCATATGACTTTGTATACCTTCGTCTTGGTGTTAGTGTAAATAAGTACCTGTCCGATACTGACGAGAGACATATAACTTTGTATACCTTCGTCTTGGTGGTGGTGGATGTGAATTAGTACCTGTCCGACACATTCGTGTGTTCTGTGATGATGTTCGGCCATCAAAACTGACGACACGATCTATATATATATATGTGTGTGTGTGTGTTGACGAATGAAGACTACTACAAAATAGATACAACAGTTACCTATCCTAGTGTTTCATAAAGTACCTGTCTACAACAGTTCCGACAGGGGATCACTTCAAGACATGCTACTGGCCACACGGTACTGATAGGGGACCACTGTCAGACATGATGCTGGCCACACAGTACCGATAGGGGATCACTGTCAGACATGCTGCTGGCCACACAGTACCGATAGGAGATCACTGTCAGACATGCTGCTGGCCACACAGTACCGATAGGGGATCACTGTCAGACATGCTGCTGGCCACACGGTACCGATAGGGGATCACTGTCAGACATGCTGCTGGCCACACAGCACCGATGGGGGATCACTGTCAGACATGCTGCTGGCCACACGGTACCGATAGGGGATCACTGTCAGACATGCTGCTGGCCACACGGTACCGATAGGGGATCGCTGTCAGATATGCTGCTGGCCATACTGTACCGATAGGGGACCACTGTCAGACATGCTGCTTGCCACACGGTACTGATAGGGGATCACTGTCAGACATGCTGCTGGCCACACAGTACCGATAGGGGATCACTGTCAGACATGCTGCTGGCCACACAGTACCGATGGGGGATCACTGTCAGACATGCTGCTGGCCACACGGTACCGATAGGGGATCACTGTTAGACATGCTGCTGGCCACACAGTATCGATAGGGGATCACTTCAAGACATGCTACTGGCCACACGGTACTGATAGGGGACCACTGTCAGACATGCTGCTGGCCACACACTACCGATAGGAGATCACTGTCAGACATGCTGCTGGCCACACAGTACCGATAGGAGTTCACTGTCAGACATGCTGCTGGCCACACAGTACCGATAGGGGATCACTGTCGGACATGCTGCTGGCCACACAGTACCGATAGGAGATCACTGTCAGACATGCTGCTGGCCACACAGTACCGATAGGAGATCACTGTCAGACATGCTGCTGGCCACACAGTACCGATAGGGGATCGCTGTCAGACATGCTGCTGGCCACACGGTACCGATAGAGGACCACTGTCAGACATGCTGCTGGCCACACGGTACTGATAGGAGATCACTGTCAGACATGCTGCTGGCCACACAGTACCGATAGGGGTTCGCTGTCAGACATGCTGCTGGCCACACAGTACCGATAGGCGAACACTGTCAGACATGCCGCTGGCCACACGGTACCAATAGGGGAGCATTGCCATATATGCTGCTGGCCACACGGTACCAATAGGGGAGCATTGTCATACATGCTGCTGACCACACGGTACCGATAGGGGAGCACTGTCAGACATGCTGCTGGCCACACTGTACTGATAGGGGAGCATTGTCATACATGTTGCTGACCACACGGTACCGATAGGGGAGCACTGTCAGACATGCTGCTGGCCACACTGTACTGATAGGGGAGCATTGTCATACATGCTGCTGACCACACGGTACCGAGAGGGGAGCACTGTCAGACATGCTGCTGGCCACACTGTACTGATAGGGGAGAACTGTCAGACATGCTGCTGGCCACACGGTACCGATAGGGGAGCACTGTCAGACATGCTGCTGACCACACAGTACCGATAGGGGATCACTGTCAGACATGCTGCTGGCCACACAGCACCGATGGGGGATCACTGTCAGACATGCTGCTGGCCACACGGTACCGATAGGGGATCACTGTCAGACATGCTGCTGGCCACACGGTACCGATAGGGGATCGCTGTCAGATATGCTGCTGGCCATACTGTACCGATAGGGGACCACTGTCAGACATGCTGCTTGCCACACGGTACTGATAGGGGATCACTGTCAGACATGCTGCTGGCCACACAGTACCGATAGGGGATCACTGTCAGACATGCTGCTGGCCACACAGTACCGATGGGGGATCACTGTCAGACATGCTGCTGGCCACACGGTACCGATAGGGGATCACTGTTAGACATGCTGCTGGCCACACAGTATCGATAGGGGATCACTTCAAGACATGCTACTGGCCACACGGTACTGATAGGGGACCACTGTCAGACATGCTGCTGGCCACACACTACCGATAGGAGATCACTGTCAGACATGCTGCTGGCCACACAGTACCGATAGGAGTTCACTGTCAGACATGCTGCTGGCCACACAGTACCGATAGGGGATCACTGTCGGACATGCTGCTGGCCACACAGTACCGATAGGAGATCACTGTCAGACATGCTGCTGGCCACACAGTACCGATAGAAGATCACTGTCAGACATGCTGCTGGCCACACAGTACCGATAGGGGATCGCTGTCAGACATGCTGCTGGCCACACGGTACCGATAGAGGACCACTGTCAGACATGCTGCTGGCCACACGGTACTGATAGGAGATCACTGTCAGACATGCTGCTGGCCACACAGTACCGATAGGGGTTCGCTGTCAGACATGCTGCTGGCCACACAGTACCGATAGGCGAACACTGTCAGACATGCCGCTGGCCACACGGTACCAATAGGGGAGCATTGCCATATATGCTGCTGGCCACACGGTACCAATAGGGGAGCATTGTCATACATGCTGCTGACCACACGGTACCGATAGGGGAGCACTGTCAGACATGCTGCTGGCCACACTGTACTGATAGGGGAGCATTGTCATACATGCTGCTGGCCACACGGTACCGATAGGGGAGCACTGTCAGACATGCTGCTGGCCACACGGTACCGATAGGGGAGCATTGTCATACATGCTGCTGACCACACGGTACCGAGAGGGGAGCACTGTCAGACATGCTGCTGGCCACACTGTACTGATAGGGGAGAACTGTCAGACATGCTGCTGGCCACACGGTACCGATAGGGGATCACTGTCAGACATGCTGCTGGCCACACAGTACCGATAGGGGATCACTGTCAGACATGCTGCTGGCCACACTGTACCGATAGGGGATCACTGTCAGACATGCTGCTGGCCACACAGTACCGATAGGGGATCACTGTCAGACATGCTGCTGGCCACACGGTACCGATAGGGGATCACTGTCAGACATGCTGCTGGCCACACTGTACCGATAGGGGATCACTGTCAGACATGCTGCTGGCCACACGGTACCGATAGGGGAACACTGTCAGACATGCTGTTGGCAACACACTGTACTGATAGGGGATCAATGTCAGACATGCTGCTGGCCACACACGGTACTGATAGGGGATCACTGTTAGACATGCTGCTGGCCACACAGTACTGATAGGGGATCACTGTCAGACATGCTGCTGGCCACACAGTACTGATAGGGGATCACTGTCAGACATGCTGCTGGCTACACACTACTGATAGGGGATCACTGTCAGACATGCTGCTGGCTTTACGGTACCGACAGGGGATCACTGTCAGACATGTTGCTGGCTACAGAGTACCGATAGGGGATCACTGTCAGACGTGTTGCTGGCTACACAGTACCGATAGGGGATCACTGTCAGACATGCTGCTGGCCACACTGTACCGATAGGGGATCACTGTCAAACATGCTGTTGGCCACACTGTACCGATATGGGATCACTGTCAGACATGCTGCTGGCCACACAGTACTGATAGAGGATCACTGTCAAACATGCTGCTGGCCACACAATACCGATATGGGATCACTGTCAGACATGCTGCTGGCCACACAATACCGATAGGGGAGCATTGTCATACATGCTGCTGACCACACGGTACCGATAGGGGAGCACTGTCAGACATGCTGCTGGCCACACTGTACTGATAGGGGAGCATTGTCATACATGTTGCTGACCACACGGTACCGATAGGGGAGCACTGTCAGACATGCTGCTGGCCACACTGTACTGATAGGGGAGCACTGTCAGACATGCTGCTGGCCACACGGTACCGATAGGGGAGCACTGTCAGACATGCTGCTGGCCACACTGTACTGATAGGGGAGAACTGTCAGACATGCTGCTGGCCACACGGTACCGATAGGGGAGCATTGTCATACATGTTGCTGACCACACGGTTCCGATAGGGGAGCACTGTCAGACATGCTGCTGACCACACAGTACCGATAGGGGATCACTGTCAGACATGCTGCTGGCCACA
The DNA here is from genome assembly GCF_041381155.1 of Argopecten irradians. Lineage (NCBI taxonomy): Eukaryota > Metazoa > Mollusca > Bivalvia > Pectinida > Pectinidae > Argopecten > Argopecten irradians. The sequence continues at coordinate 12,063,879 of NC_091139.1, read as the reverse complement.
CTGTACCGATAGGGGATCACTGTCAGACATGCTGCTGGCCACACAGTACCGATAGGGGATCACTGTCAGACATGCTGCTGGCCACACTGTACCGATAGGGGATCACAGTCAGACATGCTGCTGGCCACACACGGTACTGATAGGGGATCACTGTTAGACATGCTGCTGGCCACACAGTACTGATAGGGGATCACTGTCAGACATGCTGCTGGCTACACACTACTGATAGGGGATCACTGTCAGACATGCTGCTGGCTACACACTACTGATGGGGGATCACTGTCAGACATGCCGCTGGCTTTACGGTACCGACAGGGGATCACTGTCAGACATGTTGCTGGCTACAGAGTACCGATAGGGGATCACTGTCAGACGTGTTGCTGGCTACACAGTACCGATAGGAAATCACTGTCAGACATGCCGCTGGCCACACTGTACCGATAGGGGATCACTGTCAAACATGCTGTTGGCCACACTGTACCGATATGGGATCACTGTCAGACATGCTGCTGGCCACACAGTACTGATAGAGGATCACTGTCAAACATGCTGCTGGCCACACAATACCGATATGGGATCACTGTCAGACATGCTGCTGGCCACACAATACCGATAGGGGATCACTGTCAGACATGCTGCTGACCACACTGTACTGATAGGGGAGCACTGTCAGACATGCTGCTGGCCACACTGTACTGATAGGGGAGCATTGTCATACATGCTGTGGCCACACGGTACCGATAGGCGAACACTGTCAGACATGCTGCTGACCACACTGTACTGATAGGGGATCACTGTCAGACATGCTGCTGGCCACACAGTACCGATAGGCGAACACCGTCAGACATGCTGCTGACCACACTGTACTGATAGGCGAACACCGTCAGACATGCTGCTGGCCACACTGTACTGATAGGGGAGCATTGTCATACATGCTGCTGGCCACACGGTACCGATAGGCGAACACCGTCAGACATTCTGCTGACCACACTGTACTGATAGGGGATCACTGTCAGACATGCTGCTGGCCACACTGTACTGATAGGGGAGCATTGTCATACATGCTGCTGGCCACACGGTACCGATAGGCGAACACCGTCAAACATACTGCTGGCCACACTGTACCGATAGGGGAGCACTGTCAGACATGCTGTTACATTATGACTAAGTTATTAATCACATAAGATATTATACAAATATAGCATTTTGATGAGGTCGATACATTGTTATATCGACCAAAGAAAACTACGTCCTCGGTCAATATTTTTCCCATGGTCGATATAACAATGTATTGACCGAAATCAAAATGCTATAATTGTTTTATTATTTTTCTTGATTTTTGACATTTTTAAATGAGTGTGAAACTAACCATCGCAATTGTAAATTCTGCTTCGTGATGACAGATACAATCTTGTGATTTTGTAACAAATTGGATTTAAAAACAACATATGAAAACAGTATCAATTGATGCACTTCACGCTTTTATTACATGCATCCGGTGCATGCGTGAATGTAAATTGCATACATGGTCAAGTACTCCATTATACCTGTAGCTCCAAGTCTTAATGACACAGTCAATTAAATGTATAATTTGTTCTCCGTTGAAATAATACATTTCGACGTCAAACATATATTAACAGATTCAGATTGACATTAAGATACATTTTGTTATGCTTAGTACTCCATTCCGTAAAAAAATCGTATACATACAGTAGGATTAGCCTAGACCTAAATGTTATAACTAGTCAAGGTAATATTTTAAAAATAAACATCAAACGTATTCACTATTCAATGGCTCAGATGCTTAATGAATGTTATTCGATTATTTCCTACTCTCCTATCGTGTTTATGTTGAATATTTAAAAGGTTAAACTGTAGTCATCAGCTTGAAGTCACCATCATCTTTGATTTAAACCGAAACAATCAACGTCGTCTGTCTCATTTTGTGGTTACGCTTCAAACTCAGGTCATCAAAGCGTTTGTTTCAAAGCGCCAGGGACACGAAGCGTTTTGGTAACGTAGACGGTAACGTTATCTAAAAATAACCGTGCAATATACTTTTTCTATAAACTACTTCCGGAAAAATCGTGCAATATTATACAAATATAGCATTTTGATGAGGTCGATACATGGTTATATCGACCAAAGAAAACAAAATATTGACCGAGGACGTAGTCCGAGGTCGATATTGTTTCTGTGGTCGATATAACCATGTATTGACCGAAATCAAAATGCTATAATTGCTTTATTATTTTTCCGGCTTTTTTACTTTTTGAAATAAGTGTGAAACCAAATAGGTATCGCATAGTAAATTCTGCTTCGTGATGACAGTTACAATCTTATGATTTTGTAACAACTTTAATTTAAAAACAACATATGAAAACAGTTTCAATTGAAGCACTTCACGCTTTTATTACATTCACCCGGTGCATGTGTGTTTGTAATTTGCATACATGTAGGGCCTACATGTACTCCATTATACCTGTAGCTCCATATCACACAGTCAATTAAATGTATAGTTTGTTCTCCGTTGAAATAATCTACTTCGACGTCAAACGTATGTTAACAGATTCAGATTGACGTAATTAAGATACATTCTCTTATGCTTAGTACTCCATTCCTAAAATAAAAAATCGTATCCTACATACAGTAGGATTATCCTAGACCTAATGTTGTAACTAGCCTATGTGGAATTTTAAAAATAAACATCAAACGTATTCACTATGCAATGGTTTCAGATGCTTAATTAATACTATTTGATTATTTCATACTTCGTGTTTATGTTGAAAATTTAAAAGTTTTAACTGTAGTCATCAGCAGGAAGTCATCATCATCTTTGATAGAAACCGAAACAATCAACGTCGTCTGTCACATTTTGTGGTTACGCTTCAAACTCAGGCCATCAAAGCGTTTGTTTCAAAGCACCAGGGACACGAAGCAATTTGGTAACCAAATTTTGACCGATGAGAAGTGCCCAAAAAATCCAGAAAAATAATAAAGTTTTTTATCGGTGATCACGTGGCGTTTTTTGACCAATAAGAAAGGATAAAAAATTCAGAAAAATAATTATATACAATTAAAGCATTTTGATGAGGTCGATGCATGTTTTTGTTGACCAAAGAAAAATTATCGACTATTGACCAAAGAAAAATTATTGACTGAGGACGTAGTCCAAAGGTTGATAATTTTTCTTTGGTCAAGAAAAAAATGATTCGAACCGAGTTCAAAATGCTACAATTGTTTTATTATTTGAATTGGTTTTTCTTTATAAAGCAATAAATAAAAGACATTCAACACTCGACTGTATACATCTGTATTTATATTTCAGGTTATATTACCAGAAATTGAATGAAAAAAATATATCTTTGGTCAAAAAAACATGACGACACCAATGATACCAGGATTAAGATACAGTTTTCCTATTAATCCTGATTTCTAGTTACATGTACAGTAGAAGATGGCGAATGCATCATCATACTGTAGTTTTCATAGTTCTCAATGTCCGATAAACGACATGTATTGCTTATATTACTATATAAATAAAAGCACCGCACTTACGTGTATCATAATTATATCTTTATATTTGTAGCTCCGACGTTGTTTAAAATGTTGCATTTCTCATCAAGACTACCGGCAGAGAGGCAAACCCGTGTATCTATCATTCGCTGTGTTTGACGAAAATGTGTTACCAACAAAATCGGCATCTGAGAAACGCTTATTTTATCAACGTTATAATGCATGTCGCATTCAAACGCTTTAATGACTTCGACGCTCTTTGATGCACTGAATCGGGAAATCCCTATTTATTTATAGACAGATCGGTCATTCAACTTTTTTCAATCAACTTTTATCAGTCGATCATTGTTTTATAGGGGGTCACGTGGGGTACCGACGTCCAATGAGGTTGGCGGAAAAACCAAGAAAAATAATAATACTAGATATCCAAAGATATTAATTTCTGTTGTTATTTCAACGACGACAAGTGTTGATTATATCCGTTTATACCACAACAGTCAGTGTTATTCAACTCTCAGGGTATCAAATAAACGATGCAGCTGTTGATTAACAATTTGTTTATACCACACGTGGTATAAACTCTGTACGCATTCTGATTGGTTGACACGATGAACTTTGACCGAACTACGTCTTTCTGAGTGTCGTGTCATCATTTGTCAACGTCATCAATAATCGAGTGACGTCATGCTAAGCTGTGATCGCCGCTTGACGCCAAAACTGCTGTTGGATAGCGTATTTATCCTCGTCGTATTTCTATCGGCTAAAAGCGGATATAATTGTGGTAGAAACAGGTCACACGACTCGTGGTTGTTAGATATGGAATTTATTCCACTCACGTAAGTTATTTTTTAAAAGTTACAAAAGACACTCGCTAAAGCTCGTGTCTTTTGTAACTTTTAAAAAATAACTCACTCGTGTGGAATAAATTCCATATCCAACAGCCACTCGTTGTGTAACCTCTATTTATAACTTTATTTGACAACGTCACCTTTGAGGCAGTTTCGTCTACATCAATCCACCTTCATCCTCGGTCCAAGGTGTTATTCACACTATTGCTTAGTAACTCCTGGGACCATAGGCCGCATTTGCCGTGGTTCTAACTTACCTTGTATCCATAATACATTGTGTAACTCGTCCAATCGACTCAATGAAATGAGGTCGCATGGTCACCTTAACTATTAAAAAAGCACGTATGTGTTAAATTATTTCTATTGATTCCGGGCAGGTTATTAAAGAATTAAATTAATTGATACTTCGAATAATAAATATAACTTTGTATAATCATAATAAATTTAATCATACCGGTCATCCACTGTCACTATTGATACACAGGTTTTTGTCTCTATGGATATACGGACACCTCTATATGTGTAAAACTGGGTACACATATAGATATCTTCTTATATATCAATATATATAGTCAAAACATGTGAATGAAACGAAAAACTAATAAGATATCGGTCTGGATATGCACTCAAGCATGACACAGGTACATGTACACGTGCAAGAGAGTGCTGTAGCATACAAGTATTTTGAGCTGAGAAACAAGTACATCATATCAAACATTTATAATAAAACTTAAACAATGAAAACAATTAACAAAATTGAAAGCAATCACATATTCAAAGTAATGTAGAGGTTGCGAGTAGTATCTTTATAACAAAATATAAAGAATGAACATGTAGTTTATATATCATCTACATCGATATCCTTGAAAACTATAAAAAAAATGTACCAAATTATATTATAATTTTATTATATAATGTTTTCCTGAATTTGACCTGAGATAAATTTGAAATTAATGTTTTTTGTCAATGTCAGATAAAAACTCATCTGAAATGACGTGAAATTGCCTGAAGTTTGAGTGAAAAAATAACCTGATTTTTTTTCATGCGGTTTTATATGAATTTCAGGTCAAGGTCTTGTCAGATAAAATTGATCTGAAGTTAAAATCCCTGTGTATTTGCTGTTTAAATAATATAAAAAAAATTCTGAATTTGACCTGAGATAAATTTGAAATCAATGGGTTTTTTGTCAATGTCAGATAAAAACTAATTTGAAATGACATGAAATTGTCTGAATTTTAAGTGAAAAAATCACCTAATTTACATCCGATTTAAGGTGAATTTCAGGTGAAGTCCTTGTCAGATAAAATTGACCAGAATACAAAATTTTTGTGTATTTGCTGTTTTACATATCTCCTCGCAAAACGATATTGCAACAATGAATCGGAAATGATTTGACAAAGAGCCAATAAGAGAAATATGGTAAGTTTAACTTATAATTCTAAAATGATATTAAAATCTTATCTTTAATTTAATGATTTTCCTTGTTGTAGGTGTGGAGTGATAGCCTGGCGGACAAGGCCTTCACGACAGTACAGTCGTGTACCAGTAATGGTCGTCCAGTGATAGGACAGAACATGTACTACCAGGAATTCTCCAGACAATCTAACAGTGTGATGGTGTCTAAGGCTATCGACTCCTGGTACGCAGAGAAAAAGTCGTGGGAGCGTTACCCCAGGTGTGCTGAGGCATGTCAGTACACCCAGGTAAACAAGCTACATTTGTATATTGAAATTTTTAATAGCGCTTACTTCCTAGCACACTAAAACCTAACAAGTTTCATACGAATATGAATGTCAGCAACATGGAGAACGAACAATAATATTTACGAGTATACAATAATTATAAACAATGTTTATGTTTTTGTGAACGTCCGTGACGTTCCTTGATATGTAATTTTATTTGTTCTTTTTGTGTCTTGACAAAGGGGCGGATCGTCCCGAATATTCGACAATATTTTGTTCACACTGTTAGAATTACTTTTTTTCTTTTATGGGGTAGAAATAAATTCATTTTTTGGGGAATTGATTTTCGAACTGCAATTCCAAAAATGAACTTGATAATAAATTGTGAAATTAAAGTCAATACTTAACATGTGGAAAAGACGCAGAATAACTACTCCAATAGGAAGAATCAACATACATGTAATTAAATATTTACTTATTTCTCAGCTTAATTGCCTAGTTATTACCTTACCAAACCCATCAGACAAGCTTCTTTCTAATTTAAACTCTCTCTTATTTGAATTTCTATGGGATAGTTAATCTCATAAAATTAGAAAAGATGTTATTATTCACAACTATGAGGATGGGGGACTGAAAATGATAAATGTGCAAACTTTAATAGACTCTCTAAAACTAGGTTGGATAAGAAGAACTTTGTATTTTACAGGAAAATGGAAATCACTATTACACTATTGTATAAATATTGATAAAATGTCGAAATGTCGAAATGACTTTATCAAACATTGCCTAACAAACTGCCAAAACCTGCTGTGGAAAAATGTTCTCCAAAATGTTATAAGGTAAATAATTCCCCAATATCAATCCAATCTAGATATAAACAAGAAACTATATTGAAAACAACATTATGGTATAATGTAGATATTAAAGTCGGAAATAAATTTATATTTCATCAAAACTGGTTCAATGCTGGTGTAGTTACCCTCAATGACCTTATTCAGAATCCTGACAGCTTAACCTTTTTCACTTTCAACGAGTTTACAAATATTTTAACATTAATGCTAATTTTCTCCGGTTTCAAGGTCTTGTATCTGCAGCCAAGATTTTCCTTTAAAAAAATGATGTACAATTGTATTTGGAAATACTCTCTCTACAATAGAACATTGTCTTTGGAAATGCACTGTAGTCCAAACACTTTTTGAGAATTTTGATTTTTTTTTACTTGAAATCTTGTTAATCCTCTTCATAATGAATAAAAACACTCTTCTCTTTGGAGTAATCTAACCACATGCTAAAAATTCTATGAATAATCACTACAGTATCCAAAAATATATAGATTTTAATAAAAAGCGGTACTATTCAAAAGAAATTTGTAAATGATTGGAAAAAAATGTTGCCGTCGTTAGCAATAGGACATTTAAGTTTTTTTAAGTTTTGTTCTGTTTTTGTTTTGTTATTGGTTTTTTTTCAAATGTCCCTCATAAACCATAGTTTTTTGTATATCCGTACCTTGGCAAAGCACCAAATATTTTGAGATGTCTCTGATCAATCGTTATTTTCTTTCTTTTTTCCCATTATTTATGAGATGTCTCTTCTTAACATATATAGCGTCGCTATGGTTAATCGTTGTGTAATGTATTGTATACATATTTAAATATCTGTCTATGTTTGTCCTTATGTTCGTCCATTTTATTAATTGTTGATCTGACACTACATGTACAATGTAAGTTTTTCAATCCTGTCTGCTTGCAGTTTTCAGTGTCAGTCTGTCTGTCCGTTCATGTTTCTGTTTTGTTTACTCTTCCTGTCCATCTCATGTGTGTGTGTCAATACAGGTTGTAGAGTTTGGTTTTTTTTTATCCGTCTCCGGTCTTCATTTTTTGTATTGTTACATGTACCTACCATTTATTTGTGTCTTAATTTGTCCTTCATGTATATGTATTTCAAAATGTATTTGGTACATGTTTGCGCATACTTGTCTTCCATTTAAGAATGTTGTGTTTCCTATGTATATGCATTTGTGTCTACTGGGTATTTATCTTTTGACAAGAATAGTGTGTGTTGGTGTGTGATTGCATGTATGTCAATGATGGTAGGTGTAAGAATAGGCCAGATGTTAACATTTTGTGTGTTAGTGATAATTAAGAATAAAAATAAATTGAACTGGCTGTATGTAAAAGGCGTGTGAGTATGAGACTGAGTGTGTGTATGTGTGGATTTATTTTGCATGTATTTTTTTGTTTGTTTGTTTGTGTATTTTATATGTGTGTCATCTAAATGTATGTAAAAACCTTATAAACAATAAAACAATTATAAAAAATGATACTAGTGAATGTAAAACTGAACTTTTTACTTGGCCGTTGTAGGTGGTATGGGCTACGACCAGGAAAATCGGATGTGCTTTTAAGAAATGTAACAATCTGTTTATGGCGGAGGAGCTAGCTGTGGATGCTTGGTACCTGATCTGTCTGTATGATGAAAGGTTAGTCTAACATAAAATTATAGTATTGTTACCGCGAGGGACGTCAGATCAATAACCAACTCTCATTGCGTCTGCTATCAAAACCGTCTGTGATTGCATGATCAACAATCGGAACCAATCGTAAATTAGTCACTCGTGCACTTACATATATTGTTAAATGTTTCGAATTCAACTGTTATGGTAGTAGATAAAAACATCTTATTTGGAATAGTTGCTAGGTACTGATTGCAGGACGGTGGTTTTTCCCCGGGTACTCCGGCTCTTTTTAAGGCGTAAAATCAAATGAAACAAATTAAACTATTAGCCACTAAAGTGTTAGGTATAATTTTACCATAACATTGTTTTACTCTCGGAATATATGGAGACATGTCAATATGTCAGACACCCTACAGAGTCGTTCACCATGATGACACCCATTGTATTGACGCTCTATTGTCATTCTCAGCATGCGTTAATATCATTTGTGATTACCTACGTATTAAACTATATTGTATATTTCGATTCGAACACCGAGCAAATATTTATCGCGCATGTTCCCCCGGCGACATTTTTTCCGTAAAAAACGTTTCCACGGACTAAATAGCGTAGTCCAGCTTGTACGATTATGAGTTAATAACACTACAGTACTTCTACATTGTTGAGCTGACTTACACATCCAAGTGGAACCGCGATAATTATGCAGTTCGTAATCATTATAACACAGACATCGTTTATTGAAATACGTTGTACTATATACAATGTATTGTGGAAATATCATTAACGATGTTTTAGTATAAACAGTGATCTGATAACGATGCTATCGCAGATATTGCATTTAATTATACATCGATATTAGATAAGACATAAATGTAGTTATATTTTGACTATTACCAACAGCGATGGGTTAAATAAAGGACGTATATATGAGACTTATAAATCCTTGGTTAAATAGAGTCGTTATGTTTCTAGATAATCACGTTGACATTGGTATAGGTACATTTATGTATAACGTATAAAACAAATAAGACCTAAATGGCTATTCCGCAATGTGTCGTGTACAAAAAAAAGTAGAAACCTGCAGTATAGTTTGTCTCAACACTAACTAGCCGTGCATTTGACGGTGTAACTGGCCCGAGGCGCCAGCACCTATTGCTACACCGTGTGACATATATCATGTACAATGGCCTGTGTTAATTACCAAGTCGTGTGTAGAAACGTTCCCATCATGAGATGATTATGTAAAGACATATTTATCATCATAGCGTTCTTTAAATAAACGTCAAGACAAAGCAAATATTTTCTGTATTTTTTTATACAATTACAAAACTTTTGATCCCTCTTATTCTATGGCATATCTTATGAAATGACGCCGATAAGAGCTGACGAGATATTGATATTCCTTGACCATCTATGAATTATTTAAAATCAACACAATGTGTAAAAAATGATTACATATTATTTAATGAAGGTAGAACTCTAAAGCTACTAAAAACTCAATACGAAGAATTCGGGAATAGAAAGGACTATTTATTCATATAGAAAAAAGAATTAACCACATATTTTAAATTATCATGACACTTTTACATTTCTTAAGCTTAATCATATAAAGTGTTATTATATTTGTTGGCATAGAACATATCTAATTTATAAATATATATTATTTAAGCATTAAACTATCTTCCTAAGGCATATATGTTCTATATAGATGTCAGAGATTTGCAAACAATCTTCATAATGCGCGCTAGCAAAGCTCTGGCATCCACAAAGCTGTGGATATATATACCATAGATACCATAGGAAGATAGTTTAAATGCTTATATTTACATTATCAACTCATTTTGGGGTCTCTGCATTAAAATTGTTTTAGCTAGACCAGGGAAACCGTTTATCAACGACGATTTAATCCACATTATGGAACAGTCATTTTGACGGTGATCAGTTGACGTCACCACGTCAACATTAGTGGCGTCATAATGGCTACGTTCTGGGTGTCAGATATACCGCCATCGTCATATACTTCACTTTGCCTTGGTTAGTTTATATAGTATAAGTGACTAATTGAATCTTACATGGGTCTGTGAAGTGGACAGGATATCTCAACCCTCGTGAAAGATTTTGGCCGGTCAACCCGAGGCTTTTGATTCTTTTTCTCCCATACTTAGTAGAAAAAATGATGAGATTCCACTTGGTTTGCAGCTTTTTCATCGCGCCATTATCGCAGGAACGTCGTTATGCGTCAAAATTGATGACGTCATCTATAATGCGCGGCGCAGTTACGCCGCATGTATTGATGACTTCACGTTATTGTCTAGTGCGTGTGAGCTGTCTTACACCCCCCTGTGTAAGATAGAGGTATCTTTTCCCTAGCAACCACGGGATATCCCTTTCAAGTGTGGGAGAAAAGGAAATGTAAATATTTCTGTATATTTCCATTCTACTTTCAGTTTCCCGTTTAATCTATGTTAAACAAGATGGGCAATATCTGGCTATGAACTCCAATCTGGTCATACGTATGAATATTTAACGTTTCCACCGCGTCACTGACAATGTATTCAATGTATACTTACGCCTATACATAACGGTCACATAATTTCAAAAGTGGTTTTAAAGTTGTGCAGTCTATGAAATCTAATAGTATTATCGTGTTGACAAAATCACTTGTATTAAAAAACGTCATGGCATAATTTGCATTTGTTCGCTTGTTTCAAACCGTTTTGTGTTGAACTATATTCAGAAGCTGAAGCTATTGCTGTTCCGTCTATTGAACTTGGTGACGTCAACACTAGCGCAAGCGGGAAATTTAAAGGATATACGTGTATAGTTTTGAATTCGAATGATCGTAATGGAAATATAAGTAATAAACTGTTACCAGATTGGACATAAAGTTGATATGAAGCCCATCCGTCAGAAAGATAAATATTCATGGCGCCCATTCTATTTATCTTCCTTCTGGATGGGCTTCATATCAACTGTATGTCCAATCTGGTAACAGTTTAAAAGATATATATATATATATATATCTTTTGTTATTTGGTTTTGTTTAGAGGAAATGATGGAATACATCTACCGTTTAGAAGAGGGAAAGCTTGCAGCCTTTGTTCTCCCAAGGACACGTGTAGACACAATCTGTGTTCATGTAAGTTTCTTTTGTCGATAAAATCAACTCCATATGTTATAAAAACTATCTGGACATTGAAATAAAACACAAGGAATTGAAATAATAAATACTTTAAACTAGTTTTGGCGTATGACAATACTAAACACTTTGATTTTTATAGTTAGTATGAATCTGGCCTCGTGCCACTACTGACAATTTTCAGATATATTCTACTAGATCGTCTCCATGTACATCTATATGAGATTCTTAATTTCTAAACTCTGTTTTTTTCGGACAATTTGTGAGTTTTATAACCCCCCTTTCTTACTCTACCCTTATCTTTCTTACTTGAGCCATATTGTATCCTTTATTGCCTTATTGTTATGCCATGTACTTGCCGCCGTAATTTGTACCCCATCTTTGTTGTTACATTAATTCATTTTGGCAAAAAATATAATGTTTGTCATTATCTCAAATTGTGTGTTTTCTGTTAAATTCGTATGATTTTAATGTCATTAATAAATGGCCTTTTAACAACATACCATTCTTGTTTATAATTACTACGTTTATAGCAACAAAAAAAGCTTCAGTCTCTGAACATAAACAAGCTTTCACAAATATAATTATGATGACACTTTTTGTGTATTGCAGCCAATGCTACGGGGACCACGACTCCACACCAAACTACTACTTCAAACCCGAATGTAAAAACAACTAAACCGGTCACTAAAATCACAGACGCCGATTTCTGGAAACGAGTTCACCAAAAGGCATATGAACAAAGTATCAAACAAACAACAGCAAATGTTAAAACAGATATCAGTACTCAATCAACAACTCTTAAACGGCAGTCAACAGAGGGTCACTACGGTTTCTTTAACCCGATCACACCACCTCTGCCAGCAGGTCAACGCACAGAACATGTGAAAATTCATAGACATACACCAGTGACATCACCAGTAACAATTCGAAACACTGAAGATCTTAATAGAGACAATCGTAGGTATATACCAGTGTCACATCCTCCCTCAGCAAACCAAAACAGTAGATATATGAGTAGTACCGTTAAAACATTCCATCACCACAGTGGCTATAACAAACAGAGAAAAGTAAAAGATATTAACAACACTTTTGGAAGTCATATAGATAAATTAAATATGCAACAGACAGAATACTTACCTCGACATCATGCCGTGTCAACACCTACCCAACAAACGTTTGACCAACTGAACATCCATCCGATTAACGACGGAGTTCATCCACACCAATCACAGGATTACCAGGCTACCCAATATTACAACAATAGATACGAATTTAACAGAGATGTACCATCAACAGACCATTCTGTCCCATCTCAGCAACCAACCAGGGCTGACCCTAGATTAACGTCACCGACTGGATTAGAAATGGCCCCTGGACTAGACCCGGTGGCAGATCAGGGCCTATCGACAAGGCTTGGTGGGGCGACTGGTGATATCAGTTTCTTTATGCCTGGCCCGACCGCCATAACGCAGTTTAATGAAAACGGATTCAATCAGCAACGATCTAATGGCTATCCACGCAATGTGAACACAAATATTCCTGGACAAAGTCGATTTAATAAAAACAGAAGAAAAGCAAATAAACAGCCATCAAATCAGAATCAATTTTCAAAGAGATCTAAAACTAACCAGAACAGAAATAAAAGTGATGTGAAGTCGTTCCAGTCTAGTTCTGGTAAAAATAATAAATGGAAAAATGAACAGTCTAACCGACCAAACGGTAACAAGTCCAAACCTAATCGTTTTGTACCGTTTAGTGAGCTGAACAGCAAAGCCCAAAACAGCGGGACAGATCCCAACAGAGTTGTCGTTCCTCACGAAAGTGAAAACTCCAAGTTCTCTTTATGTAAGTTTTCGTGTTGTTGACCTCATGCTATGCCAATTGGTTAGCTACCCAATCTTTCCAATTTTGAAATATTCACATGATTAATTCAGACAATATCTCCCTTGGTTCATTGTGGTTCCCTGGTTCCCTGTGAATGTGGAGACCGTCATGGGTGGGAGCGATTGTAATTCAGCGGGTGACCAAACAAACGCTGCATAGAAACGTGTATACCTTGTAATGATTAACAATTATTATGGTTCGCATTTCCTCTTTAATAAATAAAATTATTTGCCAACATTTTGCATCCAAATGGATTTGAATGAAAACTTTAACCAGTTCGGGGGATACTTTTTCATATGTTATTTTATATTTACTATGTATTGTTATCTTGTAACATTCCTTTCTATATATTATTGAAACAAAATTCCTGATCGTGGCAAGTGATTTTTTCATCTGTTATAGCTCTGGATGGCGGAAAAAAGAATTTCGTCTTCAAAGGCCTTCCAGAAGGTAGGTGTAAAACATCAGAAAATCGGCCGAATGGGATGTTGAAATGGTCAACATCAATTCGTGTTAAAATCATTCAGTTTGTGTCATTTCTAGTGTGACAATTTCTTTTCGCTTTTCTAGGAATCGTAAACCTGACTTCAGGTTTTTATATTTGATATCAATGAATGTTGTATAACAGGACGATGTTTTGCTGTGAATTTAACATTTTTATTACTTTTTAGAGATCAGTAACAAAACTTTGAATTTCTCACGTGGAGATGCTCAGCCATTTGGTACACAGCAGGCAAACAACGTAAACAATGTTATGAAAAACAATTACCAGAATAGTTATACAACGCCAATAACAACAACAACTGGTATGTATCAACAAACAAACTAACAACGGGAATTATATCAACAATAATCTGTAATGAAAGTAATTAAAAAAAAAATTTTTTTTTAAATCCACACGTTTCATCAACTTGGTTCACAATAGGCAAACAACGTAAAAATGTATTATCGACAACAACGGATTCGTATTAAAAAATAATGTCAACAACAACATACATTAGTAACAAAAATGAAGAATTCAAACTAAAGCGCAACAAAGTTGAGTAAATGATAATAAGTGACACATACAAATAAAAGCAAATTAACATATATATGTGGAAAGGACTGGTACATATATAAGTGTAACCTGTGTATCGGTATAACTGAATATATTTATGTTTAATGACAATAAAATACTTTTGAAATTAAAAAGATAAGCACAATAACAACAACACTACAATATCAGCATAGGGAAATATGTGTTCATCAGACCATAAACGTTTGTAATTGATTCATAGTACACCACGTATTCAGAAATCACCAATGTATAAGCACTTGCTACTGAAACATCCCGATTGAATGTGTGTTTTTGTTGTGTTTTGTGTTTGAACAACATGCTGTATCATTGTTTGTTTCAGAGCGTATACGAGAGATATGTGTTGACACTGACCCTAACTGTCCGGGCTGGACCGTTTATTGTAAGGATAACATTCACGTGTTCGAGAACTGCAGGAAAACATGCGGCACGTGCACAGTACCTTTTCCACCAGGTAAGTGTTGAAATACCATTTACTTATCATCATGATTTTGTATGTCTAAAATACTTGCAGCATAGACAAACCATGCCCTATTTCGTGTATTGTCATTGAACACCCTACATTAGACACAAGTATTATTATCAGAGCAGATTGACCACCTTTTGATCATTTTACCATTACAGACACGGTTACGATGTCCTCAAACTACGGCCGCGCGGCTATTGCGAGTCAACCGAACCAGGGGGCGTGGAGAGGTGTACAGACCACTACCACAAAAACTACCACACATCGACTGGCTAATCTGTGGATAGAATTTCCGTCCAATACCACCACTGCACCTACAACTAATGCAACAACAACTGTTATGCCGTTAACAACAACAGCTGCCTGGCCAGCTAACCCGACTGGAACGACCCCAGGACAGCAGTGGAACAACAATGCCGGGGTTGGGTTGACCACAACTGCTAGGACGTGGGCATCACAGAATAATCAACAGGGATATCCACAGACCCAACCTCCGTATCAATATAACCAACAACAATCAGGCTATCAAGGAACAAACCAACAGCAGCCCTCTTATCAACAGTCGCCAACACAGGTACCTTCTAACTACAACGTCCCTCCACAACAGAATACTCAAAACCAACGGCAGTCTCAACAACAATCTTCCAGACCGCAGTCATCAAATCAACAGAATCAACCGCAATGGCAACAGGAAAAACGTCCATCATCACAGCAAAACCAAAATCAGTGGACGCAACCACAGCAAGGACAGCAACAACAAACGCAACAACAACAACAAAATCAACAAATGCAACAACAAAGACAACAAAACCAACAACAGCGAAGACAACCACAGCAAAGGCAACAAAACCGACAAAAAAATCAACAACAGCAAAGACAACCACAACAAATGCAACAAAACCAACAACAAAGACAGCAGCAAAGACAACCACAGCAAAGGCAACAGAACCAACAGCAGAATCGCAATTCAATGAATGGTAACCAGCAGCAAATTCAACATATCAATATTCCAATGCAAAACCAACAAAATAGTAACTCCCCACAGAAGCCTATAAGAGGAGGAGGCCGGCAATGGGGAAACAGACGCCAGCAACCAGGCAACGGAAGATTAAGGAAAAACCGTCCAAGGAGACCAAATAGACACAGGAATAATAAAGACAAAAACATACTAACAAATTATTCGCCATGGGGACCTGCAGGAAAGAATAATGGTAAAGGATTTTTGCCAGCACCCCCAACGACAACACAGAAACCGACCACAACCACAGGAGGCTGGGTGACTCTTGATGCAAAGAAGCTTCTGGTAAAGGACAAGAAACAACTAATACCACAGGCTGGAAAGGTGTCCACAGTGGCACCTCCGTCATCAGCCTCATCCACGCAACAGTCACCGCCCAATAAACCTCCACATCATCCTTCTGAACCCCCACCGCATCCTCAGGCGCCTCATCAACCTCCACCGCATCCGCATCCTCAGGCGCCTCATCAACCTCCACCGCATCCGCATCCACAGGCGCCCTATCAACCTCCGCCTCAGCCGTTCCATCCTTCCTCAGCCCCTGATCCTTATCATCCTTCGCCTTATGACCCTATGTATCCACAGCCTGCACCGCATCATTCTCCTTATTATGAACCTGATCCATTTAACTTTGGAATGCAGTCATTTTTACCGCCCTCATTTCCGCCTTCATCGCCGTCCACCCCATCGCCCACTCCACCACCCACTCGACCGACAACCCCTCCGCCCACCCCACCTATTGATCCGTTTTTCTCAACATGCAGTGATGCCGATGCCCAATGCCCTACGTGGACAAGTTACTGCGGACACAACCAATACGTCGACATTAACTGTGACTACTCTTGTGGACGCTGTAATAATCTCTTCTTTTAGAGAGTTGCCAGTCAGTGAGTATTTCGGTGACCAAGGCGGATGCTGTGATCAGTCCAAAGAGGCCATGAGGGTGTTTCAACCATTACGTTGTTGGTATATAGAAATGTGTGGCTATCGTGTTATGTTGCCTTATTAAACTGGTAAAGCAATACATAAATTTATATAGGACTGCCATTCTGAAGTAACTATATCAATGAACCCCTAAAAACAGAAGAAATTATGTTGGTTTTTCTTCCTTTATTTGGGTTTCCTTTCTTTCTTTAAATCATGCATATGTTCTGCACAAGGTTTATCGCTATTCAATCGTATAAAACCTACCTGGTGAGACATTACCTACTATATGTCGGGGAGGTGTGTGTGTGCTAGTAATGTGAACGTATGTAAGAAAAGGATTTTATTTTTATGTTTCAAAACAACTACTATCGAAAGAAGCATCATTATTAAAGGAGGAAAAAATCTCAAATTGAGTTACAAGATTATGATTTTCTATTTTTTTTTTCTATGACATAGCATTTACAAGGCGAAAAGCCATTTAGGCTAATTGCCTTGGTGTTAAAAGAATGATTCACAAGTGGATTGGGGCGTGGGTAGAAATAAAAACCTGCTTACATATTATCGTATATCTGTCTAAATAGACTAATAGAATATTTCCTTACCTAGAAGGTGTGACAACAAAATCACAATCCGAGGGGGTAATTCATGAGCGTCGAACCCGAGGCTTCCGTGGGTTAGACATTCACGAATTTCCCTTCGGGTTGTGATTTGGTTGGCACATCCTCATAGGTAGGAGATTGTTCTCACATATGCAAAAGAAAACGAAGAGATAAGTCTTAAAAGAATCATTTTCACCGCAACATGAACATGGTTCCGTCGACTGCATACCCTAATCTTTCACGGCTAAGACTGGTGATAAATAAGTGAATTGTGGGAGAATCATGTGTCTTCTGGAATATACTCGGTGATATCATGTATAATGCTGGGCGTGGTCGAATTCTATTTGCATTTGGTAGGCTGGTCAGACATTATTTGCAATTGGTGGGCGTAGTCAGATATTATTGGTATTAGTTGAGCGTGGTCAGATACTATTTGCATTTTGTGAGCGTTTTTAGATATCTTTTGCATTTGTTTGATGAGCGTGGTCAGATATCATTTGCAATTGATGAGCGTGGTCAGATATCATTTGCATTTGTTTGATGAGCGTGGTCTGATATCATTTGCATTTGATGAGCGTAGTCAGATATCATTTGCATTTGATAAGCGTATTCAGATATATTTTGCATTTGATGAGCGTGGTTAGATATCATTTGCATTTGATGAGTGTGGTTAGATATCATTTGCAGTTGATGAGCGTGGTTAGATATCATTTGCATTTGATGAGCGTGATCAAATATCATTTGCATTTGATGAGTGTGGTCAGATATCATTTGCATCTGTTTGATGAGCGTGGTCAGATATCATTTGCATTTGATGAGCGTGGTCAGATATCATTTGCATTTGATAAGCGTATTCAGATATATTTTGCATTTGATGAGCGTGGTTAGGTATCATTTGCATTTGATGAGCGTGGTCAGATATCATTTGCATTTGATGAGCGTGGTCAGATATTATTTGCATTTGATGAACGAAGGAGATACCAATTACACTTTGAGTGGCGTTATCAGCTAACTTTTGTATTAAATGTTAGGCTGGGCCATCCTCGATACTCCAGGGCTTCCGATCACTTACGATCTCTACACCCCTGGACTATCTCATAGTGAAATTGAAGGCAGCTCAGCGGAAAACATTTGACCAATCACAGGCTAGCAAATATTTCATTTAAAGACTATAGAGAGAGCGACGCCTAACATCAAAGGCACAGAGTCAACCACAGTGTACCGTTATACGGCTCTTTTGATGTACATCAAATGACTAAGTTACCTGTTCTATTCTGTTGCCTCCAGTTTCACTATGAGATAGTCCAGGGGTGTAGAGATCGTAAGTGATCGGAACTCCTGGAATATCGAGGATGAGGCTGGGCGTGGTCAGATGCCATTTACATTAGGCGGGCGTGGTCAGATTATCAAATGTGACCTTAGCGTTTACAGATACAATGTCTTATTATTGAACGAGAAGAACATTTAAAACTCTATAGTAACTACAATATGTATTAGTCATAGATACAACAGTTAATGAAAAGTACAAAATTTACAGTATACGTGTCGATGTTGTTGTACATTAACCGTGTTTACCTCGTCAACCTGTGGTAAATCAACTATGGATTGGTCTACCTCAACTGCACTATAAACGGACATTAAGAGGCCACTTTTTAATTCCACAAAAAACAAGGAGTTATACGGTAATCTACGGCCATGATTAACATAACTTCGCCAGATAGATTAAGGTGTATCTAATGTTAAGAAGAAAACCAAGATTTCACACTGATGCGTCGTTGTTAATGATTCTTTTTTATTCTTAAAATAAAATGACGAGAAATGACATATGCAATGGTGTTATCTATTTTGTTTTACGTAAAAGTATATGTTTTCAGCAAAAGATGTGTGTAACTACATATCAAACAAACACGCCAACCAAAACATCTCACACTCAAAATCTATTACAATACTTACAGTTATACAAAATGTAGCAAATTCATCAATCAGAGAATAGAGCGAGTTCATTCCTGAAATATGTCCAATTGATAGCTTTAATTTGTAAAGTTTGGCCTTGTCGAATATCTGGAGAAAATAAGGTATAGATCTATATCCATGGAGAATACGATTCTTACCCTGTCCCTTCGTACCAGCTGACAGGAAGCGTCTCTCGGTAGTCCATTGAATATGTTAGAGGTCGTGGTCTAACCATACTTCTACGAAACAGTTAAAACACAGCTGAGTGCATGTTTTATAGGTTTTGAATCTTAACCTTCAATCACCCATGGTTACACCTATGAGGTTTTGACGTGGTTGAAGGGGAATAACTCTTATCTGCTTCAATATCCTTACACTATCATATATATATACTTAAGGCCCGGTCCCACTGAAGAGCGGATTAATTACGAATGAATTTAGTTTACAAACTTTGGCCGTTCGTTGTCATCCGCAAAATTGGCTAAAAATAACAAATTTTCAAGTATAAAT